>NC_141620.1:52191757-52516757 GCF_047967505.1 Dipteris shenzhenensis
TAAAGATTCAGAAAAGCCTACAGTCAATGACAGATACTACAAGCAACTCATCGGATCTCTTATATATCTGCCAATGTTATGCAGTAAGCTCACTAGCACAGTTTATTGCAAATCCAAAATAGTCTCATTGGAATGCAGCCAAAAGAGTCTTGAGATACATCAAAGGTACAAGACAGTTTGGGATAGAATATAGAGGAAGTCATCCACGGTTGCATGGGATACTGTGATAGTGACTATGCCGGAGATCATGAGACCAGGAGATTGACACATGATATACATTTTTCCTTGCTCAAGGTGCTATATCATGGTTGTCAAACAAACAATTGTTGGGGGTAAAGGCCCATTTATGCCTAGACCCCTATGACACCCTTATGTGTGTACATACTTGTACTTAGAGTTTGTATCTTTCTAATATAAAACATGAGGCGTTGTGGTGTGCACCTCACCATTCTCATTTTACACACCCACCATTGTGTGTTCTTGCTCTCTCTCTCTCACGCTCACTCCCTTCTAATCTCACATGTGGTATCAGAGCTTTGGCTCTGCGTGAGATTCTGGCCCCCGTTGATGCCCTGAATGTTCTCCGATGCTGCCCCGGTGTTTGGATACTTGTTTGCCGCTATTTTTCGCACTCCGTTGAGCTCTTTTCGCAGCCCCGATCTGCCTGAACTCTCTCTCGAAGTGATGGAACTGTTTTGGGCTTCCTTTCACGCGTGTGAGCTACCCCTCGGTGTTCTTGGAGTTGGCCAGCTCTATTTTGGTCTCTCCTCACCATTTCGGGTGGCTCTTTGCTCGTGGGAAGGCCCGAGTGCCTCTTTCTCATCGAACACTCTATTCTCTATTGTGCTCACCTTGAGTCTATTTTGCTCGAGGTATTTCTTTCTATGACTCCCTCTGTGACTATAGTCGGTCAGGGTGTCATGGTTCGCAGGTACATCGTCACTTTGGCAGTGGATTGTGTGGCCTTTGTGCTACATTTGGCTGTTAAAACAAAAGTTTTTTTTGCCTTTTGGATGTTTACATGCTTTTGGGACATTTGACATGCTGGAATTGGTGCCCGGAAATGCATTTGGAATGACATTGTAGTCACAAATCAAAGGGCTTTCTGGAAGTTTTACTTCAGAAGTGTTGGTGGAGTTTATGCTTGCTGGAATCTTCCCAAATCCCTCTATTTTTTGAGGTGAAATCAAAAGGCCTTTGGCCCACTTCGTTTCAGAACTGTGTAATTCAGTTGGGGGGAAGATATACAGCCTTGGAAGCTCAGTTGAGCTTGGAAAATTTGGGGAAAGTGCCAAAAATCAGGCCTGAACTGTAATTTTCTATTTTTTGACATTTTAGGTCAGGTTTGACCAAGTTTGACTGTCCAGAAATGGAAAAAATTAGACATGATCTGTTTATTACTGTTTTAAGACAGTTTTGGGACAGTTTTGACACTTATTTGTTGAGGAAAAGTGAAGAAAAACAGTAAAATACAGAGTTGGACAGAAATTCCAGCAAGGGGTTTTCTGGATGCAAAGTGGTCTTTGACAGATCACGTTAAGTGGGAGTGCTTCCGCTCAGGGAGTACTCTTTTGCGAAATTTTTTTTGCAAGAGTCTCCTTTCATCTAAAGCAATGGCTTCATCCTCCCAAGTTGAGACTTCTCAAGGCAGGAGCTACACCATTGAAAAGTTGGAGGGACAGGTGAACTTCAACTATTGGAAGGAGCAAATATATGGTGTGTTGGTCATTAAAAAGCTTATCAAGCCAATCAGGCTACAAGGCATTCAACCCGATGATATGGATGACGATGCATGGCTGGAACTTGATGATCTTGCCAAGTATACAATTTTGTTGTCCGTGTCAAAGAATCTCTACTTCAATGTGGTAGGTGAGACTACTGCGTGGAAAGTTTGGCAAAAGTTGAGCAGTCTTTATGCAAAGGAAAGTGCAAGCAGCAAGGTGTACTTGATGAAAAAGATCTTTGAAATGAAGATGAAAGAGGGTACACCAATGGGAACTCATCTCAATGAGTTCAACGGCCTTGTGAGCAAACTTATTGCTCAAAAGATGAACATTGATGAGGATATGAAGGCTGTTTTATTGCTTTGCACACTTCCCGAAAGTTGGGATACTTTCAGGACAGCAGTGAGTAATAGTGCTCCTGCTTTTATAGGCTTGTCATACACTGATGTGGAGAGTTCTCTTCTCACTGAGGAGATGAACCGCAGGAACAATCAAAGTGGCAAAGCCTCTAGTGCTTTGAATGCACGTGGGAGATCTCAATCAAGGGGAAGAGGCAACAATGATAAGTTAAGGAGCAAGTCCCGCTCAAAGAAAGATATGGAATGCTTTTATTGTGGCAAAAAGGGACACATTCAAAAGTTTTGCTTCAAATGGAAAGCAGACAAGAAGGCAGGCAAGGTAGAGAGCAAAGGTGAAGATGCAAAAGATGTAAAAGGCAAAGGCAAGAGTAGTGTGAAGATAGAAGAGCTTAATGCAGTGACAGATGGTGCCACTGTACCTTATGTTCTTGAACCTCATGTTCCTGAGGTTATATCATTCAATGATGTGCTTTTCGTGTCTGATGTGAATGCCCACTCACTCATTACAGATGATTTAGCAGACAAGCTAGATTGGATTGTTGACTCAGGCGCATCCTTTCATGTTACTCCTTATGAAGAGAGTTTTGTTACGTATTCCAATGGGGATTATGGATGTGTTTATTTGGGGGACAACCATGCTTGTCTGATCACTGGAATTGGTGATATTCAGCTTGCTTTTGCAGATGGTAATCACTTTATGCTCAAGAATGTCAGACATGTTCCTATGCTAAAAAAGAATTTGATAAGTACAGGGTAGCTTGATGATGCATATTTCTACACTACTTTTGGTGGGAAACAGTGGAAAATCAAGAAGGGTCAAATGGTATATGCCAAAGGACCAAAGATTGACACTTTGTATCATCTTATAGCTTCAGATGTCATTGGACATTCTCTTGTAAATGAAACCAAGCTGCCAAATATTTCACTGTGGCATGGCCGGTTGGGACACATGAGTGTCAAAGGAATGGAAACCTTGGCCCGTTTTGGTTACTTGCCTTTGTATAAGTTTGCTGATTTGTCTCAGTGTGATCATTGCATTTATGGACGGCAAACTCAGAAGCCACATTCCAAGCATTTGTCACTTAGGAGTTCTCCAATGGATCTTATTCATACTGATGTGTGTGAAATGCCTCAGTTATCTTTGGGGGGAGCTCGTTATATCGTGACTTTTATTGATGATGCCACTCGTAAGGTGTGGGCATATCCTATTCGCTTCAAGAGTGAAGTTCTTGGCATTTTTCAGAGGTTTCTTGCTATGGTTGAAAATCAGACCGGCAAGAAACTCAAGTGTTTACGCTCCGATAATGGTGGGGAATACATGTCAAAGGCTTTTCAAGAGTTTTGTGACAGTAAGGGTATCAAAAGGGAGTTACCTCCTCCCCATAATCCCAACCAAAATGGTGTTGCAGAGTGTATGAATCGAACCATTCAAGAGAAGGTTCGAAGTATGTTGTCACATGCTGCGTTACCCTATGTGTTTTGGGCTGAAGCTCTGCAAATAGCTGTTCACTTGATTAATAGGTCACCAAATAGGATAGTGGGACTCAAAGTGCCTAAAGAATTATGGATGGGAAAGCCTCCCTCATATAAGCACTTGAGAGTGTTTGGTTGTGTTGCATTTGTGCACATACGCAGGGAAGATAGGACCAAACTTGAGCCCACGTCTCGCAGATGCATCTTTTTGGGCTATGGTGATAGTGGTGAATGGGGTTATAGATTGTGGGATCCCGAAGCTAAAAAGCTTATACGCAGTAATGATGTCATTTTTCATGAAACATGCATGTATAAAACAGCCCAAAGACTCAGGAAGTCAGAAGGTTATTGATGAAGATGATGTGCATCATAGATAGCAAAATCCAAGGGCTGTATAGCAGCAAATATAGCCCCAAGAATAGCCCCCAAATGCTGCAAAAGAGGCTCATGTTGAACCTCAAGAGGTAGCAGAAGTGTTGCCTCAAATTCAGCCACAAAATATTGAGCAACAGAACATGGAAATATAGCAGGAAGAGGTGGTACAGCCACCTATTTTTCAACAAGAGCAGGTTGTACAGCCAGCTCCAGGTGCTCCATGGATCAGAAGGTCTACCCGACAAACTCGTCCTCCAGACAGGTTTGTTCCTGGGGTTGACTTTGTATTGCTTACAGATTGTGGAGAGCCCTCATGCTTTAAGGAGGCTATGCAAAGGGATGATCATTTGAAGTGGGAGAGAGCCATGCAATCTGAAATGGCCTCTTTAAAAAAGAATGCAACATGGAACTTGGTGCCTCTGCCTGCAGGGAAGAAGGTATTGCCATGCAAATGGGTTTACAAGCTTAAGGTAGGACCTGCAGACTCCTCACCCAAGTATAAGGCACGGTTGGTTGCAAAGGGTTTCAAGCAAGAGAAGGGGATTGATTTTCATGAGATCTTCTCACCTGTGGTCAAAATGACTACATTGAGGACTGTTCTTGCTTTGGTTGCACATGATGATATGGAATTATTCCAGATGGACGTGAAGACAGCTTTTCTTCACGGGGATCTCCATGAGGAGATTTATATGCAGCAGCGAGAGGGTTTTGCAGTCAAAGGGAAAGAGGGTCTTGTCTGTAAGCTCCAGAAGAGTCTCTATGGCTTGAAGCAGGCACCCAAGGAATGGTATCATAAGTTTGATGCTTTCATGAACTCTTAAGGGTACAAAAGAAGTAAGGAGGATCACTGCCTATACACTAAGAAGGCTTCAGATGGGAGTCTTCTCATCCTCATTTTGTATGTGGATGACATGCTTATTGCAGGGAGTTGCACTCAGGAATTGGTTGCACTCAAGAAGGAGCTGCATAAGACTTTTGAGATGACAGATCTTGGTAATGCCAATCATATACTTGGCATGCATATTCTTAGGGACAGGGGTAAGAGAACTCTCTACTTGTCTCAGAAAGAATACATTGGGAAAGTGTTAAAACGTTTCCTCATGGATGAGGGGAAGAGTCTCTCTACTCCTTTACCTCCATATGTGAAACTTTCACAGGATGACAGCCCTAAGTCAGCTGACGAGCGGGCTGCCATGGCCAAGATCCCTTATGCCTCAGCAGTTGGTAGTCTTATGTATGCTATGGTTGCTACACGTCCAGATATTGCATTTGCAGTGGGAGTTGTTAGTAGGTTTATGGCCAACCCTAGCAAAAGGCATTGGAATGCAGTGAAGGGTGTAATGAGGTACTTGAAGGGTACTCAAGATGTGTGCATATGCTATGGCAAGTCAGATGCATCTATCCAAGGATTTGTGGATGCAGACTATGTAGGTTGTGCAGATAGCAGGCGGTCTACCACAGGTTATGTTTTTACTTTCATTGGTGGTGCAATCTCGTGGATTTCTTGTATGCAGAAATGCATTGCTTTGTCTACCACTGAGGCAGAATATGTTGCAGCCGGTGAGGCATGCAAGGAGGCTTTATGGCTTTCTCATCTAGTGGGAGCTTTGGGTATTTCAGGAGGGATTCCAGTGTTGCACTGTGACAGTCAAAGTGCTATCATGTTGGCTAGGAACCTTGTGTTTCATGCCAAGACTAAGCACATTGATGTGAAATATCATTTTATCCGTGAGGTGCTTGATGGTAAGCTACTTGAGCTTATCAAAGTGCACACAGATGATAACTCTACAGACGTTTTGACAAAGAGTCTGCCCTCAGAGAAGCATGCACATTGTATCAAACTCGTGGGTGTCAGATAGGCCATTTGTCTTTTCTTTTGGCCTGTACATTATTGTATTTTATACATCACTTTTAGGCACATTGGCCTTTAAGTGGGAGATTGTTGGGGGTAAAGGCCCATTTATGCCTGGACCCCTATGACACCCTTATGTGTGTACATACTTGTACTTAGAGTTTGTACCTTTCTAATATAAAACATGAGGTGTTGTGGTGTGCACCTCACCATTCTCATTTTACACACCCACCATTTTGTGTTCTTGCTCTCTCTCTCTCACGCTCACTCCCTTCTAATCTCACAACAACCAACTATTTCTTTGTCTTCGACTGAAGCAGAATATAGAGCACTCACTACAGGTGCATGTGAGGCTATATGGCTCAGAAGACTATTGTCAGAAACATATTACTTTGATGAGTTACTGTGATAATCAATCGGCTCAAGCATTGGCCAAGAATCCAGTATATCACTCCAGGACAAAGCACATTGATGTCAGAGAGCACTTTATCAGAGAAAGAGTGTGACTTGGTGACATCACACTGCAGCATTGTGATAACAAAGAGAATATTGCAGAGATCTTTACCAAACCACTCATAAAGAGCTATTCAAGAAACACCGACTAGCTCTTGGTTTGACACAGAGGAAGGACATTCCCATTAAAGGGGTGTGATGGAATGTAATGCTCAGTCCTTCTTTGATTCCCCACAATCATCATCTTGATGGAAGGCCTACTTCATGATGTTGGTCTTGAGGGAAGGTGTTGAGAGTTCACGCTCAACATCATGTGATCACGTGTGCATAGCACCATCATGTGATCATATGTGCACTAACCTTATAGAGTGCTATAAAGGAAAGGGTTAGATCCCCTAACCCTAACCCTAAATGGGTTTGTATATATTCTATTTTTTCAACTAAATCTAGTGTAGAGTTAGTCATTTGTGGTGTGCTCTCTAGTTGTGCCCTCTCTCCTCATCTCCACTCTTCTCCTCTCCCCTCTTCATATTTTGTCATCCTATTCCTCTCCTTTGTCCTGTTGCTCATCTTCCTCCAGGTATCCCTTCCCTTTCTTGGCTTGTTATTGTTCATCTAGTCCACTTGCTCCTAAAGTCCCTGCCTGGCCATAGCACTCTCCTTGACATTAATCTGTGTCAAATAATACATAGGTGGGGGCCGATCTTGCAATGAGTTTGCCCCTTGCTATAGCTTAGAGTTGGTTCTCAAAGGCGTTTTCAAAAATTGTAAACCAAGCCACATGGAGCTGATCCTCTACTACTGGAATGACTCAGGCTACATTCTGGTAAGGCACATACCCCATGCTTTTATTGAGTCCAATGAACTCAGACAAAAATTGGTAGGTTATCTCGTCAACCCTTCGTTCACTTGGGATCAAATCACTGCTTCATTCGGAATGTCCTTTGTAGAAGCTCTGAAGTAATCTTGACATATGTGTCATTAATGATGAGGCTATGATCAATCTCATCATATGAATCCAGGATCTCCTCAGCCATCTCTTCATCGTAAACATCCTTCCATGGCAATTGAGAAAACCTGAGAATTCCAATTTGCCACAAGAATACCAGTAAGAATATAATCAAAGAAGTATTTAATGGGGTGTGGAGGAGAAATGTGAGGGCTGCACTTCTTCTTCTGACGGGTTTGACGATCCGCCTTCACAAAAAGATGACAAGGCTAGACACGGAGAGACAAGGTTGTGAGGGAAGATGCAAGTGAGTGATAGATTGGCTTGATGATGAAAAAAATCTCAAAGAGATGAATGGAGGTGGAAAAACGAGAGTACAGAGTATCTGACAGGTAGTTTTTGAAGATGATGAAGATGATAACGATTGCCTATACTAAATTTGCAATTGGTATCAATTTTGATCAGTGGGAGTTTCTGATCCCCTGTAGTCATTCAGAATCTACGACTGCAGTGCCCATCAAATCAGTAGTTGCATGGGGGTTACTTTAGCATGATGTCTCAGGATTAGTAAGCCCTAAACATTAATCATTCCATGCAGTGGCACACGATGCACTTGGTCCACCATAATGAAATAGCTAGATGGCATGCTAGCTTGCAAAAAATTCACCAAGGCATTATCAACTGAGTGATTTACTTCCAAGTTCCTTGTGTATGAAGAACTTGCTATTTGGTATGGCTTAAGTTTACTTACATTGTACAAGTCAGAAAGCACATTACCTTCCAGATCTGTGAGTTGCACTGTACAATTGTCATAAACTTCCACTAACCGCCGATAGGGTCCATTCCATCCTAGCTTAAAATTGGTTTTGAAAGGCCGCAACCTAGCAGTATAGAGTAATATGAGCATACCCTTCTTCAAATGCATAGGTATAATATGTTGATCATGCTAGGCTTTCCTTATATGCCGTATCACCATCCATGACCAGGCAACTTGGAGACATATCTCATCCATGGGGCTTTGTTGATCTAATCATCTCTCGATTGCTTATGTCTCACCCAAATTATGCTATTGGGAACCGCAAATTCTAAGGGAACAACTGCTTTAGGCCAAAAGCCATATTAAAAGGTGTGAGGTTGGTAGTTACCTTGTAAGCCATTCTGTAAGCCCACAAAGCAAAGTATAACTTGATGTCCCATTCACCTTTAGCATATTGTATTGTATTTGTGAGGATGAGCTTCAATGTTTTGTTAATTTACTCAGCTTCACGATTACCACAAGCATAAAAGTAGTGGAAACTGTGTGTAATTTTGAATTCCTTTTCAAGTACTTGCATCACATCATTGAGAAAATGTGCACCCTAGTCACTGACAAACTGGAGAGGACATCCATACCGGCATATAATATATGTATAGACAATTTAATTATGCTATGATCTGGAGTGCCTTTGCTTCTACCCACTTCGTAGAATATTTAGTTGCAATGACTATAAACTTGTGTTTAGTGAACTTTGCAGGTTTAAAGGGTCCAACAAAATCCAAACCCCAATGTTGAAAGGCTTCCTAGGGCCTGGTGGGTTGCAAAGCATATATTGTTTGGCCAATAGCTATCCAGTGTGTTGACAGAGAGAACTTTTTGTTATATATATATATATATATATGTATGTATGTATGTATGTATGTATGTATGTATATAAATGTATATGTATATATGTATGTATATACATGTATATATATATATTATGTATATATATACGATTTGATATCTATTATAAAAGTTTCCAAAAAACAACTCAAAAAATGCAAAATTTTTCAAAGAAAAAAAAATCACAATTTTTTCAAACATGTAACTTGAGCCCCCCACTCCCAAACATGTGGCGTGAGCCACATGTGCCCCCCCCCTCCCCCCCAACATATGGCTTGAGCCACATGTGCCCCCCCCTCCAAACATGTGGCATGAGCCACATGTGCTCCCCCCCCCCCCCAACATATGGCTTAAGCCACATGTACCCCCCCCCCCCCACATGTGGCGTGAGCCATATGTCTGCCCCACCCCTTCCCCCCCCCCCAAACATGTCGCATAAGCCACATGTGTGCCCCCCCCAACATGTGGCATGAGCCACATGTCCCCCCCCCCCTCCAAAACAAAACATATGGCTTGAGCCTCATGTGCCCCCCCCCCCCCCCCCAACATATGGCTTGAGCCATATGTGCCCCCCCTACTCCAAACATATGGCTTGAGCCACATGTGCCCCCTACCCCCCCCCAACATGTGGCATGAGCCACATGTTCCCCCCCCCTTCCCAAAATATGGCTTGAGCCACATGTGCCCCACCTCCCAACATGTGGCGTGAGCCACATGTGCTCCCCCCCCCTCCCAACATATGGCTTAAGCCACATGTACCCCCCCCCCCCCCCAACATGTGGTGTGAGCCATATGTCCGCCCCGCCCTTTCCCCCCCACAAACATATGGCTTGAGCCACATGTGTCCCCCCCCCCCAACATACGGCTTGAGCCACATGTCCCCCCCCCCCCCCCCCCCAAACATGTCGCATAAGTCGCATGTGCCTCCCCCCCCATGTGGCGTGAGCCACATGCCCCCCCCCCCCCCCCCCTCAAAAACAGAACATATGGCTTGAGCCTCATGTGCCCCCCCTCCCCAACATATGGCTTGAGCCATATGTGCCCCCCCCCCCCTCTCCCCCAAACATATGGCTTGAGCCACATGTGCCCCCCCCCCCAACATGTGGTGTGAGCCACATGTCCCCCCCCCCCCCCCCCCAACACATGGCTTTAGCCACATGTGCCCCCCCCCCACCCCCCCTCCCCTCCTCCCCAAACATGTGGCATGAGCCACATGTGCCCCACTCCCAACATATGGCTTGAGCCATATGTGCCACCCCCCCTCCCCTCCTCCCCAAACATGTGGCATGAGCCACATGTGCCCCACCCCCAACATATGGCTTGAGCCATATGTGCCCCCCCCCCCCCCCCCACCCCTAACATATGGCTTGAGCCATATGTGCCCCCCCCCCGCCGCTAAAAAAAAAAAGATATAGATTTCAAAAAAAAACATGTGACTTGATGATATAGATTTAAAAAAAAATTCAAAAAATTTCCCGCCATTCCCCACTTCCCTAATTTGAAATTTGAAGAAATTTCCCGCCATCCCTCTCTTTCCTATTTTGAAATCTATGGCGGGATAGAGGAGAGGGGAGGGGAGTGAAGTAGAAATTCCAAAAAATTCCTGCCATCCCTCTCCTTGACATTTCAAAAAATTCCCCGCCATCCCTCTCCATGATTCCCCTCCCCTCTCTCCTCTATCCTCCCTTGCCTCCTCTCTCTCACTTCGCCCCTCCCCTCTCCCAACCCCTCCTCTCTTCCTCTCCTCCCCTACTCTCTCATGTTGCTCATCTATCCCCTCCTCTCTCTCACGTCGTCCACCTCTCCCCTCCTCTCTCTCCCATTGCTCAACTCTCCCCTCCTTTCTTTCACGTTGCCCTTCCCCTCTCCCCTATTCTCTCTCATGCATTTGTCCCCTCTCCCCTCCCCTCCTCTCTCTCTCTCTCTCTCTCTCTCTCTCTCTATCTCTATCTCTGTGTCTCGCTCGCTCATTGCCTCTCCTCCCCTCCCTCCCCCCCCTCTCTCTCTCTCTCTCTCTCATGTCGGCTCTCCCCTCCCCTCCTCTTTCTCATGTCGCTCAGCTCTCCCCTCCCCTCCTCTCCCTTTCCCTCCTCCTCTCACCACATGCGATGTGGGTAAAAGGGAGAGGGAGGGAGTGAGGGAGGAGCAAGGAGATGGTGAAGGGGGAAAAGGGGGGGGGTTAAGAAATAAGGGGGAGAGGGAGTGAGGGGGGAGTATGGAAAGGGAGAGCAGGGAGCAGAGACTAGGAAAGAGGGAAGGTGAGGGAGTGGGGAGTTGGGAGAGGGGGGAGTGTGTGTGTGGGGAGGGGGGGTAATGGAGAGAGAGAGAGAGAGAGAGAGAAGCCCCCCCCTTCCCACCAACATATGGGCATGCCATATAATGGTGGGAAGGGGGGGGCTTCTCTCTCTCTCTCTCTCTCTCTCTCTTTCTCTCTCTCTCTCTCCATTACCCCCCCTCCCCACACACACACTCCATATGTTGGTGGGAAGGGGGTGGGGGTGGGGGGGAACATATGGCGTGCGCCATATGTTGGTGAGAAGGGGGAGGGGGGGCTGAGAGAGAGAGAGAGAGAGAGAGAGAGAGAGAGAGAGAGAGAGAGAGAGAGGAGGGGGGTTGAAGTGGGGAGAGAGAGAGAGAAGGGGGGGTTGAAAAGAGAGAGAGAGAGAGAGAGAGAGAGAGAGAGAGAGAGAGAGAGAGAGAGAGAGAGAGAGAGACCCTTTAATTTCCCCATCCTCACCCTCCCTCTCCCTCTTCATCTCCCTCTCCATACTCCCCCGTCACTCCCTCCCTCTTCTTACTTCCTCCTCCCTCAATTTCCCTCTGCCCTCCTCTTCGCTCCCCCCTCTCCCTCTCCTACTCCCTCCCCCTCTCCCTCTCCCAACTCCCCCCTTACTTCCTCCCTCTTCCCCTTTTTATATGCACATGTGTTGGCTGCTCTCCCCTACTCTCTAATTTTTATTTTTATTTCATATTTCTAATTTTTAATTAAATCTATACCCAAAAGTGAGAGTTTTCAAACCATGTCCCATTTTGATTTTTTTTTTCAAATTACTAGCATAAAATTAGGTTTTCTCAAAAAAGTTCCTAGATTTGAAATTTTTTGCTTTTTCTCCCCCAAAACATATTTTCACATTTGTTTTTTTTTTCATTTTATACCTCAAAATGGGGGTTTTTTAGAACAATTGCTCACATTTTGATTTTTTAAAGAAATTAACAACATAAAATGGGGGTTTCTCAAAAAAATGCTTGTAGAATTTGCTTTTTTTTCTAATGTTATGCCATTAAATTAGGGTTTAGGGTTAGGATTGAGGGTTTAGGATTTAACATTTAGGGTTTAAGGTTTAAGGTTTAAGGTTTAAGATTTAGGGTTTAGGGTTTAGGGTTTAGGTAAGAAAAGAAGAAAATATGCATGTCTAACCATGAAAATGATATCCAAAGGATATGATGATTTGCACAGGCCTTAATCTTACTTAGATTAAGGCTTGTCTAAAGTATTGTGCCCATCAGAGATGGGTCCATAGGCTAGAAGTACAAATGCATATTTTTTAACACTCATGCATGATTCATGGTAAGAAACTAGGAAATATGCATGTTCAATCATGCAAAATTTTTTTGGATACTTTGTAGAGCCCTGAATCTCACTTACATTAATGCTTGTGCAAAGTATCAAGCCCATTAGAGATACACACATAAGCTAGAAGCCTAGTCATGCATATTTTGTTTTGTTTCCTATTTTTAGGGATGGTTGCTTGTCAAGTAAATTATTTTAGAAGCAATTAAATTCTACTTTCCATTTCCATTGCTAACCTTTGTTTCTTTGAATGCAAGATTTCAATCTACAGGAGGGTTCAAGTGTGCATCAATGGGCTATTAGGTTTCCAATTGTGCATCAACGGTTTGTGACAAAGTAGACTAATGGCTCTAGAAGAGATTTAGAGGCATAAGAGAAGATATCTTATACATCATTTTCAAAAAAAGATGTATCTTTACACCACCTCTATGTTGATAGCAACAACTCTTGGATTATCATATACATGTTATCTTATTTAATTAATAAATAATAATAAATTAATTAGTAAATGATTAAGAAATAATTTGATAAATAATTAAGGAGGTATTTAGCAATTAAATTATATAACAACTAGTTTGACAATTAATAAACTAATAACAATTCATTATATTTTTAAAGAGAAGTTAATTAGTAAATATTGTTAATTAGAAAATTAATAAATAATTAATTACAAAACTAATGAGAAGATAAAATTGATTGGAAATTATGCTTTTCTCTTTGAGCTTATGTACTTTGTGATTTTTGGTTGTACGTTAGTAATAACCCTCAATATTTTACCTTCCCTTGTTTCCATCATAACTTTCACTAAAAATTTGAGAATATAGTCATGTTTGTTGTCAAATTGATTGGAAAAGGGACAATGAGTTAATTTATGACACAAATGTGCAAAATACTATACTAAAAAGGAAATTTTCTTCCCCTCACATTCTCTTCCCTATGTACTATACTCTTGTTTTGTAGGCCATAGTTGTGTGCAAGTGAATATATGTAGTGCTCTAAAAATACCCATTTTTTTGTGTACTAAATGAATATGATGTGGAGGTGACCTATTTGGAAAAAAAGTCCAAAATAAGAGAAAAAGTCCAAAATAAGAGAAAAAGTCCAAGAATTTTGAATACAATGTTAGTCACACTATGGAGCCAAGGAAGCCTACTTCAAGAACTCAAGGCATGGTGGTGGTGTCACTCGTAGCAATGCATTGCATGAGATGTTCGACTAGTTTTTTAGATGTTTACTAGGTAGGAATTTGAAGTCTGAAAAGGAAAAGGCATCAGAACTTGCAAAAGCAGTTCAAATTGTATCAAAGAATAGAAGGCATAGTGCTTGCAACCAATGTGATAGACCCACAAGATGCCGCCTCCATCCTTCCTCCTCTAGCTCCACCACCTCCATGGCATCTATGCACACGATCTATTCGGGTATCGTGGTACCTCATCAAACTCTCATGAGCCCTCCCCCAACTCTCGTAAGCCCTCCCCAAACTCTCGTGAGCCCTCCCCCAACTCTCGTGTGCCCTCCCCCGATTCTCATAAGCCCTACCCTGACTCTCATGAGCCTTCTCCTTCGTAGTCTCATGAGCCCTCCCCCAAGTCCCGTGAGCGCTCTCACAAGTCTCGTGAGTCCACTCCCTAGTCTCGCGAGCCTTCTCCTCCTCCCAAGTCTTGTGAGCCCACTCCCCAGTCTCATGAGCCCATTCCCTAGTCTATGACCCCACTCCCAAGTCCCAAGAGCATGAGCCTTCTCCCAAGTCCCAAGAGCAATCTTTTTTAATAAAATATATCTACATTTTGTACACTATCGGATTGTTGTGAATTCTCCATGTTTATGTGACTAAAGCTACTGTTCATTTTAATGTAACTTTTGAACTCTACCAAATCTTGGAGGAATTTCACCATGGCACAGAAGGCAAAAGTGTCAGGATGTCGTGAGAAGCTTAGAATGCCCTAAACCTACCACGGCACGAATTTGGGCATTTTGGACTTGCCAAAACGCCCAAATTTGCGCCGTGGCAGGTTTAGAGAATTCTGGGCCCTTTGCGACGTCTCGGACACTTTTGCCTTCTTCGCCAATGTGAAATTCCTCCAGGATTTTTTATAAATTTCTCTTTGTTTTAGCTATAATGTTACTTAGTCATGTGTTGCCTTAGTTGTGAGTTTGTTGAGTTAGTCTATCGAGGGCCTATAATGGCTATTATCAAAACGGTCTTGTATGCTGATGTCGTCATCTACTTGCCCTTCCAGTAGTTGTCATAGTCCGTTTCCTTACATGTTGCTTATAGTTGGGGTGGTGTTCTATTTGTAGGTCATAAGTATGCCTTTGACACTATGATCTCCTTACTGTCTTAGTTATTGCAAATTAGAAGTTGATGCGGGCTATTGCATGTCACATAACTATAGGTTTGCATCTGCCTCGAGTTATCTCTTGACTTTGTTTGCTTGCATTTGTCATAGAAGTAGATGTAGAGTAGTTGCTAAAGTTTTGGAATGCCTTGGAGGAGAAGAGGCAAGGCAAAAAGTGACTCAACCTTATAGAACCCTCTCTCTCTTTCTTTACAAAAAAAGAACAACTCATATTCTTAGACTAGAAAACCATATAGAACTCTCAAAGTCATTTGAAAAACCTAATAGAAATGGCAAAGAACACTCAAAAGAGGATATCATGAGATCTAAGAAGCAGATTCCTGAGCTTTCTACATGAATTTAATGGAGAGGGGATGGAGCTCTAAAGGTGTAAATTTGAAGATGCCTCAAGGGGAGGGCCTCTACCTTGATGGAGTGGACAACAAGTTAGTGCCGTTTATAAGAGAAAATACTATCATGCTAGCAACCTTCACAACAATTGACCCTCTAACTCAACCACCACTAAAGTAGATAATAACCACATTGCTTGATTAGACATCCAAAACCTCATTCACTATTAAGTAAAATCCACAACTTTGATGTAGGTACCAACTTGGGTCCTTTGGAGACCCTAGGAAGAGCAAATAACAAAGGGATTAATCTAGAAAGAAAACTAAAGTTTTTAAAGGACTCAAACATAATACCTATGTAAAATAAGGGTACGATGGGCATTTGAATCTACCAGTCATTTTTTGGGTATAGTCGATGGTTGTTCAATACATATTAGCATTATAACTTGATTTGTTTGCAACCTTTGTGCTAACAGATTTGCTATTGATTGGAATATATGATTGTTTTGGATTGTACTTTTGATTGACCATCGATGATATGATCAGGAGTATAAGACCTAAGACGAGTTAGGCATGCAATTGAGGGAGGACTAGATATTCTTTTACTTCTTTAATGAAAACAATTGGTGCTTTAAGTAGGCACATGAAGCAGGCATGGTGAAAGACCAACCCAAGTGCTACATGGTATATAGACATGAAGGCCAAATGGGTCTTCGAAATATTGTTGTGGTAGAAGAGGCTCTAATTGTTGAAAAAGAAACAAAGAATGCTCCGATAGACCAAGTGCTTCATGATAGATTTGAACTTTATTGGCAAGGGACCTAGCAACATCATCTACAAAAGAATATGTCTACCCAAATAAAGATGCTCATGTCTATTTATACCACTCTTGTAAGTGATCACAGAATTCCCACTATATCTCATGAGGATTGCCACCTATGGACTAATGTGGACCAAAGAAAACAAGGAGACACAAAGCCTTACGAGCAATGTCGGGAGGTAGCAAGCTAAGGGTGTCTACTTCTGGACCACTTGCGGGGGAGTGTGACACCCCCTTGAGTGAAAATACAAAGGTTTTGCTTTGGTGTGAAATACCTCGATCGAGGTATCGTCTCCAATGAAATTGGCACACGAGGACAACTGAACCAAGCAAATACCTCGATCAAGGTCTTCCATTTTAATCCACCGAACCAGCCTATACCACGATTAAGGTATCGTGGCAAGACACCTATACCTCGATCGAGGTATCGTGGATAGATGACATGGGTCATGTCGAATATCACAATCGAGGTATGTGGCATCTGACAGGGCAACTGACATCCCTCAATCGAGGTACCGTGGCAAGTCCACATACCTCGATCGTGGTATGCTCGAATGATGACATGGCCGCATGTCCAATACCATGATCGAGGTATGTGGCATCCGATATGTTATTCAGCGTACTGTGCTGGCAGCTAACATACCTCGATCGAGGTATCGTGGCATGTCCATACCTCGATCGTGGTATGCTGGGCCGATGGGTATGTGGCATGTCAAATACCACGATTGAGGTATGTCTGTCGCATGTGATATACCACGAACGAGGTATGTGGGCTATGCTGGACCGATGATGTATGTGGCATGTCAAATACCACGATCGAGGTATGTGGCATTGGCATACCTTGATCATGATATTGAAACCCTAAATTTTCGTATATAAAGAGAGGGACCCCCTCATTCTTCAAACCTCGATCGAGCTCCTCCTCATCGAAATCGATAGAATTGCTGGAGCGATGGAGAAGGACCGACGGAGATCAACGGAGAATGGCGAAGCGACGGAGATGGATGGAGCGGGAGATTCCAGGTAAGGTTTTTAAAGTGTAGCATTTTTTTTTTTGCAAAAGTTTATTTAAATTTTAGTTTATAGGAATATCTAATTTAATTTTAAATTTTAAAATGCATTTTAAAGTTTTTTTAAATAATTTTTTTAATTACTTAAGTTTTTATTTAAATGTCAAAACGCATATATTTTGTTTGTTAAAATCATCTATTAAAAAAAAGAGAGATTAAAGTAGTTTTTATGTTATTTTTTAAATTAGTGAAGTTTTTAATTAGATATAAAAACGTTTGAATTTTGTTTTTAGAAATCATCTATAAAAAAAAAGAAAACAAGAGTTTAAAGTAGTTTTTATCTTATTTTTGCAGTTAGTGAAATTTTAAATTAAATGTCAAAACGTATATATTTTGTATTTTAAAATAATCTTTAAACAAAAAAAAGGGATTAAAGTAGTTTTTATGTTATTTTTTAAATTAGTGAATTTTTTATTTAAATATAAAAACGTTTTAATTTTGTTTTTAAAAATAAACTTAAAAAAAAAGAAAACAAGAGTTGAAAGTAGTTTTTATATTATTTTTAAAATTAGTGAAGTTTTTATTTAAAATGTAAAAACGTATATATTTTGTTTTTTAAAATCATCTATTAAAAAAAAAGAGATTAAAGTAGTTTTTAGGTTATTTTTCAAATTAGTGAATTTTTTATTTAAATAAAAAATATTTAAACTTTATTTTTAAAAATCATCTTAAAAAAAAAAAGAAAATAAGAGTTTAAAGTAGCTTTTATATTATTTAAGTTAGTGAAGTTTTTATTTACATGTCAAAATATATATATTTTGTTTTTTTAAATCATCTATTAAAAAAAAAAGAGATTAACTTTAGTAGTTTTTATGTTATTTTTTAAATTAGTGAAGTTTTTAATTAAATATAAAAATGTTTAAATTTTGTTTTTAGAAATCATCTATGAGTTTAAAGTAGCTTTTATATTATTTTTTAAGTTAGTGAAGTTTTTATTTAAATGTCAAAATGTATATGTTTTGTTTATTAAAATCATCTATTTCGTTTATTTTAAAAAAGAGATTAAAGTACTTTTTATATTATTTTTCAAATTAGGGAAGTGTAGCATCTTTAACACAAAGTTTGAAATTTCTTTGAAAATGAAATAAGACCAAGGATTTACATCTAAATCCCTTTTTCAATAACATCGTTAAATAACTATTGTGTGTGCATCTTCCATTGAAGAGTAGAGCAACTTAGAGCATGTAGGGAGTGCATGTGTTGCATTT
The DNA here is from genome assembly GCF_047967505.1 of Dipteris shenzhenensis. Classification (NCBI taxonomy): domain Eukaryota; kingdom Viridiplantae; phylum Streptophyta; class Polypodiopsida; order Gleicheniales; family Dipteridaceae; genus Dipteris; species Dipteris shenzhenensis. The sequence goes on from NC_141620.1 coordinate 52,209,943, forward strand.
GCAACATAGCACTGTTGTAGGCATAGCCACACATTTGGCCCATCTACCGTTAGGTGCATAGGATGATCCCAACGACATCCTACCTCATCAAGGAGTACGTGACTAAGTGTAATCAATCAAACAAATAGGATGATTTAAACAACACATTCGCCTACACATCATTTTCAAATCATATGGTATGACAGGTTGCAGCAAGGAGAGGGTAGATCATGTGGCTAGCAATCTCTTTAGGTGGCACGTGAAACTATAGAAATAGGGAACTAGGGAAGGTTGTAGATCTATGTATGGATATAGTTACATAGACGAATACAAAGACTTATGTGATTCCATGAAACCTTGTCATGAGCTTTTGCAAAAATTCAATCAAATTTGGCTAGCTAAAAGTTTTCATTACCCAAATAGATTATTAAGTCCCATTGAATAGAATATTAATTTTCATTACTCAAATAGAATTTTAATTTCCACGTGTTTTTTTGTGCATGCGCCAGCCAGCACGCAGGTTCTGGCACCACTGTTCATATGTAGATAGAGATTTTGAGAGCTGAGATGAGGGCACTATAGGATGCTGGCGCACCCCCTCACCTGGTTGTGAGTCTCAATTCAGTCATTGATGCTCTAGGTTGATTAGACATAGTTGAGGACATTTTGGATACCTTTCAGGCACAGGCTGAGGCAGAGATCGGTGGTCATGGCTTGGATTGGAGAGCCATTCAAGAGTTGTTTGAGCGTGAGTCACCTCACAGGCAGGCCTTAGAGGATATGTTTTGGGATGGTCACATTGAGGCGATGTGACCATGATCAGGGCAGCCCTTTTATGTTTTATGTTGTAGGCACCCCGTCATAGCAGTGCACATTTATCCAAGATATCTCGATGCGAATGGTGGTCGATTGCCTCACAACCGTCAGATAGCCAAGTCATTTGCCATGCAACTATATGCTGAGTTTGTGCTTGGTCATCAGGTAGACTACCTTAGTACCCATCCACGATCAGAAGTGGGACATGGTAGGATGGGGTGTCAGGAGCGTCAGATTACAGGTGTTCGGTGTCGACGCGAGGCACCAGAGCTACACACTATCCTTGCACCGGCATTGTGAGCTGTTGGAGGATGGATTAGGGGGGATGTTCATTCAGTGGCCTCATCCTTGCACGACATGGTCTCTGCCCTATCGAGATCACTTTCGATTCCACCTCCCCCACCTCCCACATCTATGGAGCCTCCCACATCTACACGACCTCCCACCTCTACACTGCCTCAGCATGAGTTGGATACTCGAGACGCATGGATTGCAAAGTTGGAGGCATTGTTGGCTGAGTCTAGGGTCGAGGTTAGTTATTCTGATTATTTTAGTTTATTTTTTTGTTGCATGTTTTGAATTGAAGTTTTTTGGTTCATTCTCACCATATACGTGACATGTTTGCTTGGTAGGCACATCTATTACGATAGGATATGGAGTCTCGTGTACGATAGTTGGAGGTAGATTTGGAGGAGCAGAGGATTCGGACACGCATAGCCTACCATCGAGCGGAGCACTATATTTTGCAGTTGAGACATATTAGTCATGATACATCTCGCCATAGAATCCACCCCAGTGTGGCCCTGTACCCCGCTCCTCATGTAGATGTGCCAGCTAGGACACCCATAGACACACCAGTCATAGCCAGGCTTCCTACCGCCACTTGCATCCTTTGCCACGAGGATTTTAACACCATAGGGTGGTTTGGACTAGGGTGCAGCCACATCGCACATCTCCATTGCATGACCCACCACATGGTGGCACTGTGAAGATAGTGGGAGAGAGGGAAGGAGTCTCACTTGAGGCTTTCTCACAATCACAATGGGGGAATACACGCAAAGGTGGAGGCTGAAAACAGTTTTCCTCTTCTTAGTTGTGAAAGCCAAAAGAACTCTAGTACAAAGAAAATAGAAGAACCCTATATGTGGGTCTCAAATCAAACTCAACTAAGGTGGCATACTAACTGAGCCACAAACTAGAGTAGATAAGGATAGCTGTCATCCAGCTATTATTCGTGGGCGGTGTACCAACCGCATCTCCAGCTAACAAGTCGGTGACATAAATACACAACGGTCACCCTGGCATATCGCGAGTGGAGCTCGATATCTCAACACTCCCCCTCGCGCTCAATCCCAATTCCTGCACACCAAGCAGGTCTCTGAACTTGTGCAGCTTCTCTGTGCCCAATGCTTTCGTGAATATGTCAGCTACCTGATCCTTTGTGCTGACATAAACTAGATCAATAAGACCTAGTAAAACCTTCTCCCACACATAGTGATAATGCACCTCAATGTGCTTTGTTCTAGCATGAAAGACTGGGTTCTTTGCCAAGTGTATGCTGCTCATGTTGTCACAATAAATGACAACTGGCCCATCTGTAGACTGATGCATATCATAGAGTAGCTTATGCAACCATGCTACCTCACATGCAGCCATTGCTGCACCCCTGTACTCAGCCTCTGTGCTCGACAAGGCAACTGTAGGCTGTTTCTTGCTGCTCCAAGTGACTGCAGCACTCCCAAAAGAGAACACATATCCACTGGTAGATCGTCTATCAGAAATACTACCAGCCCAATCAGCATCAGTGTATCCATGCAACTGTATCTGAACCCCAGCCTTATAAAATAGTCCATACTGCAATGTGGACTTCACATACCTGAGTATGCGTCTAGCCGCATCCAAATGCGGTTTCCTTGGAGCCTGCATAAACTGACTTACCAACCCAACAGCATAGCTCAAATCTGGCCTAGTAATAGTCATGTAAATCAAACTTCCTACTATGCGTCTGTACATAGTAGGGTCTTCTAGAAGCTCACCTGCATCTGCGCTCAGCTTCACATTCTGCTCCAAAGGAACTGAAATAGGTTTACAGCCTGTCATCCCATATTTGGACAGCATGTCCAATCCATACTGCCTCTGCAAGAGCTGTATCCCACTTGGTGATCTAATCACCTCAATGCCCAAGAAATAACGCAGCTCTCCCAAATCCTTCATCTCAAACTTCTGCTTCAATAGCATTTTCACATGAAGGATATCTTCATCACTATCACCTGTGATGATCAAATCATCAACATAAATGACAAGCAGCATAATCCCTTTCTCTGTTTTTCTCACATAGAGTGAGAAATCTGCCTTGGAAATCTGAAAGCCAATAGTGACAAGATACTATCCTATCTTGTCAGACCATGCTCTAGGTGCTTGCTTCAAGCCATACAAGGCTTTCTTCAACCTGCAAACAAACTCAGGATGAATAGCATGAACATAACCTGCTGGCTGCTCCATAAAGACCTCTTCTTGCAAATCACCATGCAAGAAGGCATTCTTTACATCCATTTGATGTAAAGACCATCCCTTTGATGCAGCCATAGCAATGACTGCTCTTATGGTTGCCATCCTTGCAACCGGGCTGAAAGTTTCTTCATAATCAATGCCATGTGTCTGTGCATACCCCTTGACAACTAATCTTGCCTTGTATCTATTCACAGAACCATCTGCATTGTGCTTGATCTTATAAACCCACTTACAGCCAATTGCATTCTTGCCTTTAGGCAAAGGCACCAATTCCCATGTAGCATTAGCATCCAAGGCATCCATTTCTTCATCCATGGCTTTCTCCCATTTTTCATTTCCCATGGCTTGCTCAAAACAAGTGGGTTCTGGTTCCTGTATCACTTTGACCATATAGGCATAGTGAATGGCTGTAAATCCATCATATTTCAGCCTATCCACAGGGTACCTAACCCTGGTAGACCTGCGCAAAATAGGCTCACTTCCAGGTGCTCTCAAAACATCCCTGGTCTTCCTTACTCCAGGTGTAACAACAGAAGGAATACCCAACTCATCATCAATGCTCTGCTCTGAGCCACTGGATTCACCATCCACATAAGAGTGACCTGCATTCACATCAAACATGGGCTGATCTACCTTCTCTTTTCCTTTTCGTGATACCTGCATACCACTCTCTGCATTGCTTTGAGGAGATTCTCCTGATCTCAATCTGCCTGTCCATGGCGAAGTATGTGAACCACTGCTAGAGGACACTCCAGGTCCACTGATGTTTTGTGATTGCTGCTGTGAATTCTGTGCAGCATTACCATTTTGTGCATCTACATCAATCATCACATTTACTGGTTTATACCAGCTACTCATCTCATCAAAAACAACATCTCTGCTCACTGTGAACTTACGTGTAAAAGGGTTATAGCATCTATACCCTTTCTGCTGTAGAGAATAACCAATAAAGATGCACTTCTCAGCCTTTGGATCCAACTTGGACCTCAACTCATCTGGCACATGGACATAGGCAATGCAACCAAAAATTTTCAAATGAGAAATATCTGGTTTCCTACCAGTATACATCTCCTCTGGTGTCATGCCATGTATTGCTGCAATGGGAGTCCTGTTCATTATATAAACTGCTGTAGCAACTACTTCAGCCCAATAATAATCTGGTAGATCTTTTTCATTTAGCATAGCCCGAGATACCTCTCCAATATGCCTGTTTTTCCTTTCTGCAATTCCATTTTGCTGTGGGGTATGACTGCATGAATATTGCTGCTTTATACCATGCTCCTGCAAGAACCTTGCAAACTCATTTGAGAGCTACTCTCCCCCTCCATTTGACCTTAGGCATTTTATTTGCAGGCCTGTTTCTTTTTCCACCATAGCTTTGAAAGCTTTGAAGTGCCCAAACACTTCACTTTTCTTTTTCATAAAATACACCCGTTTTCTGCTGAAGTCATCAATAAATGTGACAAAATAGTGACAGCCTCCAATAGATGCAGCTTTAGTAGTCCACACATCAGAGTGGATTAATTCCAATGGCTTTTTACTCTCTTGAACATGCTTAGGAAATGGTTTCCTTGCCTGTTTCCCAAATTGACACGCTTCACAAACCTTGTGCATTTCTGCAACCTTGAATTTAGGCAATCCTGCAACAATATTTTGGGCTTGCATTAATTTAAGTCGCTTTATATTAACATGACCAATGCGTTTGTGCCAGATATCAATATCTGCAACTACACCGGTCCCATGTGCAAACATTGCTGCACTCAATTCAGGCATGTCCGCATCCAACGTAAACATCCTGCCCTTCTTCTTTCCTTTTGCTATCAAGCGACCATTATTTTTCATATCCTCAACAAAGCATCCATGAGGATTAAATCTGACCTGCAAGCCCTGCTCAACCATCTGACCAACAGAAATTAGGTTCTTGGTGATGTTCGGGACATGAAATACATCAGACAAGTATTTCTTTTTCCCATCCTGCATAGACAAAGGAATTTTGCCAATCTGCACAATAGGATGTGCAATATCATCACCAGTCTCCACAAATCCTGGTTTTTCCATTTTCCTTGCATCCTGCATCCATTCAGCATGACCTGTCATGTGGTTTGACGCACCTGAGTCAACATACCACACATCATTGCTTTCTTCTGCACTTGTCACAGAATTTGTCATATGGTGCACCATAAACAAATGCTCATTTCTGTCATCACCCTGTCTACTAGAGGATGCATAATTGCCTTGCTGCAATTTTCCATTCATAATGTCATTCTGCTTTTTGTAGCAGTCTTTAGCCATATGCCCCATTTTATCACAGTAGTAGCATTCAACATTGCTGTTTGCATTTTGGCCTCTCTGCCATCCACCACGACCTCTTTGGCTCCCCCTGCCTCTAGAGTTACCACGTCCTCCTGCATAGGACTGGTTTTCTTGCATTTGCTGCATATTCTGATTTCTACCATGGCCTGCAGATCGGCCTCCTCTACCTCTGCCTCTACCTCTGCCAGCATTTGAGTAGAAGACAGTTTCTTTTGAAGTTCCTGCTGAAGAAGATGCACCACCATTTCTCTGCTCTTCAGAAATTAGAAGAGCAATCAACTCCTCAAAATCAGGAAATTTTTCACGGACGGCAATGGATGTCCGGAACTGTGCATAATCTTTTCCTAGACCATTCAAGGTCACAGAAACTAAATCGTCATCATCCACTGGCGACCCAATGGAAGCAAGTGCATCCGCAATTTTCTTCACCTTCATGTGGTAGTCATTGATGCTCATATTTTCTCTCTGCACATTGTGTATGCTTGAGCTGCATTTTCCTGGCCTGCGTATTTGTGCTGTACATTTTAGCCAAAGTATCCCATGCCACCTTTGGCGTACTTGCATCCTGAATATGCACAATCATTGAATCTGAAATACTGATAGACAGCCAGTACATAACTTTTTTGGCTCTCTCATGCCATCCTTTAAATGCCTACATTTCTTGTTGATTGGGAACATTAGGAAGAACTGGTTCTTCTTCATTTCCTATAATGAACTCCCAGTAGCCTTTTCCCATCAAGAAATTCGTCATTCTAAACTTCCATGCCTGGAAGTTATTCTTGTCAAGCTTTTCAGTGACAATCTGTGAAAGGGAATCAGATGCCATTAAAGAACACTGCAAAATATTCTGTCACTGCAAAAACACACCTTTTGCCTCACACGGGCAGATCTGCAAAACTGACGAAAGTGGTATTTTATCACACAGTCACTTCCTAGTGACGATTTTGCATCAACAGGCAACAAGCATGAACCTGCAACTCCCAAAATCTCTGTACACAGGCATACGATGCAATTTCTGCGGCAACTTTTCACCGACTAGCGGAGTGGTGGTCGCACAGCAAAAACAGGGCCTTTTTCTGAGTGCCTGCGGAGAACTTCCGCCTCCAAAACGGGCCCCACAGCATATAATGCCCTCTCGCCACACCGCGAAGGGCGTCTCAATCTGAGACAGTGCACTCTTGCACTTCCGGCTATGCTACCTGCAGAGATTTGCTCCCAAACTCGAAAAAGGAAAGCAACACTTGTCCTCTTACCAGGACACTGCGAACTTGGTTTGCTTTCTTGAGCTCCTTACCACGAACAAGGCTCTGATACCATGTGAAGATAGTGGGAGAGAGGGAAGGAGTCTCACTTGAGGCTTTCTCACAATCACAATGGGGGAATACACGCAAAGGTGGAGGCTGAAAACAGTTTTCCTCTTCTTAGTTGTGAAAGCCAAAAGAACTCTAGTACAAAGAAAATAGAAGAACCCTATATGTGGGTCTCAAACCAAACTCAACTAACTAAGGTGGCATACTAACTGAGCCACAAACTAGAGTAGATAAGGATAGCTGTCATCCAGCTATTATTCGTGGGCGGTGTACCAACCGCATCTCCAGCTAACAAGTCGGTGACATAAATACACAACGGTCACCTTGGCATATCGCGAGTGGAGCTCGATATCTCAACAGGCACAATCAGTGTGCCCTGTATGCTTTGTTGACATTGATGTGGTCACATACAAAGGACTAGGCATGATTGATCTGTATCCTGGTCATCGTCAAGCCATTGATCCATTTGTCCGTGTGGTCTTGACAGAGCACTATAGGGAGGAGGCACAGAGAGCTTTGCTGCAGCAGGAGGGTGCTGATACTTCAATGGTTGCAGCATGTGTTCCGCGACACTTCTCATATGGTGATTTCATGCCAGGTGATGAGGCATGAGCAACGGAGGCACATCGTATTGAGCGAGAGGCAGAGCTTCATATATCATTGCAGTAGTGGGTGGAGCAGTAGCTTGGGTGGGGCCGAGACCAGCATCTTCTACATGTAGAGACGATTACTCGAGTTGGATTTGAGGCATGAGTATTCGCAGATGCATGACTTTGGGAGCTGAGGAGCACATACATAGAGGAGGCAAGGGAGGCAGAGATGGCAGCGGTGGCTCGTGCAGCATGCCCTCCTCTTCATCAGGATGAGGTTGGCCCATCTGATCTAGGAGATGAGGCTGGCCCATCTGATTCGACTTTGCCCGAAGGCACACAGCGGACGGTTGGGTAGCGAGTCATACAGGAGCCACATCAGAGGACAACTAGAGGATCATATGTGAAGTTATTAGATTCTGATTTAGGATGATTGTTCACGCTTCACACATATCTTGTTTAGGGATGCACTTCTGCATGATGATGATGATGATGTACACATTCATTTTGGTACTTTCATGATGTTGTTCTTAGCATTTTGGTACTTTCATGATGCTGTTCTTAATTTGTTTATCTCAGTCTAACATAAACATTTAAAATTAGGAGTATCATTTTGAATTTTAGATATCTCAATTCACACATCTAATACATAAGGTATTTTAAAAATAATGCCGTGTGAAGTAATTGTAAACATTAAGCATTGAAAAGGTGTTCAAGTATAAGGTCTCTCTCTCTCTCTCTCTCTCTCTCTCTCTCTCTATCCCTCTATCCCTCTCTTGTGCTATGAAATTTATCATTTTGAATATCATATTGAATTTTGTATATATCAATGCTTGCAATTTTTACACTAATATTGTCACTAATTTTTGTAAATTGTAGATTAAGAAAAAAATGTCAATGTTTAGCATGGAATGGTGCTCAATGGTAGTAACATGTGTCAATCTAAGAGCCGTGCAAAGTTTCATCCCCAACAGATAAGTCCACATGCGTATTTGGTTAGTACGTGCACCATTTTTCATATATGGTCACTAGTAGGGAGTGCATGCAAAAATGTACGCATTATACCTTCCACATGGCACATACCAAATCATTTGGAGACCAAATCTTGCATGGATGTAGGTCTAGGATAGCCTAAGAGCTGCGCAAAGTTTCATCCCCAATAGATAAGTGCACATATGTATTTGGTTGGTACGTGCGCCATTTTTCACACGTAGTCACTAGTAGGGATTGTACGCATTATACCTTCCATGTGGCACATACCAAATCAATTGGAGACAAAATCTTGCATGGATGTAGGTCTAGGGTAGCCTACGAGCCGTGCAAAGTTTCATCCCCAACAGATAATCAGTTGGAGACCAAATCTTGCATGGATGTAGGTCTAGGGTAGCCTAAGAGCCATGCAAAGTTTCATCCCCAATAGATAAGTCCATATGCGTATTTGGTTAGTACGTGCGCCATTTTTCATACGTAGTCACTAGTAGGGATTGTAAAAATGTACGCATTATACCTTCCATGTGGCACATACCAAATTAGTTGGAGACCAAATCTTGCATGGATGTAGGTCTAGGATAGCCTAAGAGCCATGCAAAGTTTCATTCCCAATAGATAAGTCCACATGCATATTTGGTTAGTACGTGTGCCATTTTTCATACGTAGTCACTAGTAGGGATTGAAAAAATGTACGCATTATACCTTCCATGTGGCACATACCAAATCAGTTGGAGACCAAATCTTGTGTGGATGTAGGTCTAGGGTAGCCTAAGAGCCATGCAAAGTTTCATCCCCAACAGATAAGTCCACATGTGTATTTGGTTAGTACGTGCACCATTTTTCATACGTAGTCACTAGTAGGGATTGTAAAAATGTACGCATTATACCTTCCACGTGGCATATACCAAATCAATTGGAGACCAATTCTTGCATGGATGTAGGTATAGGGTAGCCTAAGAGCCATGCAAAGTCTCATCCCCAACAGATAACTCCACATGCATATTTGGTTAGTACGTGTGCCATTTTTCATATATAGTCACTAGTAGGGATTGTAAAAATGTATGCATTATACCTTCTACGTGGCACATACCAAATCAGTTGGAGACCAAATCTTGCATGGATGTAGGTCTGGGGTAGCCTTAGAGCCGTACGAAGTTTCATCCCCAACAGATGACTCCACATGCGTATTTGGTTAGTACCTGTGCCATTTTCCATACGTAGTCACTAGTAGGGGAGTGCTTGCAAAAATGTACGCATTATACCTTCCACGTGGCACATACCAAATCATTTAGAGACCAAATCTTGCATGGATGTAGGTCTAGGGTAGCCTAAGAGCCATGCAGAGTTTCATCTCCAACAGATAAGTCCACATACGTATTTGGTTAGTACATGCACGAATTTTCTTAGTCACATTTTTAAAATGTCCTAAACACAATTACAACATAACTACTAATAAATTTTTTTTTGTTTTATAGAAACAAAAAATCCCATTGAGAAGACAATGGGCATCATGTATAAAATAGAATCTAATATAATGATGTGTATGAACGTGTATAAAACCATCATAGTGAAATACAAAATATGAGTCCATGAAAATTACAATGGTATGGTCACACAGTGAGCCCATACATATTGAATACAAAAATATGTAATCAACTAGTGATACCCAATAAAAATCTATCTGATCAAGTGATGATCCCAAAACTATGATATGTAGTGTGCTACTCCTTAGGATCGGCTCTCATGCCAATAGTTGCAAGTATGCTCTCGTGATCCTCCACTGCAAGGCGCCATCGTGGAGTGGACTTCGCCTTGCGAGTACGACCATGACTCAAAGTAATCTTGATTGCAACAACAAGATGAGAATACATGTATGCCTCTTGATCCGCCATGTACTCCTGGAACTCAATATAACGACCACGCCTCTATATTTGTTGAAAATAGTGGCCACCTACGATCATGCTATGAGCATCGAAGTGCATCCCATGCCCATCCATTGTATCCTCATTCAGCACACTCTTCACCATAGAGCATCACAACAAGTAATAATCCACACCCTCCTCATTGCCCTCTGAAGCAATGACCGCAAAGATATCATGAATACGCAACATATTTGTAGGCTGGTCATAATCTCTAGAGGAACAGAATCCTGCATCCTAATCATCATGTACCTCCTCCCAAGGCTGGAAGGGAGAAAGCACTCACCGCGCCCATGGATCGGCCCATGGTATCATGAAGCACCCTCCCTACTCATCATCAATGCATGCAGAGCAAAAACATGCAAACCATCGAGAAAAGATCATGGGGTTAGACTCACCTATGCTCCTGATGGAATGGAAATTAAGAGTGCCAGACACTGAATGACAATCAAAAGGCCTAGACTGATCAAGACTCCCAATGTCCATGCACCAAAAATACCGGCTCACCGCCCTATCGTCATGCAACTGAAATGAGGAGATAGCACTAGTGGATAAGTGCTGGGTGCACCATCGCACCACATCATGTGCATCCTTGAAGCGATCGGCACTGTGATGCAATAGGTTTCGATGCAAAGCATGCTTCATGCAAGCACCTGCACCATCGTGCTCTCCCTTATCGTGCCCTATCTCGAAGTAGCTCCATGTGATCGGAATGCTTGTCTCACGATGCCATTTGCAGAACCAATAAAACTGTCTAGTAGATTTGAACTCACCACCATAGCCGTCTGACCAAATCCAGTGCCGCTGCCATGTGACACCATGATCCCTCAAGGAACTATCATGCAAAGTGAAGCAATGCTGCACAAAATGGGCATCATGCGATCGATCATCACTAATGTAGAAGTGATACTCTCGCACAATGATGCGTGAGTCCATGGTGCTATCAATGCCATCCACATGAGCCTATGCATGACGATAGCTAATGTGCACAAATATAGCAACCTGCAATATGGCATTGAACAAAAATATGAATATTGAAATAATTCAATATAATGAGGCCATAAAAAAACCAATAACTCAATCACACGTCACCTGTTCAGAGAAATAATACTCCGATTGGATCTCATGCTGTGTGCAAAGGTATAATTCTCCACAAAGTCCACGACTGAGACAACCACCCATACAGGAAATGTCCTCAAACATGCATGGAACTAACGATCCTCCCAATTCACAGTGTGCGAGTGGCGTATGTAGTGGTATAGCTTCCCTCGAAAACTGTCAATGAATACAACACATGGTGTCTTCTTCCCCACAAGCTGCAACCTCCTCAACTGTGCACCACCATCTAATGTAAGGGTACTATACTCATACTATTGCCAACGAACCATCTGCATGTCACAAGTATCTAGTGCAGCTCGTGGCACTCTAGCAAAGTCACCACACAAAGTACACCTGCCTTCCACACAATCAAGGGAGTGCAATAAAGCATCGCCATCTCGTGTACACAATATGGAATGAATGAAGTCATGAGGGCTAGTAGGAATGACTCCCCTATGACCATCAAGGGAACGGAATATGTCAACATCAATCCAAAATCCACATGGTAGCGACAACATCACGTGTCATGCTCCTGAGAGCATCGCACAAACCATGGCCTGCATCACTCAAATGACCTCTACCCAATCCTGAACTCTGGGTGCGCCTCTACAAACTGAGTGTACAACTCAGTCTGGGTACACTCTAAAAAACATGCACCATGCTCAATGTACACACTGCGTGACACCCTCTTCTGCAATGCCTTCTTGAACACCGAGGATGCTCTGCAATGCTCCTCCCAAAACTATTGTATGAAGGACCTAGTGGAATCATCCAACAATCAATCGTTGTGAGGTGCACGACCACTCGAAGCCCAAAGAGCATCAGTCTCACTATCCTCTAGAGTCTGCCTCCTAATCATGCCTGCTCACAATGTGCGTGGTGCAATTTGAAGAAGACGTGAAGCGGTACGCACATGGCCTGTCATATGAGGTCTACTAATGGCAGCCACAATAGCACGACATGCTGCCAAGGCATCACTAGAGTTCCTATGCTTAATAGAAGCATAGGAACGTCGAACACTGCTAAGGACCTCGCTACATACAACCCTATCTCTACGTGCACCAAGACCAACAAGCCTCCTACACTCTACCAAGTCAGGGTGATCAATCAGGGATGTGAGAAGAGCAAACTGCGAAGCTGGCGTAAGGTCACTAAAAAAAGACTGCACAATCTTGCTAGTATGACAACGGATAGTGGACTTCGACAAGTCGCATCGTGAAGCAACACTACTACTGCAAGGTGGGGCAAGGGGATCAATGGGAGATGGTAGGGTGGAGGGGGGAAGGGAGGTGCCAAGGGGAAGGGGGGGAAGGGGGAGGGGGAGGGGGAGGGGGAGGGGGGAGGGGGAAGAGGTAGAGGTGGAGGGCAAAATGTAGGTGGCTAGGGGAAGGGCAGAGGCTAGAGGTAGGGGAGCAGATGAGGATGTGGAGGGGGGGACAATGGAGGTGGGGGTGGGGGTGGGGGTGGGGGTGGGGGTGGAGGTGGAGGTGGAGGTGGGATGTAGAAGTGGAGGTGGATCGGTGGTGGCAGCGCGAGCTCTAGCTCTAGAGGCTCTCTTGCACTCACGAGCCTTTCGCTTGTGCTCCTCGTCAATGAGATTTGGGGGGGGGTTCCTACATCTTTCATGTCTACTAGTTCTATGGCTTTGAGAACCCATTCTCAATGAAAGTAGGATGGAAGGTGTGACAAAGTGATGGGGAGGCAAGAATGGCTAAGAATGGGTGAAATGAACCAAAACGTGGTGTCTTATGGAGAGCCTGAACTCATCCACTAGATTGCTCTTGATTATTATTGGTGGAGAAGGTGCTAAGATTGAAAATAATTGGCTACTAAAATTCTGTTTGATTTTGTTTTGAAACTAATTTTTGTGGTCTATTCAAATAAGTTGATTTTAATCATATTATATATACATGGAATCATATGTTAATTTTGAATATTTGCATTGTTTGATTTTATTTTAGTTTAATATTCACATAACATATGTGCCTATTTTGATTAATATTTTTGTTAATGCAATTTGAGAATAATCTATGTGATAAACCATGATAATTTGATTATTTTGCCACTTCCAAATATCTCCAAATACCTCGATCGTGGTCATAAACATTGATCATGGTATTCTATGCCTGATGCACTCAAATAACATGCATGTATAACTTACATGCAGATCATGGTCATAAACCTCGTTCATGGTATTCTATACCTCACACACTCAAATCACATGCATGTATAACTTACCATGCATGTTGATGATGTGGTTGGCCATCATCATGATGTGTATACATGTGGCTGATGTGGCACCATGCATGGTGATGATGTGGCAATATGATGTGGAATATATGAGGCTCTTCCATGACTTGGAAATGTGATGTGGCATGATGACTTGGCATTCATGAGGTGGTAGATTGACATGGCAAATTGAGGTGGAGGGATTGGTGATGTGGCAATGTTGACAAGGTATGCCAAGGTGGCAAGGTGTGATGACATGGCTCCAAGAGTTCCTATGATGTGGAATGATGAGGTGCACATGTGGCTGATGTGGCAGCACGTGTGGCAATCTAAGGTGACATGTCAAGGAGTGATGTCACATCTCCTTGATGACATGGCACCATGCGGTCTAACAACAGGGCATGGTGGCAAGGCAAAAATAGATGACTCAGCCTTCCACATGGGCATCATGCACACTCCAAAGGCTTGCCACTAGGGTCGGTGATGCTCCTAGCCTACCTCACCAAGCCTAATACCAAGCCTACCTTGTCTTGGTATTAGGCTTGGGTGGCCCTTTTTCCCCCACACAATAATACAAAGCAATTATAGACGCGCTTGGTAGACGCGCAAAATAGCGAGCGCATCTATAGGCGTTGCTTGAGTAGAGAAATTACAAGTGCGTCTAAAAGTGTGTCTAACAACTCGTCTATTTGCGCGTTTAAATAGCACGTCTATTTGCGCATTTAAACTGAGAAAATACGGGCCTGTCTAACATCATGTTTATCAGCGCGTCTATTTGCACATGTATTAACACATCTATTTGCACATCCAAACTGAGAATATATTGGCCCGTTTAACATAGCGTTTATCAACGCGTCTATTTGCATGTGTATTAGCGCGTTTATTTGTGCGTTTACACTGGGAATCAGATGCATATTTAGACGCGTATATAGACACAAACCAGAGAATACAGAAAGTGAGATTTTGGTGTACATCATTGCTTTCCAAACATTGCCCATGATTACCAAGCACATAATTTTAACAAAAACATCAATGCTTTTTTGTAAGCCCACATATACAAGAATTAAGTGAGGTGAGAAGAATAAGATAATATGTAAAATAGTTTTGCCAATATCAATGATGGGCTACGGTTCAATCTCATCCTCAATGAGATCAACCCTTGCCAAACTATCTACTTCAAAATCCAAACAAGTGTTTAGATCTACAAATACATTCAACCCACTACTATTTGTGCTACTCATGTGCTCATCGAAATCAGCATCACAATGGTAGGCTCATCCTCACGGGTAATGGCCTCAATATCTGTATCTCCTATCTCATGATCATCCTCCTCTCTCATATCATGGTCATCATCACGTCCATGGCCATGATCATCCTCCATACGCTCCATATTAGTAAATGTACTATACATCACTTTGGAACGTGGCATAATAGGTATGACATGCCACCATCGGGTATTATCCACCATTGGTTGATAGACAACCTAATTCAAACACAAATACAATCATGTTATTTTTCTTGCATCAAATATTTAAAAGCGAGTATTTTTATATGTGTGCACAGTACCTGTTCACATTGTTGAGGTAGTACTAGTGTGTCCTTCCTACTTTGCCAAAACTTTGTGGAGTCAATAGTTACAAAGCCACTTGCATGGCGTTTGATTGTTGCATTAGGGCCTCTTTCCACCACGTCCTTAAACCACTTTACATCCAAAACATACACAAAGAAGCGTCGAAAGTCAAGCATAATAATATCTTGGATTATGCCACAATAATCATCCATGGCTCCATTGGCTCCCTCAAAGCTAGCAATGACGCCGCAATCTTGTGTGTTTCTCTTATCATCAATCCGTTGTGTTCGAAAATGCTTGCCCTCACACCATATAGCATTGAACATAGTGCACTACACCAAGAAAAAATCAATTAAATAAGCAATCTAAATTATTGAAAGCTCCTAACTTATGCATAACATTCTATATACCGACCTTGATCATGCATCCCCTAGCATACTCCCATTATTCCATTGTGATATGCATCCCCTCATCTTTCTCTGCTTTCTCCATTTCATCAAGTAGCCAATCCACATGAATATCCTTTGGAAGTGCTCTTAGATACTGAGGGTATGGCACACGAGATCCGTGGTGTGTATGAAAGAGGGCCCTTTCTTCTTATCTTCTTGCCTTTGCATCCTCGTATCTTGTCACCCATCTTTTCATCACATCACTATTAAGCACACAAAAGAGGTTGATACTATTATGCAACTCCGTGTCTATTACTTTGTTGTGTCCTTTCCCTTGAGGCACAATAGAGGTCATCCTTAGGTCTTCATCATCTCTCCATAGTCGTGGGAGAGAGCTATCCACATCAACAAGAAACTCAGAAATATATACAAGTGACTCTTGTACCAACCAACCCTCGGCCATGCTACCTTCGGGTCTTGCATTTTGTCTCACGAAGCCCTTCAAGGTCTTCATGAAGTGCTCGAGGAAGAACAACCATCGTGCATGTATAGTACTGCATATAGCAATCTCATCCACCAAATTGACTATAAGATGTAGTTGGCTTGTGAGAATAGAACGTGGAAATGTCTCCTCCACTAAACAAACCACCTCCACTGGCATAACTCGAGCATTCTCAAGCATGGTGGGATCTATTTCCTTTGAGCTCACATACCTAGAAATGAAAAAGTACAGCATATTAGCAATATGCATTCAAACTTGCATGGAGCATTGATACGCATCATATTTTATATCATGTAAAGTACCTCACAAACTCGCCCATCTTGTAAATACAATCTTTCACATCCTTCGATGCACTACATGAAATGCTAGTAGGTAGTATGAACTGAACCCACGAGGAGGTGGTTGATTAGTTGCTTATAATTATTCACTCACAAATTTGAAAGGAAAAAGATATTATGCACATAAAATATTTACTTGGAGCATCTTGTGCCAATCATGAGATTTCAAGCCATATAATTGCTCTACACCTCTTTTCTTGCTCTTTGTAAAGGCTCCCTTCAAACACCTCATGCATCCAGTGGGAGTACGAATTGTAGTAATAGCGTGCTTCACCATCACCATCTCTAGCTTTGATAACATCCACGGTGCACGAGGTAAAAAAACACGCCCATTTGGTCTCTCTTGTGGCCAAGCTTCATGCATCCTCCCTGTGGTACGTAGATCCTCCCTTATGCCTACGGAATCTCGTGTCCCATTCAAATGCTCCCAAATGGTAGATGCCACATTCTTGAAGATATGCATGGGATCAAGCAGGTGATTGATCTTGAGGTGGGACCAATATGGTAAACGATAAAAGATGGAGTATCTAAACAAAATAAAGTGTTAGCGGGTAATCTTTATTTCCAACCAATATAGCACACAATAGTTACAAACCCTTACCAGCTCATGCCAAGTGGTGGAGGAGTCGTGGAACTGTCCCAAATTCTCATCCAATCTCCCGCGGTGAGTGATTGTGGGAGGACTTCATTCCAAGGGGCAACATATCTAGGATGATCAGGTGGGAAAATTGATGGTGATTCTCATAGATGACCTTATTCAATGCGTCTGCCCGTGAGGCAACTAGCGAAGGACCACAAACAGGACATGCATGGTAACCCGATGTAGTGAGACCTGAACAATAGACGCAATTAAGAGTTGAAGGTGGGTTTAGGATGCCACATCCTTTGCCTATTCATAATTAGAAGTGCAATGCTTACCTGAACACTCGCCATAGCCTGGGAAGTCATGCATCGTCCACATCAAGACTACTTTGCAGTTGAAGTCTCGTGACATTAGGAAAAAAGGGAGCTCAAATATAAACATCAAGGTTTTTGACTTTATGTTTCCTTGGAATTAGAAGGGACAGCATAACATGTCCTTTCTTAATAGCCATAGAGGGTGGAAGATTATAATTCACCAATATCACTGGCCATACACTGTAAGACATGCTTTCGAGACCAAATGGGTTCACACCATCCATACCCAATCCAAGTCTCAAGCTCCTAGGTTCTTCCTTGAAGCTTGGCCATGTGTCTTCAATATGCTTCCACCTAGGAGAGTCCGTGGGAGTTCTCCACTTGCCATCGGTTGATCGATGGGAGGAATGCCATGACATGAGCTCTGTAATAGATTTGCACTTAAACATATGTTGGATGCGAGGGATTATGGGAAAATGTCGCAGAACCTTACGAGGCACGTCCAAAGTTTTTAGATTTGCTCTATATCTTGCCTCTCCACAAGTAGGACACTCTCTTGCATCCTTATGTAGTCCACGAAACAAAACGCAATCGTTGACACATGCATGGATGTGCTTGTAATCTAATCCTCCAAGAGAGGTCACATGTTGCCTTGCCATATCTCTTGAGGTCGGTAATTTATTCTCCCTTGGAAGCATTTTACACAATAGCCTGCACGTGAAGACCATAAATGAGGAAAAGCATTCGAGTAATTGACCCACTAGCATAATTCACCATGTTTGCAATATAGACTTTAAAGCTTACTTGAGTAATGCATTCAAACTTGCATTGAGTCCATCCATAGATGGTTTGCAAGTTTAGTAACTCAAGGGAGGCACGTAGAACAGAGAATGTGCACCCCTCAAACACTGGAGTCGATGCTGCAGTAAAAAGATCATCCTGCTCCATGCTATCATCCCTCCCTTGATGGACATATAAATCCCGCACCATATCATCAAACACCTCCTCCTCCATGGCTTCATGAGGTAATGGCAGAGGGCTACTAGTACATCACCATCACTCCATGCATCCGTAACGGTCCCTCCTGAAGATCCCACCTCATATCGCGACGCTTCGCCTCCTCACGGCGAGCATAGGGCAACATATGCGGGTGGAGCACTGCATCCTGTATCAAATTAAAACGGGATCATAACTCAAACATATGAACACCCATAGGTATCTCAATCAACCTTAACTTACAAACCCTTACCCTGTTTATGGTCACATCCCATTCTCCATACTTTGAGATGTGATTGAGTGTAATCCTGCATGCACGATACATGTTTCCTCGACATCGATCACACATATATTTGATTTTTTGCTCCAACCACATTTCGCGATGGTGGATACGGAGGGATTCATCCTCACTGGAGCTACTTGTTGAAGATGAAGACATCCTACAAACAAACAACCCAAAAAAATTTGCTCTTCTTCAAATGCTTAATTTTAAACTCTGTGGCACGTCTGTTTGTTCTGTGGTGCGCGTCTAAAACCGCGTCTACTCTGTGTATTTAGATGCGCCAATAGATGTGCTTTTAGACGTGCCTATAGACGTGGCTTTTAAACCTGCTTTTAGCACGCTCGCTTCGCTTTTCTTCACATTACTTATACTTCACGCAGCTTGCTTGCTTCCTTATTAGCAGATCCACAGTTTCGACGCTTAAGAGGAAGGCATCCACACTTACTTCCAAGCTTACACTTAAGAGGAAGGCACCCACACTTACTTCCAAGCTTAAAGGAGAGGAGGGCGAACAAGGAGGAGAAGCAACTTTGAAAAAGGAGAAGAATCTTCCATACCTCTATCCAAGGTAAGTATTTTTGCAGTTGATCTTTTTTGGAAGTTTGCTTTCTTTGGATTTGTACTTTCTCGTATCCAAAAAACGCATGATCTGGGTATCAACGCATGATCTAGGTATCAGTGTCATGTTTGTGTGTCGGGCGCAATGTCCTTTTCTACTTTTTATAAAAGTCCGTCTGTCGAAGCGCGTCAATAGGCGCGTCTTAGAGCGCATCTAAAACTGCGTCTATAGGCGCGTCTAAACGCACGTCTAGTTTGTTTACAGACACAGATAGCCGCATCTATAGATGTGCTGTTATATGCAAAAATAGATGCGCTAATCAGACGCGTCTATAGATGCGCTCTAACAGTAATCCTTCCCCTTTCTTCTCAGCTCATCAGTAATATATATTTTTTCTTTTTTCCAGTTCATCATGTGGCCAGGAAGTGCTTCCAACTCACCTGATCCCCGGGAGTCTATTTTTAGGGACTTATATAACCTTTTAGGGCACCCTCCTAGTCCTACGGAGTTATACGGGTATATGACGGGTGCTCTAAACACCCCCCAGGAGTCGGCACTATAGATTCCAAACCACCCCACACCAGCTGAGATCACCCCAGTGGAGTCAGCACAGCCCAACCGGCTACACAGCCGAGGCCCATCTCCCATGCTGTCTTATGCCCCTTCCCCCATGCCGTCTTATGCCCCTTCCCCCATGCCGTCAGGAGGTCCTTCTGTCTCGCAGAGCCGTCGACGTACTCCTATGCAGTCGAGACTTGATTCTCCAGCTACGAGTGGTCAGCGTAGTCCCATGCAGTCTCCAGCTACGAGTGGCCAGCGTACGAGCTCGACACGACATGGTAGCAGACGTAGTAGTAGGGAGAGCGGTGGGGGATGCATGGCACAATGCTTTGGGAGGGGTGGCGGTGGGGACGATGATGATTCAGATGATTTAGATGTGCCTCTGAGTGATGGTACGATATTCTATGACATCACTCAGACAGGAGGCATCTTGATGGATGCGCGGGGAAAGGACATCATGGCCTTCATGCGCTCTATAATTGCTAACAATTACAGAGATTGCTTTATCCACTTCAAAGACCAGCCAAAGAGGTTGGCTGATGAGGCCCTCGCTGCTGTTCGCTCTAGGTATCCTAACCTCCCCAATCGCCAGTTCATAGATAAATGGGCCAAGTCAAAGATTATTATGATACTTGGCAATAAAAGATCTTCGCTTAAGAGGCAGGCACTAGCAGAGCTTGCCAGGCTCGAGAAAAGTCAACCACCAAGGGGCTTGCCCCACACCGCTCACAAGCGTGAGTGGAAGAAAGCAATGAAGTCAGCGAGGGAGGACCCCAATCTGCAGCACATGGAGGCACGAAGGATCCAGATGGAGGAATATGGAAGCGCGCATTTTGGAGCAGGGGGTGTTGAATCATGGGAGGCCCAATTTGTAAGTATCGATCTCAAATTATATTGCTTATGTAGTTTATTAGGAGGTTGTTTCTTTGTACTAATCCCTCCGTAAATTATGTCGTCTTGCAGCTTGAGATCGTGGGCAGATACTCTACTCCTGTGGAGACAGCCTACCACCGCCACCATCGCAGAGGAGATACATGGAGGCACTTCTATGATGACGGGTTGATTACTGAGGAGCAATATATCCGGGCTATTGGAGCAGCCCCCGAGGTATTTGAAAGTAATTAAATAATGCCAATATTATAAGTAAAGATTTGATTTTTCATACATTGATATATGTTGTCCCTTGTTTACAGGCCCGTGCACAAGACGACGAGGAAGACGAGGAAGGAGGCGCAGAAGGGAGCGTGGAAGGCAGTGAGGATTAGTCGTAGAAGTAGTGCTAGCTACTCTTTTTTGTACTTAAAGCCACTGGCTTGGCTTCGTGCCTCTTGTATATACACTCCTCTTATTTTTTGTACTTAAAGCCACATGACGTGGCTTAGCTTCCTTAT
Source organism: Dipteris shenzhenensis (assembly GCF_047967505.1). Taxonomy (NCBI): domain Eukaryota; kingdom Viridiplantae; phylum Streptophyta; class Polypodiopsida; order Gleicheniales; family Dipteridaceae; genus Dipteris; species Dipteris shenzhenensis. Next base: position 52,231,184 of record NC_141620.1, read on the forward strand.
TTTTTGTACTTGAAGCCACATGACGTGGCTTAGCTTCGTGCTATATGTACATACAAGCACTTTTTGAGCTTTCAATTTTATTGCGTTTTGGAGTTGTAATGTTTTATTTGGAATTGTAATTAAAATGCGGTTGGCTGTAAGAATTGAATTACATAATGTGAAAATGGGATTCTTGTAACTATATAGCATACACAATATACACAGCATTCTGTAAATTTAAAAAAAAATATTATAAAGCGCGTCTATCAGTGCATCTATAAACGCGTCTATATACGGGTCTATCTGTCAAGCATCTATTTTTACTTCTACAAACGCGTTTATAAGAGCGTCTATTTAAGGGTCTACATGCACGTCTATATGCACGTGTGTGTCCTATATAGATGCACTGATAGACGCAAGTCTCTAGACAAAAATAGATGCGCAAATAGACGCGCTCGTAAGTTTTTTATTTAGTTCAGTAAACGTGTTTGTGTGCGCGTCTATGGGTGCTTTGTTTTGTTGTGCCACAAAAGGGAGATTTCACTCTTGGAGGCCATATTGTACATTTCCCTTCCTCAAATTTAACTAAAATTTTTTCCTCTTATTCATCATGTGGAGGACTAAAAATATTGACATTTTTGAAATGTTTGGTCATGTTTGAGAATTACTAGATTTATTTTTAATATTTTTTGTTGATCCTCTAAAAAGTAAAAGTAAAAATTAAACTTCAATCTTCCTAAATCTAACCGTTGGATTTGGGATTTGATGATTGAACCACATACCCTTATGTGCCTACTAACCTTCCATTGAATTGGATTTGCTTAATTATTCAAAATACTAAAAAAATGTGGTGTGCTACTAAAATACATGTATTTTATGACTATTTATTATAAATAATTATTTTTAATTAGATAAATCATTCAAATAATTACCAAAAAATCAAGTTAAGCTCTACATAATGTAAAGAGACCACCTACAAAGTTTCAATAACATTTAATCTAAAATGAGTGAGAAATTTAGAATTTAATATGACACTCTGTTCGTGATAAAGGTGTGACCGCCTTGAAACCATGCCGTGTGACATAAAGAAATTTTTTGTGTGTGCATGGAATTTTCGATCAGACTATACCATTGTGTGCACAATAGCATGTGTGATGTTGTGTCTGAAGACTTCAAAGACTAGATCCATAGGAAAGTTGGTGAGATTTGCATTTTTGTGTGCTAAAAAGCTTGTTTTTCCACCTCCTAAGGATTGGGGAGTGAACAAAAAGTGGACACCCTTAGCTTGTTACTTCCCTACCCTTTATTGCAAAGAGACCTCAAAGGTGAATAAAGTGTGCAATTTAAGGAAATGCTTACTTTGATAAAGTGTGCAATTCAAGGAAATGCTTACTTTGCACCCCCAAAAGCTCACCAAAAGTAATCATGTGGAAAGTCTTTAGAATGAGTCTTATGACCTCAAAATATGGCTCAAACATTTACAACTAAGATGTATTATTATAAGATTTTAGTTAAAGTAAAACTAAAGAGATACAAGTACGACTGAATTTTCCTATATAAACACATTTCAAAGAAGTTTGGGGCGACAAACTAAGGTTATTTGTGCATACCACATAAAAGAATGAAAATACAAGAAATAACGTCCATGCCATCACATATAGGATGCGTCCGTCATCGAGACAATAGATTTTGAGTAAGGTGAACTAGTAGAGTAACATGAGACACATAATAACACAAGGCCGCGTAGTAATGCGCAGTGAATAAGATCGACCAAACTTGGAACAAAATGCCGTGGAGTAGGGGCAAATATACGCTTGATCATGGCTTCATGATACTGTCGAAACTGGCGAGACGGGCGAGGCGACTTCCTGGTCTAGGTTCGAGAATGTGGCGACGACGGGGGGTGGAAGATCGTGGAGGAAGGCGATGGTCAGATGGACGCAACTCATTTGGCACCAAGGAAGGGGCAAATGCTTGTGAACGGAGGAGCATTGTGTTCATGGACGGAGTCCTATAAGCATCGGAGGCATCTGCACTACGAGTGGTGGCTCGCTGGCGGAGGTGGGAGCTTTGAGCGGAAAGGGCATAGGCGCGCCCACAGGTCTCGTAGAGCTGACGGCTATGCATGCGAGCTTGGATGCGCGCAAGCTCTGCATTTAGGGCAGTGGAGAGCTTATCGCCGTTGTGCAAGGCAGCAAAGCTCTGCAAGTGCTGGCGAGCGAGGTCAAGAGTGTGTTGGGCCGCTGGCAAGTCACCGGAGTCGGCAAGGGAGCGAGCCTCAGCGATGGCATGCGCTGCACGAAGGCGATTACGGTGGCGATCCACCTCGATGCAAATAACACGATCGGGGGCAAGTGTGGAGGAGGGGCGCAGGAGATGGACGCGAGAGGTAGAGGTGTGGAGGAGGCGACCAGAGACTGGGTGGTGGTAGCGAGCACGGATGACGAGGAGGTCGGCAGAGGAGGGGGAAAGAAGAGCAGGGAGGTGGAGGTCGACAAGGAAGTCACGTTCCTCGTGGGCGTAGAGGTCACCGAGGAGAACAAGGGCGTGTTGCCCAGGGGAGAGTATGCGGGAGGTGTAGCTACCGGCATCGACGCGAAGCAGCTGGGCGACGGAGGGAGTGGCAATGCTCACTTCCACCTCCACGCGCAATGCCACGACGCTGAGGAGGCCGCCGATGCACTGTGCAAACGCATCCTGTACAAGTGCCTCTGTCTGAATGAATGAGAAAGTCCCGCCAGATTCCTCCGAGATAGTGTGCATGGTTCCGGCATCGTGGTCAGCTCCGAGTCCGAAGGCATGCACCGGAATGTGGCCATAACGAGTGGCGCCCCGGACAGAGGTGGAGGACGGAGGCGGCCGCATGGTGTACGTATCCTGGCCGTCGGAGAGGAGCATGATGGTGGCGACGGGGTTGTGGTGGCGGCGCTGCTGGAGCACGGCGGCGCCCTTGCGGAGGCCCTCGGCGATGTTGGTGCCGCCCATGCAGGCGAGGGAGTCGATGGCCTGCAGGGAGGAGCGGCGACCGGCATCGGTCATGCGGCGGAGGGGGGTGACGCGGCGGGCGGAGGAGGCGAAGGCGACGACGCTGAGGCGGTCAGAGGAGCCGAGGCTACGGACGACGAGGGCGAGGGCACGTTTGAGGAGGGGCAGTTTGGAGGCCATGCTACCGCTCAAGTCCAGGACCGTCACCAAGTCAACGGCGGCGCGCCGCCGGCCACCCAAAATCTCCTCTCCATCGCCGCCACCTTCCGCCGCCTTCACGTTAATCAGCACCGTCAAGCTTTCACGTACTTCTGAGAAAACTACCGCACTCTCTTCCACCCACGTCGAAATTTGCACCGCTCCCCCCTCCTCTCCGTTGCTCTCCCTCCCATTTCCGACCATCTTCCCCCCCTCCGCCACTGTTTCGCATGAATTTGCTCCCCCCTCCAACTCTTCGTCGTCTTCGAACGTCGCCGGTTCCTCCTCCTCTAGCTTCTGCCACTCCTCCCCTGCGCGGAAATTGGCTATCGACTCGTCCAGCATCCTTAGCACCGGCTCCAGCCTCCTTTGCTCTTCCTCCGCCTCCCTCACCGCCTCCCGCACCTGTTCCCCGCTCCTTTCTGGCCGCCTCGGACTCGCCGACGAGCTTCTCCTCTGAAAGCCCACTCCGTCTCTTCTCTTGTCTTTCGGTCTCATCGATGGCGCTTGCCACGGGACCTCTGTCCATGTGGATCGACACACCGGGCACACCAGGTTACCGTGCCTCACGTTGGAGGCGATGCACGAGAAGTGGAAAGAATGAGAGCATTCGGCTGTAAACAGTGCGTGGCCTTGCCCCGGTTTCATCACCTCCAAACATATTGCACATGTAGTCTGCGCACACAAGAAAATTCGATGCTCTAGTCAGCCGATTGCGAGAGGATGAGTTCCTAGCCGTGCCCACAAGATGCACATGAGCAAGATTGCCGAATGAAGATGTGTGACCGTGTGCTAATGATCGGAAAAGGGCGCAACAATCGAGATCGACATTTATCTCCACAAAAATTGTAAGGGGGAGCTTCGGCAAATGGCGTACCTTGGAGCAACGCAGAGAGCTTCGGAGGAGGTGCAATCGAGACGGAAATCGGGGCGACACCGGTGCAGATGTCGCAACTGGAGTGAGTAAATCCTTGCGGATCGCTCCTCCATCGGTGCTCGCGGTGGTGCGTTCATCCACAGGGACGATATCATCTGGATCCGAGGGAGGGACACAGACATGAAGACCGATTGCATTTCGAGCTCTCCTCCACCCCGACATCAGCATCATATTTCCGTGTTTTGGTTCAGCGAGGCTAGTGTTCAGAGGCTCGATGACTATGTCACCTGCTCAGTCGATCATTTCCCAGTTTGGGACATAGAACACGAATCAAGGTCCACTTATGCCCAGAGGAATGGCGATTCGAGAAAACCTATAATGCCATTTCTAAACCCTCTCTCTCTCTCTCTCTCTCTCTCTCTCTCCTTCGGAAGATGTATCGAACCAGCTCTGAACAGTCTCACGGAACAGACAATCGATCTGTTACTTTTGACCCAGCCTGTCGACGATCAGCGTCTCCGCAAAATGACACAACAGTTGCGCAAACAATCGACCAACAAGGCCCCTTCTTTTTCCGCTCCTGCCAAAAATGTACACGGGCTAGCGGGCCATGGCGAAAAAACACAACGTAAGCCAGAGAAGCGAGCCGTTCACAATGGTCGGGAAGCAAGAGAGCCGCGGCTTTCAAACAAATTCAAGATGAGCCCACTCCTTGTCCTTGATGACTGTGTGGTGAAGGATGGCCCCAGAGCAACACAACACAGCAAAAGCGCAAGCTAGTGCGCCTGCACACTCACAACACAGCGGCAGTCGCCGATAGAAGATTGGAGGATTAAGACAGGAAAGAGTGGATACTAAATTACGGGAAGGGGAAGGCGACAGATCTGGGGAGATGATGGGATGTAGTGGAGGGTGTGGGAGGAAGAAGGAAGTACTCGTGGACTACTGACTGAGGAAATTCAAGGTCCTAAAAGGAAGATAGATTCACATCGGACATGAGAATAGATAGGTTGGAAGTTTGAATGATGGAGAAGATGGGTCCTGAGATTATAGATAGCAGATGAAGTGGCGATGATGAGAGATGTGTGCATTGTACAAGCGTGCTTCTGTGGCATATGCATAAAAGTGAAGTTGATCGAGACTTGGTACTTACCATGGCTCAGAATAATACCCGCAGGAGAAGGACTTGGCCCTTTTTCTCCACTCTTTGGCCTTTAAGTATTCGAAGTCCCCCTTCGAAGCCCGCCCTTTGGGCTTGCCACCATTTTCGAATCTCCTTGGTGCTCGTTTCCTCTTTTCCCAATAAAAAGTGCAGTGGGCGCGGAGTGCATTTCACAATCACGATGTGCTCTTCTTTAGCTCAGGTTGTTGCACTCCTCTAACCTTATTAGCCCATGCTAGTAAAAACCTAGGCTCCCTAGCTACACTCCGTTAAAGATTTCCACCCCGTTAACCTTATGGAAGATCACTCAAATCTTGGCATATCACGAAGACTTCCATGGAGCTCAAGGAGACCTCCCACTCAACATACATCATGAGCAAGGTAAGAGTCCCACATTGAGCACTTTACCTATTCTCACTTTGTAAAAAGGAAAGATTTTTAGTTTTGAGAAAAGATTCATCGATCAAGTAGCACTCCAATCTCCTACAATCGTTCTTATAAGAGGAAGATGAGATAAACAACACCCCAAAGACCAACATCTTGAATTTTGAAAATTTGGATAAATTTTTCAAAATCTAAGTACTCTTAACTATTGCCCTTCTTGTTACAAGCCAACTTTGGGATACAACAATGTAAGGAAATAGTTCATAGCTCAATTTGGGCAAGCCTCCATTAACAATTAAGTAAAAGTGATAATCCTACCAAGCTTTTATGCTTTACCTTTCTCATCACTTGATGCTCAACTTGAAAATGCATGTGCACATGATATTATACAATACGTATATCCATTAATACACAACCTTAAGGTACTAGTTGCACATCATAGTTGAGCAAGCATTCATCCGTGAATTGCTTCTCCAAGGCAATTGCTTTGTTCATATATGTATTTAGATACATGTGTGCTTTTGTCCTTCCCTTGTGCCATACCTTTTTTGCTCCTCTTGGCCTACTCCACTTCATTGCAACCCTTCTAGAAAGGTAGCCATCATAACGTAACAAAAGTTTTGTTATTTTGTATATGTAGGCTTGCTTTCTCAAAGTTTCAATCCTATGTGGCGTACACATTCATTGCTTTTCAGAAAGGTGAAGAGTGAAAAGAGTATTGGGCTAGAATGGGCATATCATCTCAGGCCATGTAAGCACATGTTGAGTAGTGTGCGGACCTATATTTACCTATACATTGAAAGTCCTCATCATCAATAAAAGTAATGCACTAGGCTAAGAGGAAGACCTGCTCATTATACATAATATATGATGAGTCCTTGCTTAGAGTTTCATATATAAAGGACAAACCCAATTATCCCTAAATAATGTATCATTTTCTAATAAGGTATGCACTATTTCCCCCTCCTTTACTTCATTTTCCACACCAACAAGGAGTAAACTCTTTGTCACCTCCAACAGCCCCTTTGTCCAAACCCTGAATCAGCACATTTTGGCAACCTCTTGGAGCTTTATAGTAGAGGATCTCCCATCTTCCATGGAGAGGGTCTCCCATCTACCCATAGAAAAACTAAGATGCTTCAATGTGGATGATCACTAAAAAAGATTACTGATCTATGTGCATCTATAAACCTGAACATGGGCTAAAAGTTAGAAACTCTGGATTGCCTCATATGTGAGTCTTATGCTCAATGTGCTCAATCTAAAATACTCGCTCTCAAAGCAAATTCTTTTTGTAAACCATATTCCAACATGCATGTATATGAGAGGGGTTCTCACAAAATGTCTGATCCAAGCCATGGTGGGAGGACAACATGCAAAAGATAATGACTTATAATAAGATAACAGCAAAAATGTACCAAAAATAGGCATGAGTATTTACAATGCTGATAAGTGTAGAAACCAGTGCCAAAAATAGTCAACTTGAAAGTGAGTTTACAAGGATGGCATGGCTACACAATATCCCTATATCCAAAAGAAAGGATCCTCTCCTAAGAGAATTTTTAGAATGGTGAACTACCCATTACTGAAGGTATTGAGATGGTTCTAGATGTATGAATGTGAAAATTGATGATAGATCCAATGGCTCCCTAACCTTAAGGGTTGAGCATGTCTATATTTTAGATTCTTTGGAATACAAAATATTGTATAGTTAGTCATCTCTTGTGCACTCCACTCTCTCTCCCCCTAATCCTTCAACAAGGTTTCAAAGCTCATGGCGCTCTATCCTTTGTAAAGAGAGTCCCAAGATGTTGTTGTCAAGTCACAATCTCCTCCCTTGAGAAAACCTCTTCACTTCTTGATGTCATCTCGTGGGCTTCATTCAACTCTCTAATTTGCTTTTAAAAATTTCTCATTTTGACATTTGGAGCTCAAGTTATTAGATTTTGTAGCTCTATGTGACTTTGTGAGTTTATTTCTAACTGTAAGCTTTGAGTGATTATTGTGAGTTCTTTTGAATTATTTGCAGATCGTGAAAAGGATTTTGTGTTGCAATCTTCTACGGGACACCTCCTCTATTCGGATTTGTACTTTAGAAACCCCCTAGCTAAGATTGATTTTATCAAAACTCTAAATTGTTGCTGGTCTTTCATTTTCTATTGTTTATTTGGGAGAGTACTTGAGCATGACTTAGGGGAAGATAACTATCTAAGGTTCTTGAGGTGAGAGAACTCTAGCCACTAGCCTTCGTACCATGTATAGACCTTTACAATATAACTTAGATGTGACTGACTCTGTCAGAGTTGGTGGGTGAAAAGTGGGAGAGCTCAAAGCGGGTAGAATGTGAAGAACATAGTAGTAAACAAAAATGATATCTTTATTCAAGTAGAAGAGCCTTATACATCTAGGCAAGTACAAAAGCTCTTGACCTCATGGATAAATTAGTTGGTAGACATAGCCAGTCCTCCACCGTCCATGACTTAGCTAACTCTCCACCATCCATTGGCTATGACTTATCAAATCTAGATACATACACATACATGTATGTCCACATACACACTCATGTGTCCCATCGCCTCTATCCTAATTACATCAATTTTCCCGACATACCCCCTCAAATTAATGACCTCGGCCATAGCAGTAGTCCATGGGAAAATTCATGGATTGCCCACCTCTAGTGGCAATACTCATGATCCTAGCTTGGCACTCACTCTAGTTGCTTTGGTAGTAGACTCATGTGGGCATCCTCACCGTAATATGATCTCGCTCTAGATTTGGTCTCTTGGTTTACAATCCCCTTGGGGTTTTCTTTTGGCAAGATGACTAGGAGTAGCCCTAGACAATATGAATTACTCAAAACAAAGCAAACTCACACTCATACGAGACTCATACTCAAAGCAATACAATCATTTTTGGGGGAATATCCAAGGTAGAGAACCCTTGTTCCAATACACACTAAGATTTAAAATGCCCATTCATGTTTGATAAAATTGGCCTCCTCTGTGGCCTCAACACCTTTTTTTTCTTCTTCATCTTCATTGTCTTCGACAAGGTTTGCAAAAATACTTTTCTTAGTGAAGTAGTCCTTCTCAAAGTGGCTGATTTTCCACAAAACTGAGACTTGATTTTATCCTTGGAGAAGGTCTTCAATAATACTTTGAATATCTTCTTGGTGAAATAAGATTCATTATAATGATATTGTTGCCATTGCTTGATCTTCTTTCATCCATGAGTGATCCAATAATATCCATGAGCTTTGGTGTAGGAAGATTAGTAAGTGTTGTAACAATGTTACCATAGTCTTCCTATGGTAGACTCTTCAATAAAATTGCTATGCACACATCTTCATCCATATTTACTTTGACTCCTATGAGTTGAGTAATCAAACTCTTCATTTGATTGAGATGTGCAGTAAGAGATTCACCCTTGTTCAAGTTCAATTCAAAGAATTGTATGAGGAGGCTACTCTTGGAAATTTTGGCTTGTGTGCCAAAAAGTTTCTCTAGTTCTTCCAAAGCCTCAAAGGATGTGTCTTTTCGATCAATAAGATGGATGGATTGCTCGAGACAACAACTTGGAGGGTAAAATTCGTACAACCACAAATAGTAATGAAGGGTATTTTATGTGGAAACAAAGTACATATAATAGACAGTGTCCACACTAGAGGATGTGCAAAATTTCTCTTCAGGTCGCCATAGCCAATAGCTTCAATCTTGATTGATTTTTTGACTATTTTGTACTAACCCGTAGTCTAGTTGAGCTCAAATTCGAAAAGCAAGTACCTCATACCATCTTCCAATTGTATCTCAAAGGGTTTAGCAAAATTTGATTGGTCCAAGTCGCATTGTGAAGAAATTTGCCGAGCAAAAAGCAAGTCGTTAGAAGAAAAATTTTTAATCTCACACTACTGACCACTAAGCCTTTTCTAATCCAATTATTCCTTAGCCAACCCTCAAGAAAGGCAGCTGGAGGTCTTGGTCCTGGGAGATATCCTATTAGAGCTTGAGATTCCAACCAATCAATGGATTGCTCTAATCTATCTTCATCAAGAAAGGCAGTCACTTTACCTTTAACAGATGGCTTCTCCTCATCTTCATGCTGGTGATTCTTTTTGCTGATGTAGTCGTGAGTCTTCTGGTGCATTTCCTTTCTATAGATTGCTGGATTGGTCCCTCCATTTGTGCCTGCTGCTGTCTTGGTCTCTCCATTTGAGCAATCTCACCGGTGTTATCAGTGGGGGAGGATGTTCTTCTTCCTGAGTAGCTACCTGCTCTGTGTCCACATCTGTGTCATGTGAGTCGGCACTCTTGGAGGGTGGCTGTAGGTTCTTTTCCTCCTGGCTTGAATTCCTCCCCTCCCTCAAAGAGTCTGCTCCCTAGTTCTCTCCATTGGAGGTGCGTTGATTAAGGGAGTTGTGTCTCTCATTTGTGACATCTTGATCACCGTTGCTGGAAGAGCCAGGAGAACGATGCATGAATCGGGGGGTGAAGAGGCCTCCCAAGAATTATTGGATGATGCCCACGTAAGAGGGCCTTGCTGTCGGCCTGGGAGGTTGACTGCAGGAAGCTGGAGACTAGGATAGTGAAGTTCTAGCTCTTGTTAGCTCATACTCTTTAGAGGGAGAAACGTTCGTATTACTCAGTGGTGGGAAGTGAACAAAAGTGTCCTGAGCTATATCAACATTAAGACTCTAGAAGTTGTTGTCATGATTGTTAGTATCAAATCCATGCATGAGGGATGAAGTCACGTCGAGTGTATGGCCAGTGGAGTTTGGAGCTAGATTTGGAGGAGGATCCTTTCCTCCTGTATTAGCCCCCATGTCTCCGCCTTGTGCTTTTTAACACTCTATGTGTTAGTGCTATGCACATATGCTAACACATGATGTTGAGATGAATCCTCAAGGGCACTGTAATCTTGAGTATGTTGAAAGACTTTGAATGTTGTTGACACACTTCATGCAAAAAATAAAATTCTAAATATTAGAGAAGGAAATCTCCTACATGCATTTAGAGATATGCATGCGGTTGACAAGACTTATGGGGGGGCTGGATGCCGAACCCCCCTTTTTGCTTTGTTGTTGAAGAATGAAGTCTAGATGATCGTGGGAAGGGGGCTTCGTGCCGAGCCCCCCTTTTTGCTTTGTTAAAGAATGAAGTCTAGATGATCCTGGGAAGGGGGCTCGGTACTGAGCCCCCCTTTTTGCAAATTAAAAATGAATGTAATTAAAATGAGCGGGGTGGGGAGAGCGGATATGGTGGACAGAAATAGTGGGGCGCGGGCGATAATTGTGTCATTTGACTTTTGCAGGAGGAATTTGGGAAGAGAAGGCGGGGAAGATTTCTCTTCTGTGACAGAGACAAGATATGTGTCTGTCATGAATGACCTTCTGTAAACTGTTGTTGCCCTCGTTATCATTCAAATCTCTTGTGAAATGCATGACGATGTTGTTCACCGAAATGCATTCTCAATTGCATAAGTGGTGGAGGAGGGAGGGTGAAGTTGACCTTCTAGTCAGCCTTCGTAGTGTGCCTTTATAGTGCAAAACACAGAGGCTTTTGTCGCCTCACCATTGCTCCTAGCGATGCTGCTACACTGACTGCTGTCTTATGCTATGTATAGCATGCTCTTTCAATTTTTCTTCTTATGCATTGTTGCATCAATTGCTAGCTATTCAGGGCATTTCTCGGTTTTGGATTTTGCTGCTACCGTCTCTCTTTGTGGGTCTTATCTTGTGTTATAGGGCATTGTTACTTTTAAGAATTTGTCTCTACCTCTGAGTCTATTGGGCAAATTGATGTAATTAGGATAGAGTCTATGAGATACATGAGTGTGTATGTGGACATGTATGCGTATATATCTAGATTTGATAAGTCATAATCTATGGACGGTGGAGAGTTGGCTAAGCCATGGTAGGTGGAGGGTTGGCTAAGTCTACCAGCGTTTATATAAGGCTCTTCCACTTGAATAAAGATATCATTCTTGTGTGCTACTATGTTCATCACATTCTACCCTCCTTGGGCACCTCTTCCACTCCTCACCCACCAAATCCAATAGTTGGTATCATAGGAGTACTACTCTCCTTGAGCTTCTAGCCTTCTCTTGTGCCATGTCATCATCTCATCACCTTCTTCCCCCTTTCTACCCCAAATTTCAAACTCTTTACTCAGAGTTTTGGTCTCAGGATTCCAATCCTGACAAGCCTAGATCTACCTTTGTACCTGTGTGGGTTGAACTCTGTAACCTCCCCTTCTCATTGGTAAACCAAGCTTCTAACCTCTACAGAGGCTTAGGTCAATTCATTGATGTAGAGAAGGAATAATTTATTAATCCTAGAGGACACCCCCAAGTTTGTGTCAAGCTAGACGTTGCCGAGGAACTCCCAGACACTCTGGTAATTGTAAATAGAAATGGGAGTATCTTCATGGAACATCCTCTGGTTTATAAAAACCTTCCCAATTCTTGTTTTTTGTGTGGGTTGCCATCTCACATAGTTAAAAGTTGTCCTATGAAGAGGAGCAGACCTAAGCAACCTCAGGAACCAGCTCAACAACAGAGCCAACCCCCCAAGCCTAAGTGGACTGTCAAAGGCAGACAAAAAAATCAGTCTCTTGAGAAGAGTGCAGATGTAGGGACATATAAGGGGTTAGTCAAGAAGGCAGAGGAATAGAAGATTCCAAAGGTTCAACAAGAGAAGGATAGAGTCACTTTTCCATTGGCCACAAACAATGCATTTGAGGCACTCATAGACCAGGAAACTAAGCAATGGATACAGGATGCCAAAACGAAAGAGGTTGAAATTAAGTTTGGCTAGTCCAAGAAGTTTGAAGAGGATATCAACCAACTGGGTGCTAGCATGAGTGAATCTGAGGATGGGGAATTAGAGGAAGAACTTCCTCTTGCCCAAAAATGGGAAAAGACTTCTGAAGCCCATGTCAAACCTCAAGCCATTGCTCAAAACAAGAGAAGGATCTCTCAAGTCAAAGGCTAGAGTGCCCCACCCAAAAGCCTGCCCCCAAGGCAAAGAAGGGGAAAAGTAAGAATGGTAAATAGACCATACTCATTTCTCACACTCAATGTGTGTGGGTTAACTGACCCATGGAGAAGTCAAGAGCTGGCCAATTGGCTGAGAGAAAACTCTTTTTCTTCAACTTTTCTTGTATTATAAGAAGTTAAAGTCATCAATGACACCTTAGAAAATAGACTAAAAAATGTTGATAACAGGAGGGTATGGTTCGTTACAAATCATGATGAAGGCAGAGGAGGCACTGCAATTGGAATACTTTCTCACTACAAAGACTGTGTCATTAATTGCCAGCAGGATCTAAACCACATATGGCTGGCTGTAGAATGCAAGATGAAAAGATTCTCCTTTATTGTAGTGTCAGTATATGCCCCAACATGATCAATGGATAGAAGAGCCACATGGCACTTAATGATGAACTTGGGTAGTGACTGTGTTATTCTGGGGGATTTTAATATTGTGGAAAGGTCAAAAGATAGATGGCTACAAAGGGCTCTGTAATTAGAGGTCATGAACTTCAACTTTGGGAAGATCTCAAGGAAAAATTACAAGTGATAGACATTGGGACACCTAGCATTTACACTTGGTGCAATAGACAGATAGGCATTCTAAGGAGAGAAGCCAGACTAGACATAATTTACATTGCCCAATCTCTGGTTGGATTGGCTTTAGAAGTCAAACAAAGAGCCTTCTCTTCTCTCACTCTGTCATACCACAAGCCAGTTTTAGCTTGGATTGATTTTGGAAATGGAAAACAAGGAAACTCCTGGTTTAAGGCTGATCCCTCTCTGTTCAAGCTTTAGATTGTTAAAAAATAGATTATATAGAAATGGAATTTGTCTTTCTTTGTAGCAGGATCATATTCTTAGGGTTGGCAATATGCTGTAAAAAGTGTACAAACAATTCTAAAAGAGGCCAAAAAACGTAGGGCTACTATCAGGGCAAGGAGAATGGATAAGCTGAAGATGGAGGTTGAAATACTTGAACAAAGAGCAAGGATGAATGACATTAATGCTCAACAACAACTTCTGGATAAAATAAAGAAAATTAGAATACAGGAGCAGATTAAGATCCATAATGCCTGAATATATTAAGGGAATGGTGGGCAGGAAAGGTAGATAGACCAACTAAGGAAAATTTCATGAGGATCAGGAAAAAGATACACCAAGAGGAAATTTGTCTTCTACTGAAGGAAGATGGAGAGGTGGCCGGGACAGAAGAAGAAAATGTGGATACCATTGTCAATCATTTCAAGAACTTGTTAAGTACAGTGGACACAGTAGATGATAAAGTCCTGGAGGCTAGAGAAAGATGTCAAACAGTTAGACAATGCAAAGTTTCCATCTTAGATAGATTGCAACTGGAAAATGACCTTTCTTTATAGGAACTTAAAGAGGCATCCTTCTCTATGGTGGCTGATGGCAAAACACCAGGAGAGAATTAGATTCCTGTGGAGTTCTACAAGTTTTTTTGGGACATAATGGGACCTTCTCTTTTGGAAGTTTGGAGAGAGGGTGCTAAACAGGGCTCTCTACCAGATCACTTAAATGGAGGTGTGATAAAGCTCATCCCAAAAGAGGGAGACGTATCAGTTCTAAAAAATTGGAGACCCCTCACCATGTTAAATTGTTCCTATAAGATGTATGCCAAAGCTATTGCATCGAGATTAAGGTGTAAAATGGATAAGAAAGGCTTTATAAAAAATGGGCATCCTTTGGAGGCAATTATCAATCTAAGGGAAGGTTGCACACATGCTGAAGAGAGTAATCAAGAGGTTTGTCTAATAAAAATTGACTTTGACAAAGCCTATGATAGACTTAATTGGCATTTTCTTTTGCAATCCCTTAACAGTTTGGGGCTTGGAACCAAGTTCACCTCCTTTGTTGCCCTACTGCTCTCCAATGCTTTAGCAAAGGTATGTGTGAATGGAGAGATGTCTCAGAGCTTCATGCTGAAGAGATCTTGGCCCCTCTCTTATTTGCCATAGCTGTTGATGCCTTGAGATGGTTGATAAAAGATCAAGTGTCAAAGGGTGAAATCAAAGGTATTGAGCTCCCTACAGGAAAGCATCTAGTGAATCAGCAATTTGCAGATGACACCACTCTCACTATCAGAAACACAGATGCAGACATTCAAAGAGATATGGAATGTATGGACATCTTCTGTATGGCATCTGGATCTAAAATAAATCACTCAAAAACTGGCTATGCCTTGCTAATAGGGGACTTTCAAAACCTTCTGGAACAGATGGGCTGCAAAAGAATTCCACATGGTAAAATCTTCAGACTATTGGGTATTCCTATGGGCTTCAAAGTTAAGATGAAAGACAAATGGGAATGGTTTCTAGATAGATTATTAAAAAAAAGGACAGACTCAGAGGGTTGCAGGAAAATCTAGCAGGGAGGAGGGTTGTTCTAAACCATTGCATATACCCAATAGCTATCTTTTATCTCTCCTGCTGGTATCCATCCAAAACAGGATTAGAAAAGTTTATAAGAATCTACAGATCCTTCCTATGGGGGGGGTGAGTAACACAAGAAGAAGAATATCCAAGGTCAAATGGTCCTTTTGTACCAGACCTAGAAAGGAAGGAGGGTTGGGAGTTATTAATATACAATTGGTAGCATGCGAATTGGCAGCCACATGGATAATAAAAGCCATCACTTCTCTTGATAGTGACTGGGCTAACCTCCTTTTGAGAAACTTCAAATATGTCAGACCTTACAGGGGCCCTAGGTGGAAGGACTTTCCTCTTCTCTCAGCTATAGGCAACCCAGAACCTTGCATGACTAAGGGGAGTCAACTTTGGAAAACCCTATGGGGGGCCTTTGAACAGATCAAGAGTCACATTATCCTCTCTGGAAAAGGGAGCTTCATGACTCTAGATTCAATTTGGGTGTCTATCTTCTTTACCAAACATCAATTATGTGATGAGGACTTCCTAAAAGCATGGCATCTCTTAAAGAAGGGGTTAAACAGTTGGGGAGATGTGTGGGACAAAACCAACTTCAAATGGAAAACATGGCTGGAGATAAGAAGGGAATTCAGACTCGGTAATGTAGATCAAGAGCTGGTTAGTTGTGGGAGGGTGATATCACCGGGAAAGGGGGCATGGTCCTTAACTTCAATAGAGAGCTAAGCTGGGTTGGCAGTTCATCTTTCTTACCTATCCCCACTCCTTCTGATGGAACATTGCTGATGCTGAAAGAAAATGGGGTAACATATTTTCATTGAACTGGGATAGAAGAATACCAAAGAAAATGTCCACTCTATTATGGCTAATTCTGCATAAAGCTGTCTGGACTAATTGTAGAAGCCTCAGGATTGGTAAGGGAGATGGCACATGCAAATACTGTTTTGGTGTCAAAGAGGACATCTTCCATCTATTTATAGCATACCCTAGAGCAAGAAAGGTCTAGAAAGTTGTTTAGTTAAGGCTAGGGGAACCAATCACAACTGGAAGTCAATTCTCTTGGGAGATGCACTCAAACTTTCCTATGCCACATGGGTGTACATTAGGGCACATGTTTTATAGTTTATTTGGATTGCCAAAAATGCTTATCAATTTAATTATGAGGTCATGCATGCTCATCAGTTGTTTTTTAATTGGTATGGAAGGTATTTTCTTACTAACTAAACACTACCTTCTGTGGTCTAGGCCAAATTCATGTTGGATCAAGAATTCCATAACTTTAATGATCAGATTTCACAACTGCAAGCTGAACTGGAGGGCCACATCAAAGATGCTTGGAGGTGTACAGACTCCAGTGTTGATCTTCAAGCACAACACTTACTCTCCCTATTGTCAAAGAAGAGCCTACAGTTTGAAGGGGCACCCTGTTCCTCTGTAACAAAGCTAAGTGCAGGTTACTAGGTCAATAGCGGCATATTTTGTTTGTCTTTTTGCTCTGATAAGGAGAAATCCTTGACACAAAATGTAATATACTGCTCTTTTGAGAGGACTTTTTGGTTTTTGAAGACCTTATGTGTATAAATCATATGATGATCATAATATAAACAACATTTTTTTCTGCCCAAAAAGATAAATAAATAAAAGGCACAAGGGTTGGAAACACTAACCCTAACCCTAAAGCGATTTGCATATATTCATTATTTTCAACTAAATCTAGTGCATAGTTAGTCATTTGTGATTTGATCTCTCTCTTTTACCTCTCTCCTCATCTCCACTCTTCTCCTCTCCTCTCTCCGTATTCATTCATGGTATCAGAGCATGGTTGCCTCTCCACTTTGATCAAGTCGTCTCTCTTGATCCATAAAGAATTTGAGGGTGCTCTAAAAAGACAAAATGCTCGAGTTTTTGTACTCTATGTGCTTGTCACATCAAGCTCACATTTCAATGCACTTATCACAAGTTTTTTAGCCTCAGCATCAAATCCATTTCTTACATACATTTAAGCTTCTCATCGAAGCATTTGACCTAGCATCTAAAAGGAACAAAAGAAAAATAAATTATTTGCTACTTTTTCATTGCTTGACAATTGGTCTAGCTCTAGATTAGTGTAGATTAGTTCTCCATAGAGGAGACAACTCCAAAGCAGCCAATTAAAGACATGCCCAAGAATTACCAACTAGTTCTAGCTCAGAGTAAGTCGCTATGCTCATATGCGGTTTCACATCATCACATGTCTTAAAACGTGACCCCGTCTACACATCCATGAGAAGATTCCAGAGTGTTCAGAGGTGTTGGCAGATTGTTCAGTGGGTAGATTACACATCATTTCATTTTACACTCACATGTCACCATTGTAAAGACTTATTGGTTATTTTTTGGCATTTATGCAAATCATTTTGAGCCTTGTAAATCCTCTTGGCTAGTCTTGGCACCATTTATCACACAAGACTTGTAATATATTGGATTATATAGTGCAATTCTTCTTACCAACATTAGGATTGTAGTTGATTCAAATAATACTCTCATGCACCTTCATAATATGATTGTGAACTATATCTAGGGATCCCAAGTACCTTTTCAATTAGGCTTCCATCAAAATGATTTTTTTGATCATAAATTTCTCCTTCACGTCCACTTCTTTTGTCATCCTAGTGAAGTTGACAAGAGAAACCCTATCTTTTGTCATCCTAGTGAAAACAATAAATCCCTCCTTCATGTTCTATGTCTCACAATTTCAAGGTGAGAGGAGCTAGATTGAAGCTAGATGGTACTATGCCTCATGATTACAAGATGGGAGGAGATCGGTGGTAAGTGTTAGAACTTGGTGTGTCCATAGGGATCCATTGGGGATGGGTTGGACGACAAGCGAGAGGGATCCATTAGGCAGAGGCTAGATGGAGAGTTTTGGAACTCTATGTGTCCAGAGAGATCCATTGGGGAGGGGCCACATGGTGGGTTTATGAACTTGATGTGTCCAATGGGATCCATAAGGGAGGGGCCAAATGGCAAGTGTTGGAACTTGGTCTGTCTAGAGGGATCCATCGGGGGGGGGGGGGGTGGATTGCAATTTTTGAAACATGGTGTGTCTAGAGGGATCCATTGGGGAAAGTTTGGATGGCATCCTTTGGAACACAATGTTCATAGAGGGATCCATTGTGCGAGGGGATATGAGTAGCAAGAGGAGATAGAAGTGGTACGAATCTCAGGATGGCTAAGTGCAAGGGACTGTGTAGGGGAGTAAGATTGAGAACTACAAGGTATTGTGCAAGGGAGTAAGATGGGAGAGTTCAAGGGTGGTGTAAATTTAAGAATGTAATGATGATTTGAACGCCAGTCACAATAACCATTGGGCTTGCGTGCAGTGTAAGTAGAAAGAGTAGTTAATTTACTAATCATTGAGACCTTGAATTCACCACTAGGTTTGCATGGAGAGTAGCTAAAGTGAGAAATTAATTATTAGGGCATCCCAATCATGGAAATGAAGCCACCTATGTAGCATGCATTAGACACAAGTATATGGCTAAAATTTTGATTGATTGAAGGCAACTCATGATTATTTATTGGGCTGGCATGCATGATTAATTTAGCTTGATATTAGTGGCCCAGCCATGGGAATGATGCCATATGCAAAAGATAGCACATTATCCAAAATCATTCATTGAAACGCATGATGAAAAATATATTTCTTTGGCCCTATGTAGCATACAAGAGTATACATACACGTGACTTGGGTGTAGCAACATGTGTACAATTAAAATTTATCCTTCAAGGGTTAGATATGTCTAAAGTCAAGAAACATTTCATGTCTTTTGATTCATTAAAAAGACTTTTAGACACATCCAATTTTGTGTCTCATTTCATGGGGATAACCTTTTGGTTGCAGCGGCTATGTTGGCTATCTCTACTATTTTATCCTATTCCAACCATTGGCTAGTTTTAGATAGTCACATTAACTAGTACGGTGTCTGTTTTTTATTTTTGTTCCAAACAGTGACACATGGCTGGTTTTAGACAATCATGTTAACTAGTGTTTGACTTGAACAAGATTGGTGAAAAAATAGACAAGATTATACAAGAAAATAAAAAAATGGTGGAATTTAAACAATTTCAATCATCGGGCACATGGTACCATTTGAGTATACATACATGTGTACAATTTCAATCATCGGGCTAGTTTAGGACAATCAGATAAGATCCAAGAAGCCTAGCTTGTTGCAGTTACATTTAATGATATGCATTACATCAAGCATGTATATGATGCGCTTGTCAAACTGCTTGCATCTCATTTGTTTTCTATAGACCTCCTTATTTGGAGAAACTCGTGTGTTATTTTGCCAAAACAATGTCACTCTAGCAATGATTTCTCACTTAGGATGTTTGTCCTTTTCTTAGATTTTGTAGATGCCCTCATACTCCCTAAGTCAACATGGAGATATACTGCTTCCACTTTATGGCCAATAGATGGAGCCACATTGATCCTTCTGATTCACAATGTCTCTTATGTTGTGCACCCACATTGTTTCTCCCTTGTTTCAGCCTTCAGGGGACACCAACGTAGCTAACGTCACCCTCTTTGTAGAGCTAGTTGATCTAAGCTATGCACCACATTCACTTTTCATAGCTCATGTTTCAAGTTAGAGACTAAATTGTCCTGGGCATGCATCTCTTGAGTGTTGGTGGAGTTGTTTCTCTATGAATTTTTGGGCACAAGGTAAAGATTTGAAGACATGACTCTAATAGTCATTCGAATAGACTAATTGCCTACTTTTGCACTTCACATGCCACCCTTTTAAAGTAGATTTATTGACTATTTTTAGCATTCTTTCCTATAGATATTAGCCTTGTACAGCCTAGACTTGGCTATTTCTACCACAATGTTTCCATTATCTTAGATTTAATACGAGTTTTGATCTTCTACAATCATGGATTGGATCAGACATCGCTAAGAACTATCATATCCACACATATTGGAATGTGTTTTACAAAATAGTTTGTCTTCAGAGGGAGTGTTAGAAATTGAGAATTTTGATTCACATAAGCCCCACAAAGGCATCTCAGTGTGGATGCTAGGGTTGGCTTAAGTACATCTTTATTCTAGTGTTTTGCATTTTATATGTGAATTTGATAGGATTTTTTAGAGTATCTTTGTTATAACATTGTGTTTGTTACTCTTTGAATTGAGATTTAGGTATGGTCATAAGTGGATATTTAACTCATCTCTATTATAAAGTCTAGTGGAATATTTTTAACTCTTGCAAGGTGAAGTTGGATTGATGGAAATAATATCATTGGGCATCTTTGGTATGATACCTTGTAAGGTGTTAAGTTAGTTTTCAAAAATTTGCAATGGGTACATCTATCCCATAGCTAAAATAAAAGTGGGAGCATAGAAAGTATGATAAATATGGTAGCTTGGAATAAGCAATAGGTTACATGTCAAACATTAATTATGGAAGATCAACATATATTGTCATCATTAACATAGTTAAAATAGACTATGTGATGATCCTATGGTATCAATGGATTATCCCTTTTTAGGTTTGGATTCTAGTAGAGGTGAATTATATGTCTAAGTTAAAGTGTTTATCTCATGTGTGTTTCTATGGAATCTATTTTCATCGGTTATTTGTTGCACAATGCCAATTGTTATTGAAGTTAAGACAGAAAGAGGGTGGTGAATAAGTGATTGGTGAGGTTTGTAGTTGAGTGGGGCTCTCATGTGAAAGTGAGGGTTAAGGATGTGATGAAAGGGTTAGTTTTTTGCATTCTTGGTATTTCTTAGGTTACATGGATTGTGAGCTCCAAGTTCCACTTGAAAGGGGTTATTTAGCTGTGCAATCATTGGAAAGGGTTGCTCAATTAAAGAACATGTATTGCACTTATCTTTATTAATTGACACATGAACATCCCTCAATAGAAATAATTTGTATGTTTTTTTGTTCACTTATGTAGTTTTTTGATAGCATGAACTAGTGCTTATGATGACACATATTCCCCACTTGAGTGCATGAGATCCTTTCACAAGCAAGTAGCTTGCATGAGTCGAAATTGCATGCGAGGACACACAATTAGAGGATGTGAGGAAAAAAATATGTCAACATTTGGTGATTCTATTGGGAATGAATTGTTAAAGAAAGTTGAGCGTGTCATCTGAGCTCATATGATTGCACCAATTGTGCAATAATGAGTCTAGTACACAAAGATTAGTCATCTGAGCTCATATGATTGCACCAATTGTGCAATAATGAGCCTAATGCACAAAGATTGGCCATGCTATCACAACATGTCCTATGCCTAATGTTGGAATCTATGTACTATCCTTGCTAATTTGCACAAGTTGTGATGCAAGACATGCAAGCTCTTTCCAATTGTGTGATCACCAATGAATGGATAGAGAATGCAACTCTTCAATTGAAAGAATAGTAGTTGCATGCCTCAATATTAGATAGTAGGACTAAATTCCTTTGATTCTATACATCACATAGTGCAAAACACTTGGAGCATGTAGAATGGATTTAAACCAGCAAGATTAGAAGAATGGCTAAAGGTGTCCTAAAAAACCCCCTCAAAATCTAAAATTAGAGAGTGGAATCCCAAACCATGAGGTACACCCTAGTAGCATGAACCAAGGTGTAACTTCAATGTTTTTTAAAAATTACATGGGATTTTTTGTTTTCCATGTTCGTTTTTAGAGTGCTTTCCAATTACTGCTAGGGCACCAAGAAGGTGATGTTTGGGACACCACCATTGGGGCCAACTTATCATGAACTTGCCCCCCAATTTTTTGTGTTGGCAATGTTGACAAATTTCTATGTTTTTTTGGACAAAAAAAAGAGTGATTTATATTCATTCAAAAAACCTTTGTACATCTTCAAAGCTCATCCAAAAATGGAGAGTTGTTCACACGAACTTCCTCTCTTACCACAAAAGTGATAAAACCAAAACAAGTAAATTCCTCAATAAATATTGAGAGATGCTTCTCAAACATGGAAAGAGAAGCTAGTGGATTCCTCATTGGAGTCGGAGGTATGCACTGTAGGATTAGGGACAACAATCTCCTCAAAAAATTTTCCAGGAGCAGAAGGAACACCCTGGATAGGGTCAATAGATATCTCATTGATATCCTGCAACAACTGAGTAGATAAAATAGCATTAGCAAGCCTCTGAGTCTGAATGGAGGGGATAATAGTAGCAAAAGGTATCTGAGTGGAGAAGCCAGTAGAGGGAATCTGAGTGTATGGACCAGCAGTAGTCAAAGGAAATTGAGATCAAGGTCCAGCAAAAGCACAGGGAAAATTAGTGAAGAGGCCATCAAAAAGAGGCTGAGTAGAGGGTCCAACACTAGCAGAGGGAAAGCAAGTTGAGGGGCTAGTAGAGCGAATTTGAGTGTAGGGACCAGCAGTAGCAGAAGGAAACTGAGCTGAGGGGCCAACAAATGCAGAGGGAAATTGACAGAAGAGGCAATCAAAAGGAGGCTGAGGAGAGGGGCCAACAGAGCAGCAGAGGGAAACTAAGTTGAAGGGCCAGCTGTGGTAGTTCTCCTCAGCATGAAGTTAGGCAACTTTGTATGTTCATTAGAGATAAAACAATAGTGATTGTGTCTTGAGATATCAACATTCAATCTTGAATGTTCAATATTTTAGGCACTTAGGTGGAAATCAAGGCGTCTTTTTTCCTATCCTACCATGAAGCAAACAAGATATTAGTACAAAGCTCTTTATGATTCAACTAAAAATAATGCCTTATTTTGCAAGCATCTCCTAGTAGAATAGCATTCCAATTCATAGGTTCTCCAAACTCAATATGAAGAAATTTCCATACTCTTTTGGCGTGAGGGTAAGCAACAAATAAATGAAAAATATCCTCCATGGAGTCCAGACATCTCTGACATTTTCCATCTCCCTTTCCTATTTTTAATCCTCTAGCATTAGTCCAAACTGCTTTATGGAGGATAAGCCAAGCAAGGTAGGAGTTGGTATTGGAAGTATGGAAGAACATCCTATACAGCTGAATTCTTTATGCGTACACAGGACATAGCCTCCTTTTTAATTAATTTCTCCCTTCCATAATTCCAACCTCCAAATGACCAGTCCCTAATTTTGATTGGTGAGGGAAAATTCCCTTCTAATTTATTGCCATGTCTTCCATTTGAAAAGTACTATTCCATAATTGCCCCCAAGATTGAATCCCCTTCTTAAAAGGACCAGCTGCCACAATAAACTATTCATATGTTAGTATACAACTTCTGAATATTGTTGAGACCCATACTGAGTCAATAGCCATGAAAGCCCCTTTACTAGAGAATTGCAAAAAAGCTTTTATCTCTTCAAATGCACCCCAAATAGATTTCCATAGTGAGATTCCTTTGGCCTTGCAGGGTTTAGGGTTGAATATAGCTGAAGTAAGAGGATAATTTCTCCATTTGGGAGCCCTGTAGTGTCTAATGTGTCTCATATTTTTCAATAAAAGTTGAGCCCAATCATCTTTTAGATTTAGTAGAGCTTTGATAATCTAAGTGGCAGAGAGTTTTTTGGCAGTAGAGCTGAAATATCTATAACACCGAGCCCCCCTTCTTCCCTTGGCTTAATGCAGTAACTCCATCTTACCTTGGAGATTTTGTTGTTTCCTCCCCACAAAAAGGATCTACACAATCTGATGAATCTATCAAGCCTAGATTTAGATGGAGACCAGCAAGAGAGAGAAAATATAGCTATAAGGTAAAGACAGTGGTTGAGTACCAATCTCCTCCCAGCTAAGTTTTCCTAGAAGCTTCTCTGCTTATCCAACCAACTTTTTTTGAAATCTGTCTAAGACCCAATCCCACCTTTACTTCATTGTTAGATCAAAGCCCATTGGAATGCCCAAAAGTCTAAAAGCTATGCCCTTTTGGATTTTAAGACATCCCAGCTATTGAAGAACCCCTTGTTCCTTGCCACACTGAGAGTATCATACCCTATTTTGGAATGATTAATTAAAGATACTGAAGCTTTACAAAAAATATCAAGACAATCCATCACACAACTGACATCTTGCTCAGTATTTCGAGGGGTCAGTGTAGTGTCATCTCCAAACTATTGACAAACAAGATGTTTACCATCCATAAGCTCAATCCCTTGGAGATTGCCCTCTCAGATTTGACTTCTAAGCCAACAAAGAGCATCTGCTACTATCCAAAATTGAAGAGGAGCCAAGGGGCATCCTTGTCTTATTGATCTTTTCAAAAAGAAAGGACCATTTGTCTTCCTATTGGCATTAACTTTAGATGAAGCATTTGTGAGAAGGAGATTGACATTTGAAACAAAGGATGGACCCAAACCCATGTCTTGTAAAGATTGAATTAAGAAATCCCATTCCAAATTATCATATGCCTTATCAAAATCAACCTTGTTCAGAAAGAATCCACTCTTTCATCTTACTTTGTAATCTAAGAGAAAGAGCTTTTGCAAAAATCTTGTAGCTACAGTTTAACATTGTTTTAGGTCTCCAATTTTTAAGTTCATCCTTGGGGCCCTCTTTTGGGATTAGTTTAATAATGCCCCCATTGATATGAAGGGGGAGAGCCCCTTTACCCAACCTTTCTTGCCATAGTAGCAAAAGATAAGGGCCAACCAGCTCCTAGAAAGTCTTATAAAACTCAATAGGTAGCCCATCCTCACCTGGTGTCTTGCCATCTTCCATAGTTGAAAGTGCTTCCTTTAGTTCCTCTAATGTAAAATGCCTCTCCAGATAGGGTAGATCAAACTGCTTGACAGCTTTCTCCCTGATAATTTGGCATAATTGTCTAGCTCTTTGGGTGTCCTCATTTGGAGTAACTACAGTAGAAAGCAAATTCTGAAAATGTTGTTGTATAAACGGGATATTATCTTCAGTAGTTGCAGAACAAGAGCCATCTTCTCTTTTAAGAAGAAGGATCTCCTCCTGTACTCTTTTTCTTCTGATTAGTTTAAATGTTTCCTTAGTGGGTTAGTCTATCCTCCTTGCCCACCCATCTCTAAAATAAATCTTGGAGTTGTTTAATCTGATCTGTTCCTACCTCTTGAGATCCTTTTTAGCATTAACAAGATCCTTTTGGGCATATGTATCTCTTGTTTTAGCTTTCTGTTCTAGGACCTTGACATTGTTCTGTATTAGATCCATTCTCTGAGCCTTGATCTTAGCCCTTCTCTTTCTAGCTATTTTTAGTATGTTTTGAGTATCATGGACAGCCAAAGCCCAAACAAGCTTGTGCTGTAGAAGTGTGCTTGGAAAAGGCATTTTGCCAAGCCTTCCCATCAGAGATTGAACACCCTTTAACAAGAAAAGCTTAGGATTAGCTTTAAACCAATAGGATCCCCTAACACCAGGCCCAAAGTCACATCTAATTGAGACAGGTTTATGGTCTGACAAACTTAGAGAAGAGAAGGTTTCTACTTTTAAGGATACATGACTGTTCAGCAGTCCCTAAGAAACATAGAACCTGTCATGTCTAGCCTCTCTTCTATTATCTCCTACTTGACTGTTGCACCAAGTGAAATCACCACCATCTGTTTCCACATCTATCCATTTCCAATGCTCCTTGCAATCCTCCCAAGATAGTAACTCAGTACCTCTGATGCATGTCCCTTTTCAAGCCACTTGTTTGCCTTGCATTCCACCATATTAAAATATCCCATAGTAAAATAGTTACCATCTGCACATTGTAAAGATTCCCATAATCCTTTTCTCTCCATTGATGACTTAGGGCCATAGATAGAAATTAATTTACTTAATGAGACATTTCAGCACTACCCATTTGTTGTTATCATCTATAATGACTTGAGTGATACGATCCTTGTAGTGAGATGGGACTCCAATGGCTGTCTCACCTTTACCCTCCACATGTGAAGTATAAAACCATACTCTTCTTTTATCTATAGCTTTCAATCTAGTTTCTAGAATATTCCCACAAGCCTTGACTTCTTGTCAATGCTAGAAAGAGGTGATAAAGAATTAGCTCTCAACTAGAAAGCTAGTTCCTCACTCCTACCAGGGTCCATTAACCCTCTAACATTAAGATTCAAGAAGGTAAAAACTTAATCTGGCATTCTTTTTCTTCCCCCTTTTTAGCCCTAGGGTTGGGGATGTTCACTTGGACTGTGGCAGCTTTGGATTGCCTCCTCTTGTGTTGAACCATAGTGAAGGCCTTACCTTGGCTAGAGTCATCTTGATTAACTATGCTAATAGGAGTACCCTTCAATTGATCTTCCAATTCCTCTTCACTCTTTTCTATCTCTTCCATAGCAGCCTCTCTGTTGACATCCTCTTCAAACTCTTTTGACCACCTAGCTTCTATCACCATATTGTCCTCTTGAGACTGATTATACTACTACTTTCTATGGCATCTTATTTATCTCTGAAAGGTTCAAAAGGATTCTTTTTTGCTGAATCTGGAGCACTAGAACCCTTGTCTTTTCCACTATTTCTGATGACAACCTCGTCTTCATGATGCTGATTATTCACTAGACGTGCTTGAGACCTAGGAACCCACCATTCAGCAGGGGCAGCTTGCTTGACCATAGGATGTTCAATCTCTTTGGGTCAAAGGTTGCTCCCTATATATGCTACCATTTCTATTAAGAATAGTAAGTGTCTTGGGCATCTCCTCAGCTATAAACATCTTAATGCAAATTTGAGGATTACCTCTGGGATTAATGAAATTTTCATGTTCTGCTCCCAGCACTTCTCCCAAGCCACAACAAAGAAAGGGAAGTTGATTGCACAGATACAAGGGTAGGTCAAGGAGTTCTACCTGCACAGGGATTCTAGTAGATCTAGGGGCATTAGGGGAGAATTCCTTAGTCCACCACCCTAGATATAGGGGTTGATTTCTAATGGTCCATAAACCATGTGGCATGGCTCTTGCAGCC
Organism: Dipteris shenzhenensis; assembly: GCF_047967505.1. NCBI lineage: Eukaryota > Viridiplantae > Streptophyta > Polypodiopsida > Gleicheniales > Dipteridaceae > Dipteris > Dipteris shenzhenensis. Next base: position 52,258,088 of record NC_141620.1, read on the forward strand.
ATCTTAAGCTTCTCAAATACAAAGACAAAGAAGCCCTTCTTTAAGAGCCTCACATTTAGAACATTCATACCCTTTCTAACCCAGTTTGTTCTTATCCAGGACTCTATAAAGGCTAATGGGGGTCTAACACCAGGCAGAAAACCGACTAGAGCATGTGTGCACAACCATAGCACAGAGTCATGCAACAGTGTGAGTTATCCAAGAAAGCCATTATTGTTTTACCTGTTCCAGTAGCTTCACCCTCTCCATCAAGATGTTGTGCTCTACCAGCATCTTGTTGTGTAGCATGTCCGAATTTTGAGATTGTCAGTGGCGTGACACCTTCATTTTTCTCCTTGCTAGGCGCAGAGAGCCCCAGCCCATGCCGAGTCCGCTAAGAATAGTTGTGATTTGATTGTCCATCTTGTCTTGGAGTATCTTCGCTAATTGTGAGAGGTCTGCTTCTATTTAGGTCTGTATGTCCTCCAAGGGCTCCAACTTTATCTCCATTATTGGTTCCTCCTTCATTGGTAGAGGTGGGTTCGGAGACGTCTCTTCTCCCTTCCATGCGTCACTCGGCTGCTTGGATACCAGCTATCCTTCCAAGGGCTACTGAAAAAACTCGGTCTTCACCATGTCTCCACTCTCATGTCTGTGTTGGTGAGAAGGAGCGGTTGAGGCTTTGAGTATATCTCCTATGACCACGGGCCTAGCTGCACCAGCAGTGCTAAGAGCAAAACTAAAGAAGCCCCCCCGTGGCTTCTGAGCTACATGTATGTAAGAGGGCCGCACAACACCTCCTTCTCTTCCTCCTCGACCTCCTCAAGTACTGGCAAGAGCTCCATATCTTGGTGGGAGTGTAGAGCATTCGTCTGAAAGGCTTAGCGTGACGACAAAGCAAGAAAGCAGAGTTTGTTGGGCAAACTCGATTTCATCTGTCAGGGTGAAAAGGCGCACGATCCAAAAAAGCTTGCGGGAGTTCAATCTCAGGAAATCATGTGATGCATGCAGATGAAAAGGGATGTCTAGGGGATTGATGGGAGTTGAGGAGCGAGGGTGAATAGACTAGACATCACCCTCGAAAGCACCACCTCCTGTCTCCATCACCATCATCCTCCGTCTCCATCTCTTTGCGTATCTCTCATGGTTGGATTCTTGCATAGCAAGGTGTTCCTCCATTCTAACTTCCAAAGAAGTTCTTAAGATCTCATTCCAAGAGAAAGAAAAGGCTAAACTGAATGGGACATGAGTGGACTATCAAAAGACAAAGCATACCTCCCTAGTAGAAGATATGATAAATGTGTATTTGAAGGATGGATTAATGGTAGCATTGCATCATCCACCTTTTTCTCAAAGAATCGATCCAAATCCACCTTGAAAACATCTTACTTTGCCCCCATTTGCCTAAGGTCTCTTGCATTCAGAGGAGCCTCCCCCTTGGCCTTGAAGCAGCAGCACTATTGCTATAAGGCCTCTGGATGAGCATGGATATCTAATGGGTTGGGTATCAAGTGTTGTAAAGTGCCATTGAGATCCACGTGCCATGTAGGAAGGTGTCAAAATGCAATCGCTATTGTTAGCATTGAAGGGAAAAGGGATGCTATAGCTATGGAAAGAAAGAAATTAATTTAACCTAGAAGGGTACCCAAAGTTCTTTTGAAATATAGGAGAAGTGGAGAAGGTAGAGAAAAAAAGGAAGCAAAACCTATAACAAGGAATGATAGGCCTCCAACTCAAACCTCCAAGAATGGTTTAGAGGAACCTCTTACTTAGGAGCCTGATAGTTAAGAGCCTATTAGTACAAATATAGAGGCTCAGAATAGTGTAGAGAAAAGTGTAGAATAGATGAAATTCCATGTAAAACAAATATTGGAATAAAGGAATCATATTTTTGGCTCTCATGAATTTGTATTAGTGTTGTTTATGAGTTTGTAATTTTACTTAAAGGGTGTATTTCTACACCAAGAAGGTTTCATAGGCACATAATTGATCTCCAAGGGAACTGAGCCATCTCTTCATGAAGCCCATGTGCATACACTATGGAGTTGGACATGTGCATACATATATTATGGAATTCCATAATATATGTACATCACCTCTCCAAGGGAATAAGTCATATGTTCATGTTCTTAGACACATAATTGATCTATGGAATTGGATGCTCAAGTATTTGATAAATCATAGAAAGTATATTATTCATAGCAAGTATTTGGTCATTTCAACCAATGTTGGTTTGAAAGATAGCCTAATCATAGCATTATTCATAGCAAGTATATTGTTTGTTTTGAAAGTGTAGTGTTTATAGCAAGTACTTGGTTAATATCAAGAAATAATTGGTTATTTGAAGCAACATTTGTTTTGAAAGATGGCTTTAAAAATGTTGAATAGTATGTTTATATAATTGCATGTGAATGGCACTAACTTGTAGTGGCCATTGAGAAGAACTTCTATATAAGAGATCTGATGTGAGATGTATAGTAATTTATTTATACCAATGCTGAGAATGGTGTAGCACTTTAGGTGTATTATAGCACTTTAAAATATTTTTGGATGATGGCTACATTGAATGATTATAGAAGAACAAAACCTCAAATATTTAATTTTTCTTTGATCAACTTGCATGACCAACTAATTTTTTTTTCCACATCAATAAACATGAAAAGATAGAAAAACTTTTTAACACCCAAAAGAAACTACCATGTTACACTCTTAGCAACATACACATCATTGAAAACTTAAAAATAATCTAACAACCCATACACATACAATCGATAGAGAGATGTTCCAAAGAGTAGGTAGAAAGCCTTAGTTATGCACACCTTTTATGCCCATTGCCACTATTTATGCAATTGCTACCACTCCTCCACATTTGATCTTGCTCTCTTTACCTAAATATGTACATTCAAGTTTGGTTTGATAGCTCATTTGCAATTGAGTGCACACCTACATCAAAGGAGGGGAGGGCTCCTTGTTCAACTTCTCCCTAGTAAACATTTTTGTCAGAGCACGCATATATTTAAGCTCTTTCATTTACTGCAAGCACTCAACACTGAATAAAGTATGTCACATAAGGTAGCTAAAAAGAAGATTAATGAACAAAGGAAAAAAAGTGTAAAAATGCTTCCAAAGCTCTGTTTTGAAAGGGTAGAGCTAATTATTAGAAAGTTACAAGGTGCCAAATTAGACTATAGCTAGGTTGTTAGTGTGTACATGCCAACAAAAAAGAAGGTCAAAAATAGGAGGGATTAGTGACCCATCTATGAAGGAGCTAACTAGAATGCTTGGCCAGCTACTAATTATACTGTACGTAGCTAATAATAGGCCAATTGATGTAACGGCTTAGAGTGTGCCACATGGCTTCGTAGGATTTTAAAGTTTCATAAAACATTCTAGTGCTGGCCAAGTAAAAAAGGACCACCAAGAGGCAAGGGGGAAAAAAATATAGAAAATCTTCAAACACATATTAGGCTATCTAACGAATCATTTTAAAAACAACTCTAGTTGAACTCCATCATGAACCCATATTCCCAAGCAAGCTAAAAAAACATGCACAATAATACTAAAAGATTTAAGGAATTCTCTTCGGGCAAAAGTTCAAACAATAGAGCATAAATGCTCGTGGGCACTCCCTGTTTGGAGAGAGAGAGAGAGAGAGAGAGAGAGAGATTGGGCACATGTGTGCGGGAGATTGCAATCCATTAAGAATGTTGCCTATCGGATTTGGGGGCACATTTGGTCGGACATTATCCGAGGTACATGCATGTGATTCTCTAGTAATTCTCCCTTTATGAAGAGCTGGAGCGGCTCATCGTAATGCAGGCATGGAGTCACATGGCAGCTTTTCACTCATTGTCGGGTGGTTGCCCACCCTAACCTACTTGTGCACTCTGATTGCAAGTGCCAGGCAGGGAATAGCATTCTGTTTTCTATCTGTTAGGACTATGTGTGCCACACCAACTGGAGGCTGCCAAAACGGCATACAATAGGGCAAGGTGAGAGAGAGAGAGAGAGAGAGAGAGAGAGAGAGAGAGAGAGAATTCTATGAGAATCTTAAAAAAAACACAAGTAGAAAATCAAACACAGGCACATCGTTTCCCGAATTGGTTGACTAAGGAAAAGAGATGTTGGCCATGTGAGCTCGTCGTTGGTGGTGAGCACGGAGAACCGAGCACATGGCTATGGCTGCTCCTTCGCCGGAACCTTTTGAAACCCATGTTGAACATGCCAGATCCTATCACGCCTTGTGCTCTTCTCATTCAATATTGACCCTTTCCAATACATATGGCCTTTCAAGTTCGAGTGCCCTCTTTCACGTCCGTCGCCATTCCCCAGATCTGACATTCAACGAACGCCTTCTCGTAATCGCACGCCGAAGAATCAACAATAGCGACGAATATACTTTCAAGCTTTTAAGTTTTAACACCAAAAATTCGGCATTTTGTTTTCACTTCCTTTGCAACCGCCTAGCTCGCTGAGCCAGTGCTTGTGACAAAAGCCCCCGAAGGCTGTGATTGGTGTTCTACAGCAGGTGCAACCAACCTGAACATCACGACTTTAGACCGTAATACGTAGTTGGCGAGTAAAGCAGGTGCAACCAACCTGAACGTCACGAGGCTTTATGCTGTAAAAGGTAGTTGGCGAGTGACATGCAGGACTTGTATTTTAATTTCTAAAGGATAATCCCGGGAAAGAAAAGCTGGTGCATTGAGACGTAAACATCGTAGACCTTGGAATTTATGCTTACAAAAAATTCCTTTTTCTTGTGCCCATCTGAATCGGCCTGAGGCGGCGGCTGCAACTTGTTCTTTTGTAACCGCGAAAGCGTTTCCTGCATCTTGAACAAGAATTGGAGCTTGCCGCGTCATTCCGTTCCGGATTTTGATATTGAGGTTCCCAAACTTCTTTGACTTGCCTTGGTTTCTGAGATTCCCCGACCGTTGTATGTTGTAACTGTTGATCCAACAGTATGCATAGGCACCGTATCTTTTTTTAAAAACGAGTCCTATGGAGAAGCTGTGCTGCAGCCTGCACGCAGTGCAAGCCTCAAGGTGTGTCTAGGCTCTCGAAACGAGATAGTTGAGACTAGGAGTACCTTTAATATGCCTACTCTTGCTAAGCACGCCGCGGTGTTGAAGTCCTATTTTCGTTCACGTGAGATTGACCAGCCTTGTAACACTTGCCATGCCGCATATGGAGGGCTTGGACGTCTTGGTCGCGTTTTAATGTCATTGTTAGCACTACAAAGTTTCTTTTTTAAGACCCTTTGAAAGCATATCAACTCAAATTCTATTCAGCCACTTGGGGGTAGTGCTGTAGGCGCGTGTGTGCCCCTTGTTTGAATGCCCATTGATTACTACATGTGTTCAAGATTAGAAGGTTGTATTACAAACAAGGAGTTGAAGCTGGTTGTGGAGCTCCTAGAACCGGTATTCTTTACTCAGTTTTGAGACACAATACACAATGCTTATGTGGGTTTGGTTGAGGCATCTTGTCTCAATATAAGCAACTTGATTTCCCTCATTTGGAAGAGGACAAATAGAACTGTGGTGGTCTTAGTGACAGCCCTTTCCTTACAGGTGAAAGGGCTCCTCCCAAATAGAATGTCTAATGAGCGCCATAGGATTTTATATAAATATAGCGATCTTTGTAAGAATGTTCTCATTGTGGATCTAACTTTGGATTATGCCTTAGCAAAAATATCATTCTTAATTCGGAGGTAGATAAGGCCTACTATAGGGTTAGGTCATTGTTAACATTTACAGAGCGAATGCAGGGCAATTAGTGATTAGAGGTGATCAGGCTGTATGATCTACTTCAATGGACAAGCTCAGGGAGTTTGATCCCCAAATACCCAAAGTCCAAGGATTCCAAGCACAGGTTATATGTTCTAGCTAACACCAAGACCAAAGATTATAGGCAACGTGCACATGTCAAGTCCACGTCCACGGAAATAGCTATGCCAACAAAAATAGCCATGAAAGGAGTACAACTCAAACTTAGGGAGTTTGAGCCCCAAATCACCTAAGCCTAGGAGGCGTGAGGCTAACACAAGCGCTATTTGGAAACCGGTAAGGACCACCTCCTAATACCAAGTTTGTTCCAAGCGCTTTAATATGGTTAACACAAGTGCTATTTTCGCTAGTAGGGAGAGATGGAAAGAATAGCAATACGCCTTGGCAACCTACGGGCCTAAGAGCCTTTGGTTATAAAAGAGAAGGAGAGTGCTAAAAAAGAAAAGGGTTGGCCCTCCCTTCCAAAGGTTACTTGTATAAAAGGCCAAAGTATTGACTTTGGTCTTCATTGTTGTTTGCACAAGTTTGAATCCAAGCTCTCTCTTCTCTTCCAAGAGTGTTTTGGGTATTCTCTTGTTTCCATTGTAGTGCTCTTGTGTCTGCCACTCCATCTCCCTTTACTCTTCTCCTTCCCTTCTCCTTCTCCCTCCCTTCTCCCCTCTCCTCTCCCCTCTTCCCCTTCTCTCTTTCTCGTGTGGACACACATTGCAATAATCTAGAGGCTGCTCGAGTGACACTTGCAAATGACTCGTGCTTTGCTTGCTCCTACAAGGAGTAGCTCGGAGTGAAGGCTCCATCGGCATATCTTCAACATCCCCACGACACGTGTGTCATCGCCTATTGTCTCTGTGCCAACATGGATAGGTAAAACAGAATGTGTGTGTAGAGTAGTGGCAAAGCTCCACTTGTAGTTGCATAAGGCTAGAAATAATCCCTCTTAGAAATCCAACTTGCATGTTCTACATGCAAGTTCTACATACGATTCCTACATGTGAGTTCTACATGCAACTCCTACATGTGAGTTCTACATGTAACTCCTACATGCGAGTTCTACATGCGAGTTCTACATGCGACTCCTACATGCAACTCCAACATGCAACTCCTACATGCAACTTCTATATGCAAGTTCTACATGTAGAGAGAGAATGTCTTACAATTCCTACAGGCAGAGAGAGAAGCTCTCCAACTTGTATAAATACCCCATAATGGAATGTAGGAGTTGCATGTAGGAGTTCTATATGCAACTCCTACATGCGAGTTCTACATGCAACTCCTACATGCAACTTGCAACTCCTACATGCAACTTCTATATTGAAGTTCTACATGTAGAGAGAGAATGTCTTATAATTCCTACATGCAGAGAGAGAAGCTCTCCAACTTGTATAAATACCCCATAATGGAATGAAGCCCAAACTCTTTGGGGCATTGTGTTGAGTCCTACTTTGTTGGTATTCCAAGCAATTATCTCAAGTGTCCATGCTTCCTTGCACTCCACGTCCAAAAGCATGTCCTAACCTTGCAATTCCTCCTCCCCTCTCCTCCAACCTTGTAACCCATCCTCTCCCTCTCCTCCTCCCTCCTCCTCCTCCCTTCTCCTCCTACCTCTTCCTCCTTCTCCTCCCTCTTCCTCCTCCTCCCTTCTCCTCCTCCCTCTACTCTACTCTAAACCTTAAAACCTTTTCTAAACTTTGGAACCTCCTTCTAAACTCTGGAACCTCTCTCTAAACCTTGGAACCTCCTTCTAAACCTTGGACCTCCTTCTAAACCTTGGAACTCCTTCTAACCCTAGAATCTCTTCTAAACCTTGGAACCTCCTCCTAACCCTTAAACTCCTCTTAAACCCTGTAACCCCTAATGAAGACGAAAGCCTTCATTACCTCAATCATAATAATACATGTTTCTTTTACACATGCATGCACTATGTTTGCTTACCACACTTAAGCCTACGTCTCTCATCGGAATACGACTCGAGGTTCTAAGCTACACATATACTACAAATGACAACCCTGATATATCTGTAGGTGACAAAAAGCCTTGGAACCCTACATACTGAGAATACCCTACTCTTCCCGTGGAAGCCGTGGGAAAGAGCCAACATTTGGCGCCGCTGTCGGGGAGACTAGCGTCTCAAGTAACGAGTAAACATACGCAAGTATGTGTAAAAAACAAACTACTTTGAACTTTCATGAACACATCACTCAAGAGCTATGAGAGCTAAGATTTTTCCAACTCAAGTAAAAAATAATAATAATTACCTAGCTGAAACTCTTCGTTATCGATTTAGGAAAATGCATGTTTTCTGGAAAAAGAGCACCTTAAGGAATAAATCAGACCATGTGGTGGTTGTCAGAGTGTAGAGCTTGAAATTTTAAACATTTCTTCTTTTTACGGAAGCACATTCTGACACAACCACCAAAAGTTATGGGCAATCGATGATTAAAGGTTCTAAATGCCATAACCCAAAGGAAATATTAAAACAACCTCCCTAGTCAAACTTGGACAAATTCAAAGGTGCACGTGTGTTTGATTAAATCCATAGCTCCCCCTCCTTCCCTATAAAAGAAGACCCATCCCTCTCATACTTTTTCTTTCACATCCTGCCTCCATCCTCTTTCCCACCATTCCGAGCCCTATGCAAGACACTCCTTCCTCTCCATCGACCACCACCCTACTGCCATCCTCACATGGTAAGTTACTTCGAGCCCATCTCGCAGTGATAACCTAGCCATCCACCCACCGTCCATTGGTCCTCAACAATCCCGTTACATCGAGAAAGACTTGGAGAGCATTCAGGTGACCATCGCTTCCTCCCTTTGGATTTCTATCAAAGTTTTCCGTTTTTCATCAAAGTATTCCGTCCGTTAAGTTTTTTTCATTATTCCCCGTCCCCCTCCTCCATCTCCCCCTCCACCCTCCCCTTCATCTCCACCACTCACATCCCCCCTCCCTCCCTCCATTCCCCCCCACCCCCCCTCCATCTCCACCACCCCTTCCTCGCCCCCCCTCTCCCTCCACCACCACACTTTCTTTCCCCCCCCCTAACCCCCCTCCTCCATCTTCCCATCCACCCCCCTCCATCTCCACCACCAACCCCCCCTCCTCCATCTCCCCCTCCACCACCACCCCCTTCCCCCCCCCTCCTCCATCTATACCTCCCCCCCTCACTACCACCCTTTCCCCCCCCTCCTCCATTTCCACCACCCCCCCCCCCCATCTCCACCCCCACCCTTTCCCCCCCTCCCTCTCCACCACCCCCTCCACCACCCCTCACCCCCTTCACGACCCCCCTTTCTTCCCCCCTGCCCCCACCCCTCACCCCCTTCACCACCCCCCTTTCTTCCCCCCCCCTCGCACCCCCCCCTCTCTCTGTCTCTGTCTCTCTCTCTCTCTTCCCTCCTTCTCTCTCTCTCTCTCTCTCTCTCTCTCTCTCTCTCTCTCTCTCTCTCTCTCTCTCTCTACCCTGTGCTCACAGGCCTCTCCCTAATCTAAGGGCCTAAGGCCCTTTTAATCCTCAGGGCTTAAGGCCCTTACATTGGGCTTGGCTGCTATGGGCAGCGACGCCCACAGCGGTGCTCGCAGCAGTGCATGCATGCCCGCCCCCGCCAATAGCTCCCCACTCCCGCCTGCCCCTGCCAACTCAGCCTCGTGCTCGCCCACCCCTGCCACCTCCTCCGCGCACCGCACGCCCCCTCCACCTCCTCTCCACCCTCCCCTCCCCTCCACCCTCCACCCTCCCCTCCCCTCTACCCTCCCTTCCACCCACCCCCCGCCGCCGCTCGAACCCCCCCCGGGCCGCCGCGCGATAAAATTCCCTCCCCTCCCTCACAGACTTCCGTCGACCCCCCCCGCCCCCAAAATTATTATTAAAAATGAATAAAAATCTAACCTAACCTAACCATCGCACTAAATATAGTTAGGTTAGTATTAACCTAGGTTAGGTTAGCTATAACATAGGTTATTTAGATTAACTTTAGGTTAGTTACTTGCAATTAGGCTAGTTTAACTATTAGTTAGTTATATTAACTGGACCATTAGCTTAGTTGATTGTACTAGGTTAGCTCAACTAACTGTGGTTAGTTAGCTATAGTCAATCTAACCATAGCTAGGTTAGGTTAGACTAACTATTAGGCATCTAACTAGATAGTTAGGTTAGCTAGATAAATTGGGCCAGTTAGGTCAACTAAACTAGATCAGTTACTACCCCTGAGTTAGACTTAAAGCCCATTTACACCAAACCTTAAGACAAAGGCCCCCCCCTAGCCAATTTTACCCCTACTTCAACACTTCGTATCGTGCCCGTTTGGGACCCAAACTGGACCCCGTTTGATCACACACGGAAACACCACACTACGGGGCATTTTTCTAGCCCATTGCACACCATTTTGGCATCCCTAGAACTCGCTCATTTGCGCCCCCGTGCGGGCCTCATTTCATACTAATTCGCTCGTATCTTTACACCGTGACCTCCAATTGATGATCCGTCTATATCGGCACATTTCCCTACACATGTGGGCATTCTTAGGTACATTATTAACATGATGGTCCCCACAACACTAACACAACTCTAACCCTTCAAACAAAACAACATCAACACCTGCACTTGTGACAGAGACACCCTTTGTAAATCTTGCCCAATTTGCAAACAGCTATGTTTCGGCCAACACCTCCGACTCCAATGCTCGCCAAATCTGCATACAACTCTACTACAACCACCACCCCTGACAATCCTCTATCCCAAATCCCCCCCTGAAATTCAAGCAATCCCTGTAACTCCTCCACGCCACAACATGGCTGGATGTCGTTCCACAAATAATAACAATCAAGGCAGGCGCCCCTTGGGAAAAATGATGACGACAGATCTAGTACACAAGATAAGCACTTGAAAAAGGGCAAATCAAAGTCCACTGCCGAAACATCCAATGATGATCACCTAGAGGCCATGACCATGAAGCTGAAAGAAGACATGATGCAGGCCATGGAACAAAAACTTAGGGATTCCTTATCGTTCTACTTTACACCATACAATGGGTTGATCGGGATCCATTTATGGCTGTTGGGGGCAAACCCCACAATAAAGGCCTTTCTCAATGTCTCCTAGTTGATCTTTTCTTTTGGGGTGAGAGCCCTATATCATTGGCCTATTTTGCCATCCCGGTTGAGGCCAAACGCATTAGCCATCTCTAGGTCTCCAGGAGCGCAAAAGACTTCACAAATCTGTTCAAATTGCTCCATGTGGGAGACCGGGTCTCCTTCTCCAAGGAACTTGGTCATTAGCTTGGAGATGGCTATGGGTCGGCTCGACGGATTCGCAATCCCTGCAAGAAACAGTGGGGCAGGTGGAGGTGGTGTGGCCCCCTTTCCTAGGGCATTCACCAATATACGCATTGCCTCATTAGTCAACACCGTTTGAGCAGCTAGCAGAGTTGGTGTTGTGGTGGGCCTAACAGGGCCCAGGGCTCTGGCCTTAAGCCTGGCCCAAGTGGTGGTATCCACGTGGTTGATGGTACCGGCATTGGAACAAATGTGCCAAGGCATGCATTCACTGGTGCAACCGGTATGGATGTGAAGGGATGTACTCTTGAAGGGGGTGGGTCATGGGGCATGGGAATGTTAGCTCCATGCAATGGGTAGTAGGGTGGAAACTGTGGTGCCCCATAGTTGGCGAAGGTTGGCGGCATCTAGACTGTTGGAGGTTCATAAGGCGCTCCGCCTTGGAAGTTCCTAGTATCCCCTCGGCTGGGATCTTGCCTTCGGAATTCCTTCATCCATGGATCTTCATCATCCATGTTTTCCCACTGGGAAGGTCTGGCATAGGCAGAGGGTCCTAGATCACAGCGAAGGTGGTTTCCATCCCGATTTGTGGTTTGAGAGGTGGATGTTGATGGCCTTCCCTCCCTATAGACATGCCGGTGAAGGGGTTCTCCATGTCTGTCAACTCTGTTCGGCCTAAGCGAATGAACATGTTGGAGAACGTACCTCTAAGCTTGGATGCTACCGAAGGTGTAGATGAGTTGGGAGAGGCTACACTTGTGAATGGAGCTTCCGATGCCCTTGGAACCAAGGGGTCTTGCATCACGTCGTCCAGACTCTCTGTTTTGTCGGAACTAGATAGAGTTTCTAGTCGGGGGCCTACTAGAGAGTGGAGGCTCAAGATCGAGCTTCCGGATTCCCAACTAAGACAGAGGGTGGGTTGAGCGTAGCTCAAAGAACTCTCTTTTGACACGAGATCATTTGGCAAAATTCTTATGGACCTCAAGTGCATGTGGGAGGCCTCTAGCTGAGCAACCCCAAGCTGGAACTGAGGTTCTAGAATTTTTTGATTCTTTGCCTACCCCAGAGGTAGTGCGACGGTCAGTGGGATAGCTCTATAGTGACATTTGACGGGATAAGGTATCACACTAGGAGGTGGGATACAAGTATAGTAGCAAGTGACAGTGTAAGTGTATAGCAACGACGACAGAGTACCAATGACACACTAGGCGATGGGATCGACATAACGCAATAATCGATGGGGTAGATCTTGCCACGTGGAGCATTGATCAGCCAATGTTTGATGTGAATGCAGGTCACTCTTATGTGGATGGTGAATCTAGTGGCAGCATTGATGATGAGTTGGGTATTCCTTCTGTTGTTACACCTGGAGCAAGGAAGACCAGGGATGTTGAGCCTATTTTGCATAGGTCTACCAGAGCTAGGTATCCTGTGGATAGGCTTAAATATGATGGATTTACAGCCATTCGCTATGCCTATATGGTCAAACTGATATAAGAACCAGAACCCACTTCTTTTGAGCAAGCCATGGGAAAAGAAAAATGGGAGAAAGCCATGGATGAAGAAATGGATGCCTTGGAAGCAAATGCTACATGGGAATTGGTGCCTTTGCCTAAAGACAAGAATGCAATTGGCTGTAAGTGGGTTTATAAGGTGAAGCACAATGCAGATGGTTATGTGAACAGATACAAGGCAAGATTAGTTGTCAAGGGGTATGCACAAACATATGGCATTGATTATGAAGAAACATTCAGTCTGGTTGCAAGGATGGCAACCGTAAGAGTAGTCATTGCTATGGCTGCATCAAAGGGATGGTCTTTACATCAGATGGATGTAAAGAATGCCTTTATGGAGTAGCCACCAGGTTATGTTCATGATGTTCATCTTGACTTTGTTTGCAGGTTGAAGAAAGCCTTGTATGGCTTGAAGCAAGCACCTAGAGCATGGTCTAACAAGATAGGGCAGTATCTTGTCACTATTGGCTTTCAGATTTCCAAGGCAGATTTCTCACTTTATGTGAGAAAAATAGAGAAAGGTATTATGCTGCTTGTCATTTATGTTGATGATTTGATCATCACAGGTGATAGTGATGAAGATATCCTTCATGTGAAAATGCTATTGAAGCAGAAGTTTGAGATGAAGGATTTGGGAGAGCTACGTTATTTCTTGGGCATTGAGGTGCCTACCTGCGGATGGTCCTCTGCATCTCCCCTTTCCGGGGTCTCCTGCACATAAGTCTCAACTCTCTGCCATCTGTGAACTCGTACCTGGGGCTGCTCGTACTGCTGGCTCTCCCTCTATCTCCGTCTCCTCCGAGCTCTCCGTGAAAGCTGTTCCACTGGAGGCACCTCCAGGTCCTCTGATTCCATTGGAGGCTCCCCTAGAGGAGTCTCCTCTCATTCTGTTGAATGAGTCTAAGCAGGCTCAGAGACCCCTGGAGGCTAAACTGAAGGCTCTGGGTCTCTCATAGGATGAGAAGTATCCGGAGTCTTTGATCGAGGCCGACGACTGGGGCAATCCCTCATTAAGTGACCTCTCTTCCGACAGAAAAGACACTGATCAGGAAGCCCCTTGTACAAAACCCTCTGCTGCATCTGGACCCCATCTCCCGTGGAGTACGAAATCAAAGTAGGCAAAGGTCGAGGAGGGGGGAACTCTGAAGTGAGTCTCACCCTCGTAACACCTGTACCAGCAAGTGACTGAGCATAGGAAAGTCTAGCACCTAATGGGATGACTGTACCTACCACGCTAGCCATATGCTCCACAGCTTTGCGACAAGAGCTAACCTCATCAGGAAGTCCAGGGAAAAGCATCCAAAAAGAGACCTGACGTGGTCCCGGGGACGTAGTACTGAAGTGCTTCCGCCAAGGCCACAAATGGATGACTCTGCTCTGAAACTGAATCGAAGAGCTCATAAGTACTCTTTGAGCCTGCTCTGTAGACTAAAGGCCAAAAGAAAAGTACCCTCTGCCAAGCAATCAAAAAACTGTGAATCCTTGATTTACATAAGAAGCCAAACAAAGGACAATATATATTTGATTCCCTCCACTCATAAATAACATTGAGGATGTATCTATATCAATCGAGGGTGTTTACATTCACTCAAATATGGAGACAACCTTATGATCTTCTAAATTAAAAACTCATCCCTTCACTATATCTTTATATGCAAACTCTCCAAAGATACAACCAAGGGAAAATTTGAAACTACATTAACTTAAATTGTGAGACTTGAGAGTGTGTTAGAGACACTTGTTTGGGCCAAAGTATTAAAGGTGTCTCAAGAGAACACTCAAAGTGATGAGCCCTCAACAAACTGTGAAAAATGCATAGGTATTGCGAGATTAACCTAGTGGGATGTTGTGAAGTATCTCATAATGTTGCATTCACTTTGTACTTCACTTCAAGCTCTAGAGGCTTGTCTAGCTCCAAGAACTTGGCATCCTCATATGCTCATAAAAGATGAATTTGCATCAAAAGTGGTATTCGTGCAAAAAAAACCATACAAATGCTAGGATTTAGAGTAAAATGTGTGATTTATGGCCCCTAAAATCGAAGGCAATGTAATAACACAACCTAGATTCTTCAATTTTAGCCAGGAAATTTATGTCGCTTAATGAAATTAATCAAAATCCTCATCAAGATCATATGGTCCCAACGAAGTTCCTTTTTCCAAGGTTGCCCATGAGAGAGTATAAGTTCCATAGAAACAACTTTGGAGCTTCTTTAATAATCCTAAAGGACCAACAAACCTTGGTTGAAATATAGAGAATCCTAGAGGCTTGGGTTGTGATGGAACATGATACAATTGTCGATATATTGATGTCAATACTCTATGGGAGCCTAGCATCGGTTCTTGCAGTTTTGAATAGCTCTAATTACCTTTTGGCTAAAGGAATCCTATGTCAAGCCCATCAAAGCTTTTGAAATTTCCTACAAAGAATTCAAATCGAAGTTGAAAGTGATCCAAATGTTGATCTCAGGGATAGGTGGAGATGGCAAAGCATGCTCGTCTTGATAGAAGTTGCTTTGAAATCCAATAATAACGCTACCAATTGAACTCGAAGATCCAAGCCCACTTGTACCAAATACACATGTGGAAGCACTACTGATATTTGTTAAAACGTTTTTTCTTTGAAGAGTTCACACTCCTCTCTCCCCCCTCCATCTCCAAAGCACATTAGAGAATTGCAAATGATGTAGAATTGGACGTGATTAGAGGTATCACTTGATCTTGCTTCCGAAAGTCATTCTTAACACCTCTCTCTCTCTCTCTCTCTCTCTCTCTCTCTCTCTCTCTCTCTCTCTCTCTCTCCCTCTCTCTCTCTCTCTCTCTCTCTCTCTCTCTCTCTTGCAAATAAGATGTCTTTTGGAGCTATTGGAGATTGAATGTATGCATGCAGATTTATCCTACTCTCCTACTCCACCATCCCCCCCTCCTCTCTCTCTCTCCCCCTCTCCCTCTCCCTCTTATGAGTAAAAGACGCATGATGCCTATAGGTTTGCCCCTTAGTTCCATTCCATCTTGCATGTCCTTGCTATAGCACAGAAGAATCCTCGAGATTGTATTTGCATCCTTTCACAATCTCTTAAAAAAATAGTAAAAGAAGCATCCTGATAAGAATAAGTCCCTTCCTGTTGCAGATGCTTTCAAGCTTCGTGAAGCTTAGGAAGTCCTATCTAACCAAGACATTAAAGATAGCTTACAATTAGAGATGCTAAACTGAAGAATTTCTACATAGAGAGTGCAACGAAGGAAGCTAATAGAGAAGGTGACGTTGCCAAATGCAAGATGAAGTGGAAGAAAGAAGGGAGCAAAGGGAAGGCGTTGAGGAGAAGGAGGAGGTCTTAGGCAAAAGAGGCATCTGGGATGATTAGCAATCTATAGCTCAATTTGCCCTAATGCAAATCTGAAGCAGGATGAAGAAAACATTAGTCCAACTGCTCGACGATTCTATTGTGAATGATATCCTGGAGATGATGTCGATTCGCTAGCCAACCTTGCCTTCATGCTAGATTAGTGAGTAGCACATCCTCCCTGAAATAGGAACTCAGCCATGGACAAACTCATCAAAGTGTTCGACATGCTATAAAGGGAATTGAATGTATCATAGTGACATAAGGAACTGAGAGGGGCATTGTTTAAGATTGTTGGAGGCTGATTTTACTCTTTTGCAAGGTGTTGCTCCAGCTCGTTCATAGAAGGTATACGGCATGTCAAGAATAGCAGGCAAGCTCCTCCCTTGAGCAAACGCGCAGTTTGCATGTAGAACTATGTTTTTGATCGAACTCAGAATCAACCTTACGTGTACTCTTTCTTAGGAAGCGAAGCAACAAAATTGTCAGAATTCCTCTTTTCCCTAGTAGTACCATTTTTTACGATTCCCTATCGACCCCCTTATCAAAATTCTTCACCCTCCTTCCTTTCTTAATCTCCATGTAGGCTCATGGTCTAGGTTCGCATCACTATCTTTGCATTGCTGAGAATTTACTATTGAGACTATACAATAGCTCTCACTGGTCTGACGTTGCAAAACAAAGTCGAAAAACATGTATAGGGATGGATAATGTTCATGGCACTTTTGTTGGTATTCGCCTCCAGAGCCAGTGCGATTGCTATTCTGTAGGTTGAGAGAGCGTGCTTACTGAGATAACTTGTGAGACAATTTCATCCGGACATCTGTAACCCAAGTGATTATGGATCGGGAGTCAAGGTTCAACATTGCCATGGAGACTAGCATATCTGTGCTTGTAGGATTTTGGGCTATCTCGGAGAGCCGGCTGATGACTACCATCTGGGGCATGCTAGGGTACTTAGCGCCTAAGTGATTGCTATCAACAAGCGTAGACAACAAGACGGACGTTTACAAGTATGAATGGTACTATTGAAACTAGAAACGTAGATCAATCACAGGAGGATTCACAGATGTGATACTAACTAGCCATGGCATTCAAAAAGTTGAGAGAAGAAAGGGAGATAGAGGTTGTGGATCCTGAGGTGCAAGACAAGGTGTTGATGAAGCGAAGCGTTATTTCTATGTTCCTCTATTTTGTCATATGTGCTTGCCGGAACTCAACAGCAGAGCACATGGGATTCCCTGCACTGAGGCTACACCAATGGCAGATGTGCAAGCCTTGTGACCACTACCCTAGGGGCGGCTGAGCACAGGATTGAGAGAGCATGGCAGGTTGGGAGGGACCCCAACCGAGAGCATCCCCTTATCATACAGTTCCATGATGACAGGCACAACTTTCGGCTTTATTTCGTAAGTCAGCCTTACGAGACCAGCCAGTGACCTCCATGGATGAGGACCTCACTCCATTGCAGGTTGAGGAGAGGCATTTTTTGTTGTAGCAATGGGATCAGGCCCACAAGGAGGGGAAGTGGGTAGTAGTACAAGATGGACGACTCCTTACAGGCCCCCATCGGGCACCCACCTCTCCTATCGCGTAGGGAGGCGGGTTCTATGAGACCCATACATCTGAGACCCTATCTTATGCCATCTGGAACTATAATGGTACCTTATGGTCAAAACCAGGGAACTTCTCAAAATTCTATATAGGTCATGACATAGTCTTTTACACAAAGACAAATCAGAGTCCAGAGCGCCCACTACCAATAGTCAGCGGGTATACATGGGAGTCTACCTATAGAGATGAGACGAGGGATACAAAAGGGGTTTGAGGGTCAGGAGGAATCGCAGTCCTTTACAGATCCTCACTTTTGGGGGCCATCTCAATGGAGCAGAGAGATCCACACTTCTCAAAATCCAGATTCGACACATGGATAGCCGGGATTTGTTTATTGCAGTTTGCTACTTCCCCCCAAAGACCTCCCGCTTTGCCAAAGATACTCAAGGGGAGGATGAGACATCCCCATTTGTTGCTCTTTATTAGTCCATTGTTGACATCTCTAGCCACGAGGAATTTCATAACACTTACAATAGCTATCCAAAGCAGTCACCTTCATCCACTAGACGGCTTGCCATAAATTCCCACCATTATTGTAGGCCCCTTCCAACCCCTGCAGTGGTACCCACCAAACCCTAGCATTGGGCCATAAGTTTTCCCATGATGTGACCACCCATTGACTTATTTTTAAATGTGTGAGATGTGCGCATGCACAAAAGAGATAAAGACAGAGACAGAGACAAAGATAGAGACAAAGACAGAGAGAGACAGAGAGAGATAGATAGAGAGAGACATAGAGAGAGAGAGAGAGAGAGAGAGAGAGAGAGAGAGAGAGAGAGAGAGAGATGGGGGGGGTTTCCAAATGCAAACAAATATCCAAAAGCCAAAGGCAACCTCACTAATGTAGCACAATCATGTTGGCAAGCTTGTGCCAAAACCCCAAAGGACTCGCATAGCCATCTTGATGGGTTCATAGAGATAGTGAAGGATGATGAGATGATAGGTGCACCCCCCATGGAATCCAAGCTAACATTGTAATATGACATGGAAACTTTCTTTGCATGTATAAAAAAGCTTTTCAAAAGAGCCATTTGTGATTTTTCATGTACAATGTTGAGATATTGAGCTCCACTCATGATATGCCAGAGTGATCGTTGTGCATTTATGTCACCAACTTGTTAGCTGCAGATGCGGTTGGTACACCGCCCATGAATAATAGCTGGATGATAGCTATCTTCATGTACTCTAGTTAGTGGCTCAGTTAGTATGTCACCTAAGTTAGCTGAGTTTGGTTTGAGACCCACATATAGGCTTCATCTATTCCTTTTGTACTAAGAGAAAGTTCTTTTGCCCATCAGCTACCATGTATCACCTCACTACATGTCATCTACCATGCTATCTATACCATGTGGCACATGGCTTTCCAAGCACAGTTTCTCTTTGCATGTGCACCCACTTGCCACATCATAGTCCCACATCATCATTTTCACCCTTTTTTGGCCCTCCACCTAAATCAAGTCATATCTCTTGATCCAAGAAGGATTTGAGGGTGCTCCAAAAAGAAAAATCGCTCGGTTTTTCATGATCTACAATCTTGTCACATCATGCACACATTTAGACACTAGTATCACACCCTTTTTAGCCTCAATATCGAATTCACTTCTTGCACACATTCAAGCCTATACATTGATGCATCTAACCCTGCACCTAAAAGAAACAAAGGGAAAAGAATTTCACGCTTTCATCGATTGATTATTTGTCTAGATTTAGTTTAGCATAGATTATTTTGCCAATTAAAGCACCCAAAAACTCTTGCGACTAGTTCCTACTCAAACCCGATCTTCCATAGTTCAGTGAGTAGAATTCAAAGCTTTTCACAAATTGTTCAGTGGGTAGATTGCACATCATTTAATTTTGTACTCACATGCCTTCATTTGTAAAACCTTAAAGGCTATTTTCTAGCATTTGAGCACATTATTATAATCCTTGTAAAGTCTTATTAGCTATTCCTAGAATCATTTGCTACATGATCCTTGTGATAGATTGGATTATATATTCACTAGCAGTTCATATTGCACTTGATAAAGACTATGCTTTCCAAAGGCATTTTGAGTACATTTCTTGCATCATGTCTACCACTAGCAACCTCAATTTAAACACATCTACTAAGTTAGAAAACTCCAACTATGGCAATGGAAATACCGATTGGACATTCTTGTACTTCAAGATAAATGGGAGTACATAGAATGGTCTACATCTAGACCATCTAGTGAACCTATAGTAGCAACTCCCACCATTGCCAGACCATAAGCAGAAGTGTATACACCTACACCAATGGTATCCACACTTGTAGTAGATACTACGATTGCACTAGCACATGTACAATGGGACAAGAAAGACAAATATGCATATCATTTGATTAAGCAAAATGTGCGAGATGTCATGCTTGGATAGCTCAATATAGTAAACACATCAAAAGAAGCATGGGATATGTTTGCAGCACTTTATGAGTCTAAGAACACGTCCAGGGTTTTCACATTGAGAAACTAGATCAACCAAATTTTTTGCAACAGCAATGAAATTGGTCATGCTTATGTACTCAAGATCAATGATGACAACAATCAACTTGCAATAGTAAGAAAGACTAGGAGATGGTGCAAGTCATCTTGAATGGACTAGGAGAGGGATATGAGAATCTAGTCGAGTATAGCCATTCAAAGAAAATTTCCAACATTAGAAAAGCTACAGTCAGTGTTACTTGGTGAAAAAATGGGGACTCAAGCCATTCAAGCACGAAAAAATCATTCCAATGGTCAAGCATTCATAGCCTCAGACGAAGGTAGAGGTAGAGGTAGAGGCAGAGGTACAACATCTGAGATAAGTGGTCATTAGCATCCACCACGGTATTAGTATCAATATCTAAGAGGAAATAATTCCAACAGAGGGAGGTTTCAAGGAAGAGGGAATGCATCCACTAATGTGTCAAACATTAAGTGCAACTACTATCATAAGTTTGGACACTATGAAAGAGATTGCTTCAAGAAATAGTATGACCAAGGACGTCAATCTAGTAGCAATAGAGGGAATTTGCATGGAAGAGGAAATTACCATGGTGGACATCCAAGTCACAATCATTATGCCAATGCACCTCACATAATGTATCTTGCAAGTGAGGACATGCAGAAGTCTAACACAATGTACATTAACATTGATTGTAGCTCCAAAGGGGAATGTAGCTATCAAGTTGATCAAGTAGATCAAGATCCTTGATACATAAAAAATGGTGCATCATCTCACATGATAAAGCACCAAGGGTGGTTTTAAAAATATGAAACCGTTAGAAGGATCGAATAACATTTTCTCTACTATAGATAATACACATCAAATCAAGTTCAAGATAAAGGCATTGTCCCTATGAACAATTTCATTACTAGTACAAAAGGGTTGGTGAAATATCCACTCTATGTTCCAAAGCTTAGCAAGAACCTTTTGTTAGTTAGACAAATGATGGAACACAACTATAGAGTCATCTTTGCTGGAGATGAATGCACAATTATGGATAAATCCAGAGCATATCAGCTAGTGGAAAAATCAATAAAAAAAGGATGCTTGTTCAGGATGCTAGCTTCAGTACCAGACTTGCATGCCATGTTATCTCAACATTAACCAATGCCACTTTACATAGTATGGCACAAGAGATATGGACGTATCAATTTCAAGACCTTGATGCAATTGTCAAACTAGAATATGGCACTTCGGAGAAAAGTGAGCGGCCCCAAATAAGCGAGCAAGATTAAATAGGTTTCAAGTGAGCGAGCTCCTCATCCAGTATCTTATTCCTCTCAATATTATTGGAACAGTTGATGAGATCATAAGCAAATCAAACATATTCCAACAATAAAGGCATGCCTAAAACTCACAATTAGCTTCTCTTTCATCCTCATACTATCACATTTGAGTCAATGTGGAGAGGTAGAGACACAACAATACATAAAATTTGTGATAAAAAAAGCAAACACTACTCAAATTAAACATCCACACATCAAGATAATGGCAGATCATAAGGTAGAATATATGACTGAAAATATGTAAACACGATCATGTGCTACATATACATATCATGTCTTTTATGCTTGCAAAAGATCGTCCATACATTCAATCCAAAAACATGGAAGCAAAACCAACTATGTCAAAAGAAAAAAAACACATTTTTATCATAAGGATTAATTTTTCTTAGTGAAAATACCTATGTAATCTGGACAATACCATGCTTTAAAAAACTTAGGGAGCTAAAAAAGGATTTTATCCTTCCATACTTCTATCATGATCAATGTTTGAATGATAGTTCTATCGAAACTAGAAATGAATGCATCTGAACCACTATGTTGATTGCTCATCCAATATCCTGTAGACTATTATGTTAAACTCAATACATGACCACAAACTCAAGCATAAGAGGAGCATGATTCAAGAGAAATAATTGGTAACGACACTCTATAACTAGTATCCTGCTACAACTAACGGAAAATATACACCAGGCATTAACAAGCTTCTATTTCCACCCCTATATGCAAACTCATATCCTATAGTATGAAAAACTTTAAGGAAAACATTGCACTTAATGCATCAATTAAGCCAGTGACCACTTATCAGGCACAATCAAACAATCATCAAGGAAAGTCTAGTCCAGCAAGTTGAAGCAAAAAACCAAATATCTATTTGGATCTATGCCATGGTGTATCCTCGCCAACCATAAGTAGCAAAAGAACCTATGAAAAAAGCAAAATAGGGACTATGCCACTCTACCATGATCACTTCCATGCTACAAATAAGGGAATACATAGTCGTTTTAGGGTACTCTTAGGGTTCATTCCCAACCACTAAACAGGGATCCAATGCTATCTATTTGTATTCATAAAATCTTTATGAACATTATCATGTTCAATATAAGGATAGGAGCTAGCTCAATGGGTAGTCTTAAACAAATATAAATACTATTCGAATTTTAACCTTAAAAAGCTTTTTTTTTAACACATAGTACAACTTGAATATACATAAAGATGGGAATCAGGTCACCATTGTAAGTATGTATTTAGTAATTAAGTTGAAAATATTCCCTTAAAAAAGGGTCATAGCTCAATCCACATAGTACCCATATTATATATCCAAAATTTACAAGATCTCATTCATACCATTAGAATGTTTGTCATAAGTACTAACCTCAATTGGCGGTATGTATTTGGGTCAGAATAGTTTTTAGTATAGGATATAATGGAGCAATATATTTATGTAATATCTAGTGATCATAGTTTCTAATATAGGATAAAATGGAGCATAAAGTAATGTTGTCATTCAAAAATGATAATATACCCTCTTTGACCATATACAAGTATCAAGCATTCGTAAAAAAATTTAGTCACATAAAACACAATATAATGTGCCCATAATGCATGTACATTAAATCTTCACATGTTAGAATGTGAGAAAGGGAATAATTTAACTATGAAATCAGGGATCAATGTAGGAAATGGTCTTCTATGCACACATGTATGCTAAGGGTCCATCTGATACAATATTGGAAATTGATGTGAGTATGAGTGTATGCATCCATCGGTGATGTATATGAGTGTATGCATCCATGCGTGATATATATTATTGTACTAATCCATGGTGCTTTATGGCTTGAGTTGTTTGTAGCGCAATTAATCACAACAATGTTGTAATTTTTTAAAGAAAAATGTCATATAAATTTAATGCTGCAAAACACACACACAAAAATGGCATTTGTAGCATTAATCCAAGCATTTCTTGCAAACAATCTCCATCCCTCCCTTTCTTGCTTACCCCTTCCAACCACCTCCACCCTCTTGTTGCCCTTCAAGACTGCCTCTTGCCTCCTCGCCTCCTTGCTTCCTCAACTCCTCACCTCCTTGCTTCTTTGCCTTCTCACCTTCTTGCATCCTGCTTGTTGCTGGTGATTCCAAGACCCCATCCATGCAATGTCCTTCAATCCCATGTTTGGTGAACCTCCATTGGAAAAGCAAGGGAACACACTATTAAAAAATTTTAGACTCTTTTTCGAGCAAATCCCCTCAACTTAGTATCACTCGGTGAACTCCAAAATTGGGTTTTTTGGAGCACTAACTGGGTCACTTTGACACACATATGGCCTAATAAAGCTAAAAATTTTCCAAATTTATAAGTGCCAACCTCCACACTATACATCATGATGGGTAGATTTGTAAGAAAATGGTCACCTCCACACAAACATGGCCTAATAGGTGGTGTATAGATACACCATTTGATTGAAAAGAGTTTGTTGAATTCAACATATAGGTGGTGTATAGACATGGATGCCACATAATATACACCATTTTTTTGGAACAAGGCATTATCCTATGCTATGTTGCTGATTGCGAGGAGCCACAGGTTAGGAGTTGGAGGGGGAGGCGATGGAAGAGGGGGGGTGGCTAAGGGGGGGCCGGGGGGGGAGCACTAGAGGACAATATGAGGGAAGGAAGGGGGAGGTGGAGAAGGGAAAAAGGGGGGGAAGGGGGCAGGAGGAGAAGGGAAGGGGGAGGCGGTGGAGAGGGGGGAAAGGGGGGAGGTGGTGGAGTGGGGGAGGGGGGGGGATGGAGGCAGAGGTAGTGGAGAGGTGAGGGGGGGAGAAGAAGGAGGGGGAAAGGGGGGATTGGAAACCCCCCCCAACCTATTGCGTACACAATAGGTTTGGGGGGGGGGGGTTTGTTTTGCATAAATCAAGAAAATTTAATGATTTGTGCAATAGGTCGGGGGTGCACACAACTTGTTGCACAAGTTATCAAATTTTCTTGATTTGTGCAATAGGTTATATGCCCCAAGTTGGGGGTGCACACAACCTATTGCACAAATTATCAAATTTTATTGGTTTGTGCAATAAGTTGGGGGTGCATACAACCTATTGCACAAATCAATATATTTTTTGATTGAAATTTAGGGTCTAGCTAGGGTTTAAGATATATGATCTAGGGCTTAGGGTTTAAGGTCTAATGTCTAAGGTCTAAGTTCTAGGATCTAAGATCTATGTTTTAGGGCCTAAGATGTAGAGGCAACAAGCATCTAGGGTCATGAGTCTAGGTATGAGTTTCTCCAGAACTCAATTCCAAGGTAATAATGCATAAGTCCAAGATATTTCATGTCAAACTCTGTATGTAAGTCTTGTTTTAGCTTTTTGATGAAGCTATCATTGCTTCCGATCATAATCAGATCATCTGCATACAAAAGTGCAATAGTAGTGTCTTCCCCTTAGACTTTGTAGTAGAGAGTATGATCTACATTGGATTTCATGTATCCCAAGTTAGCAAAATACTTGTCAATTCTAATGTACCAACTTCTAGGTGCTTGCTTTAAGCCGTAGATTCTTTTCTTGAGATGGCAAACCTGATTCTCTTCTCTTGGCTCAATGTAACCTGCTGGTTGTTGCATGTAGACTTCCTCATCTAGGTAATCATTAAGAAAAGCATCTTGACATTAAGCTGGTACACATTCCATCTGCTGAGTGTTACTAGTGATATCAAGAATTGTATGGAATCCATATTTGCTAATGGAGCATAAGTCTCATCATAGCCTTGACCATATTGCGATCCAAATCCTTTTACAACTAGTTTGGCTTTGTATCTTTCAATGCTTCCATCAGGATTTACTTCACCTTGTAAGCCCATTTGTTTGCTATAGCCTTCTTTCCTAGTGGAAGGTCGCATAATTCCCAAGTATTATTCTTGTACAAAGCTTTCATTTCTTCATTCATAGCAGTTTGTCATTCTGGCTTGTCAACTGCGTCTTTGAAGTACAATGGCTCTTCCATAGCCATGATGGTAGTCATAGAGCATAATTGGTAGTTTCAACTTGAATTGCTTTTCCTTTCTGAGCATACAATGTGACATGATGTTGTGATTATATCCATTCTTATATAGCAAAAGGAATGTGTTGATAATCATGTTGCATTAACATGATTGGCTATCCCTCTTTTCATTGAGAGTGTTTCATGAGAGGTAATGATTGTCTCCATCAACCTACAAATGCCTCAATGAACAAGTTTTAATGGTTTTATGGCTCAATCTGTAGACATTGATGCAAACAAATCTTGGAATTTTCTTATCTTCCATGCAAGCCTTGCATACTTTATGCCTGCCGACAAGTTATGGGATCCTATCCATGGAACAATTGGTATTTTTGGAACTTGTTAAAAATCAAATATCCAACATGATTATATCTCTCATTCTATAGCTTTGAGGCATCTCTTTTGTAATGAACTAGCATCACACAGATCTTGCAAAGACTTTCCTTCTCTACATTATGACATGAAGTTGGGGGTAATTAAGCTTCACAAAGTTCTTAGCTCTTTGCATCTTTTCACACAATGATGAACGTCTCTCAACTTCTCAATGACACATGACAAGATAAAAATTTTTGTCACATAGATCTCAACTTAGTAGATAGGGAAAAAGATATCATGGATCCAATCTTGCACATTCACGTGTCCCTTGTCACATCAGTGTACTTCTTAATGTTCATCCAATAACTAATGTGAATTGAAACATTGTCCAAAAAGTCTTAAGCCTTCAATAGGTTCAAGGAATGGAGGGAAGAGGTAGAACTTGAGGTGGTTAACAAGCCAAAGATACATCACATGGACAAAGGGAGATTGTAAGAAGACTAGTAAAAATTCATTAGGTACCATAAGCAAGCCGATATCAATAGGAAGTTGGCAATGTCTAGGACATCCCATCATAACAAGGTGGTAGAACTAAAGAACCGAGTCTTATGGAGATGGGATTGAGTAGTTTTGGGAAGAAGCAGTCGATGCTAATGTCTACATTCTAAACCAAACTATAACAAAGGAAGTCAAAAGAAAGGCCCATTTAAAGGATTATTCTAGAAATAATCCCATTGTCAAGCATCCTTTGTGTTTGGTGATGATTTTTAGGTCCATCTAATAGGAAGTTGGCGATGTCTAGGACATCCCATCATAACAAGATGGTAGAACTAAAGAACCGAGTCTTATGGAGATGGGATTGAGTAGTTTTGGGAAGAAGCGGTCGATGCTAATGTCTACATTCTAAACCAAACTACAACAAAGGAAGTCAAAAGAAAGGCCCATTTAAAGGATTATTCTAGAAATAATCCCATTGTCAAGCATCCTTTGTGTTTGGTGATGATTTTTAGGTCCATGTACATGGAGAAACTTGGACCAAGCTAGATCCACAAAGACATATTGCATCTTCACCGACTACTATAGTGAAAATTCCAAGGCCTATATGTTGTATGATCCAAAAACATAGAAAGTAGTGATCATCCAAGATATAATCTTTCAAAAGAATGACTCCCTAGATGACAGATGATCCCTAGAATCGATGAAAACCCAAATCTGGGATCAATTAGCATAAAGCCAAATCTATATTTGGACCCCGCAAACAATGAAGATTTGAGGAAGGAGGAAAAGAGGCCACTTTGGTGCATGAAAACTCTAGGAATGATGGCATCCTAGAGATTAGTTTAGAGGGGGTGCGAAGGTTAGCTAGGAATGATGATTCGATGGTTCAAATCAAGCAAATTGACGAGGCAGAGGTTATCAATCTACATCAATGGAGACCAAAATGCAATCTATTGAGAAGAATCAAAATGTAAAATTGGATCCAGTCTCAAGCTAGCCAGGACGTTGTCAATCTACAAAAATGGAGACCAAAATGCAGTCTATTCAAAAGAATTAGATTGTAAATTGGATCCAGTCGCCAGATAGAAAATCATAGGGATGAAGTGAATATACAACATCAAGTACAAGTTCAAATGAGATTCTTGATAAGTATAAGGCCAAGGTAATAGCCAAGGGGGTTTTCACAGACCAAATGTCTCAAGTACAAAGAGACATTTGCTCCATGTGAGGGATGATTTATGTAGTGTGTTGAATCTTGTTAATTTAAGGTTTGGGGGGCTTTTCTTGGTGTAAGAAAAGGAAGGGAATTGAGTTCCAAGCAAAAAGAATTGATCTCATTTATGTGTCTAAAGAAGGATGGTAGATGAAGCCCCCATTTTAAAATATGTAATGTCTACCAATTTATCATTTCACTTGCCCCTAGAGTGGTGGTTTTCTCTTCAAATTCAAGATGAGAAATCTCACAATATTCTGTTCAAGCTTGATCCATTTTTGCTTAGTCACAAGGGGTTTTGTAAGTAGATCATTGATGACATCTGATAACCTAGTAAATATTTCATGTCTTAAGTCTTTGCTAATGGCATAATTGCTATATCTAGGGAAAATCGAGAGAATGTTTAGAACCTATTTGATGTCATGAATTGATTCTGTAAAGCTTTTTTGCCTAAAACCTTTGGAATAAGAACAAACACAGGTTCAAGGCCACCATGGCTCGCCTAAAACCTTTGGAATAAGAACAAACACGGGTTCAAGGCCACCATGACTAGATAATCATTAGATAAGTTGCGTGGAGAGAGGCTCGATCATCATATATTTGGGAGTCCATTGAGGCTTGACATCTCTTTTAAATAGAGTTTCGAATGGGTTTGGGATAAAATTAAAGAGGAGTTAGATGTTGGCAGGGAATGCTTTTTGGTTAGGATACCCGAACCCTAATTCTTCATCATGTTCTCTCAGCACTACAATGTACCTAGCTTTGGTTTGGCAGTTTTATAAATCTCAATGGTTGGAGATTAACAGACTATTTAGAGCGTTCTTATGGCCAAGGAAGGGGTTTTTTAAAAAGTGCACTATGTTCCATGGGAGGCTTTGAAATCATCTAAATTACAAGGAGGTCTTGGTCTTTTGAATATCCTGGTATGCAATACTACCCTTTTTGCAAATGGCTTCAAGGATTATATCTTCATTTAGCCCTTTGGGTGGATTATGTAAAGTGGTTTGTTGAACTTGAAAAAGGATTAAAAGTAGGCCCTTGGAGTGATCTCAACTAGTATGAGAGATTGGAAGTAGATGGGCGAACATATGGCAGCCTAGAAATAGTTGGGTGGACATTTGGTGTGTAAAGGGTATAGTGGGTAAAGGGTATAGTGGTGTTGAAAGAATATTTGGTGGGCCAAGGTGGTGAAGATGGATGGTATGCTTTTAGCTTTGATTGATCTTCATGCTCAAGGCCATGGTATGTCTTTAGTTTTAATTGATCTTCATGCTCAAGGGAAATTCATATCATTAGTGGGATGCTAGTTCAGTTGATTGGAAGTCAGTTCAAAATCTTCAGGCTCATCAGTTCAAGTTCAACAAGAGAGAGGGGATGATGGAACAGCAAAGGAAGCATGGAGTGAATCAACAATGAAGTGAAAGTGATGTTTATTCATGAGTAGAAGAGCCCTTATAAGGGCAAGTGATACAATGCATGTGCCCAAGGGAGAGCACCTCCAGATCCACAAATTACTCCACTAATCTCTCAATCAGACCCATGAATCTCTCAATCACACCTAATAGAAACTTCTACCACCTAACCTAGTCACACTAACCACCATGGGAAATTCATATCATTAGTGGGATGCTAGTTCAGTTGATTGGAAGTCAGTTCAAAATCTTCAGGCTCAGTTCAAGTTCAACAAGAGAGAGGGGATGATGGAACAGCAAAGGAAGCATGGAGTGAATCAACAATGAAGTGAAAGTGATGCTTATTCATGAGTAGAAGAGCCCTTATAAGGGCAATTGATACAATGCATGTGCCCAAGGGAGAGCACCTCCAAATCCACAAATTACTCCACTAATCTCTCAATCAGACCCATGAATCTCTCAATCACACCTAATAGAAACTTCTACCACCTAACCTAGTCACACTAACCACCATGTGGTGACACACAAACTCACACTAACCTTGTACCCCTTGGTACAACCCTCGTTACATCAATTCATCCAACATACCCCCCTAGAAATTGATGACCTCACCCTAGCAGTAGTACATGGGAAGATTCATGGCTTGCTCACCTCTAGTAGCAACACTCATGACCCCAACCTGTGACTCACTCTGGTTATGGTTCTTGGTTTCTAACTGGAAGAATGGACAATGACAATGCATGGGAAATTCCCATGGATCTAACAAGGTGATAACTCAAACATAAGACTAACAATCATTTAAGTGGGACATCCCAGGGCAGAGAACCCTTATTGACCACACACACAAAACAACTTAGAAGATATATGGGTCATTACCCTCATCAAGATTGACTTAGGTGGTGAAAGCAGTGAGAGCTTGAATCTCCTCTGGTCTTCTTCTTCTTCTTTCTCTACTTTTTCCACAAGATTTGCTGAAATTCTTCTTTGCATAGCACTCTTTTTCAAAGTGTCCAAGCTTTCCACAAAAGTTGCACTTCATCTTGCTCTTGCTGGTAGATCCCTTATGGTAGATTGGTGAGGATAGTTACAATAGTGCCATATTCATTAGGTTTAAGCAAGATAGCAATTACAATGTCATCATCAAGATAAAACTTGATGCTAACTAGCTAAGTCAATATGCTTTTCATGGAGTTGTGCATCATGTCGTCTAAGAGAGCTCCACATTTTTTGACTCATTTTTTTGTGTTTTCTCCTCAAGTACTAGATCATTGGTGCTCATACTTCTACAGTAGACTCCTCATGGGGTCGCCCAACTCCAGCTAAGAGCAATTAGAGAGATTTGATGCGCTGAGGGAGAACTCGTAAAAACTTCATCGAGCAATCATCTTGTTGACACGAGCAGAAGACAGGTCCATTTCTAAATTCCTTCTAGCCAGAGGAGGTTTGCCCTAGCATGGAGATGATTGAGCTCAAAGGGTGCCAATAATGGTTCATAGAGGGAAGAGAACAAGCAAATTCTATGGGAAGAGAGGGAAGAAATGAAGGATTTGGGAAGAAGATGATGACATGGCACTGAGAGTAAGGCTCGAGGGTGTGGTGGCTCTGATACCACATGATGGAACAACAAAGGAAGCATGGATTGAATCAACAATTAAGTGAAAGTGATGTTTATTCATGAGTAGAAGAGCCCTTATAAGGGCAATTGATACAATGTATGTGCCCAAGGGAGAGCACCTCTAGATCCACAAATTCCTCCACTAATCTCTCAATCACACCTAATAGAACCTTCTACCACCTAACCTAGTCATTATAACCACCATGTGGTGACACACAAACTCACACTAACCTTGTACCCCTTGGTACTGTGAAGAGAGTGGGAGCGAAGGAAGGAGTCTCACTTGCAGCTTTCTCACATATACAATGGGGGAATATACGCAAAGGTGGAGGGTGAAAATAGTTTTCCTCTTCTTAGTTGTGAAAGACAAAAGAACTCTAAGTATAAAAGAATAGGTGAACCCTATATGTGGGTCTCAAACCAAACTCAGCTAACTAAGGTGGCATACTAACTGAGCCACTAACTAAAGTACATAAAGATAGCTGTCATCTAGCTATTATTCATGGGCGATGTATCAACCACATCTGCAGCTAACAAGTCAGTGACATAAATGCACAACAGTCACCCTAGCATATCACGAGTGGAGCTCGATATCTCAACACTCCCCCTCCAGCTCAATCCCAATTCCTACACACCAAGCAAGTCTTTGAACTTGCGCAGCTTCCCTGCACCCAATGCCTTCGTGAATATGTCAGCTACCTGATCCTCTATGTTGACATAAACTAGATCAATAAAACCTACTAGAACCTTCTCCCACACATAGTGATAATGCACCTCAATGTGCTTTAATCTAGCATGATAGACTGGGTTATTTGCCAAGTGTATACTGCTCATGTTGTCACAATAAATGACAACTAGCCCATTTGTAGACCGATGCATATCATAAAGTAGCTTATGCAACCAAGCTGCCTCACATGCAACCATTGCTGCACCCTTGTACTCAGCCTCTGTGCCTGACAAGGCAATTGTAGGCTGTTTCTTGCTGCTCCAAGTGATTGCAGCACTCCCAAAAGAGAACACATATCCGCTGGTAGGTCCTCTATCAGAAATACTACCAACCCAATCGGCATCAGTGTATCCATGCAAATGTATCTGAACCCCAGTCTCATAAAATAGTCCATACTGTAATGTGGACTTCACATACCTCAGTATGTGTCTAGCCGCATCCAAATGCAGTTTCCTTGGAGCCTGCATAAATTGACTTACCAACTCAATAGCATAGCTCAAATCTGGCCTGGTAATAGTCATAAATCAAACTTCCTACTATGCGTCTGTACATAGTAGGGTCTTCCAGAAGCTCACCTGCATCTGCGCTCAACTTCACATTCTACTCCAAAGGAACTGAAATAGGCTTGCAGCCTGTCATCCCATATTTGGACAACATGTCCAATCCATACTACCTCTGCAAGAGCCATATCCCACTTGTGGATCTAATCACCTCAATGTCCAAGAAGTAAGGCAACTCTCCCAAATCCTTCATCTCAAACTTCTGCTTCAATAGCATTTTCACATGAAGGATATCTTCATCACTATCACCTATGATGATTAAATCATCAACATAAATGGCAAGCAGCATAATGCCTTTCTCTATTTTTCTCACATACATTGAGAAATCTGCCTTGGAAATCTGAAAGCCAATAGTGACAAGATACTATCCTATCTTGTCTTGCTTCAAACATACAAGGCTTTCTTCAACCAAACTCAGGATGAACATCATGAACATAACGTGGTGGCTTATCCATATAGACCTCTTCTTGCAAATCACCATGCAAGAAAGCATTCTTTACATCCATCTGATGTAAAGACCATCCCTTTGATGCAGCCATAGCAATGACTACTCTTACAGTTGCCATCCTTGCAACCAGACTGAATGTATTTTCATAATCAATGCCATATGTCTGTGCATACGCCTTGACAACTAATCTTGCCTTGTATCTACTCACAGAACCATCTGCATTGTGCTTCACCTTATAAACCCATTTGCAGCCAATTGCATTCTTGTCTTTAGGCAAAGGCACCAATTCCCATGTAGCATTTGCTTCCAAGGCATCCATTTCTTCATCCATGGCTTTCTCCCATTTTTCTTTTCCCATGGCTTGCTCAAAAGAAGTGGGCTCTGGTTCATGTATCACTTTGACCATATAGGCATAGTAAATGGCTGTAAATCCATCATATTTCAGCCTATCCATAGGAAACCTAGCTCTGGTAGACCTGCATAGAATAGGCTCACTACCAAGTGCTCTCAAAACATCCCTTGTCTTCCTTAGTCTAGGTGTAACAATAGAAGGAATACCCAACTCATCATCAAGGCTTTGTTCTAAGCCACTGGATTCACCATCCACATAAGAGTGACCTGCATTCAAATCAACCATGGGCTGATCTACTTTCTCTTTTCCTTTTCCTGATACTTGCATACCACTATCTGCATTGCTTTGAGGAGATTCTCCTGATCTCACTCTGCCTATCCATGGCAAAGTATGTGAACCACTGCTAGAGAACACTATAGGTCCACTAATATTTTGTGATTGCTGCTGTGAATTCTGTGCAGCATTACCATTTTGTGCATCTACATCATCAATCACATTTATTGGTTTATACCAGCTGCTCATCTCATCAAAAACATCTCTGCTCACTGTAAACTTATGAGTAGAAGGGTTATAGCATCTATACCCTTTCTGCTATAGAGAATAACCAATAAACATGCACTTCTCACCTTTTGGATCCAACTTGGATCTCAACTCATCTGGCACATGAACATAGGCAATGCAACAAAAAACTTTCAAATGAGAAATGTCTAGTTTCCTACCAGTATACCTCTCCTCTAGCGTCATGCCATGTATTGCTGCAGTGGGAGTCCTGTTTATTATGTAGACTGCTGTAGCAACTGCTTCAGCCCAATAATAATCTGGTAGGTCTTTTTTGTTGAGCATGGCATGAGATACCTCTCCAATATGCCTGTTTTTCCTCTTTGCAAGTCGATTTCATTGTGGGGTATGACTGCATGAATATTGCTGCTTTATGCCATGCTCCTACAAGAAACTTGCCAACTCATTTTAGAGGTACTCTCCCCCTCCATCTGACCTTAGGCATTTTATTTGCAAGCCTGTTTCTTTTTCAACCATAGCTTAAAAGCTTTGAAATGCCCAAACACTTCACTTTTCTTTTTTATAAATACACCCAAACTTTTCTGTTGTAGTCATTAATAAAAGTGACAAAACAATGACAGCCTCCAATAGATGCAGCTTTAGTAGTCCACACATCAGAGTGGATTAATTCCAATGGCCTCTTACTCTCTTGAACATGTCTAGGAAATGGTTTCCATGCCTGTTTTCCAAAGTGGCAGGCTTCACATACCTTATGCATTTCTGCAACCTTGAACTTAGGCAATCCTGCAACAATATTTTGGGCCTGCATTAATTTAAGTCGATGTACATTAACATGACCAATGTAGTTATGCCAGATATCAATATCTGCAACTACACCGGTCCCATGTGCAAACATTGCTGCACTCAATTCAAGCATGTCCGCATCCGACGTAAACATCTTGCCCTTCTTCTTCCCTTTTGCTGTCAAGCTACCTTTATTTTTCATATCCTCAACAAAGCATCCATAAGGATTAAATCTGACCTGCAAGCCCTGCTCAACCATTTAACCAATAGAAACCAGGTTCTTGGTGATATTTGGGACATGAAATACATCAAACAGGTATTTCCTTTTTTCATCCCACATAGACAAAGGAATTTTACCAATCTGCACAATAGGATGTGTAGTATCATCACCAGTCTCCACAAATCCTAGTCTTTCCATTTTCCTTGCATTTTGCATCCATTCTACATGACCTGTCATGTGGTTTGATGCACCTGAGTCAACATACCATACATCATTGCTTTCTTCTGCACTTGTCACAGAATTGGTCATGTGCTGCACCATAAACAGATGCTCATTTTTGTCATCACCCTATCTACTAGAGGATGCATAATTGCTTTGCTACAATTTTCCAATCATGATGTCATTCTGCTTTTTATAGCAGTCGTTAACCATATGACCCATTTTACCACAGTAGTAGCATTCAACATTGCTGTTTGCATTTTGGCCTCTTTGCCATCCACCACGACCTCTTTGGCTCCCCCTGCCTCTAAAGTTACCACGTCCTCCTCCATAGGACTGGTTTTCTTAAATTTGCTACTTATTATGATTTCTGCCATGGCCTCCAAATTGGCTTGCTCTACCTCTACCTCTACCTCTACCTCTATCTCTACCTCTTCCAGCATTTGAGTAGAAGACAGTTTCTTTTGAAGTTCCTTTTGAAGAAGATGCACTACCATTTCTCTGCTCTTTAGAAATTAGAAGAGCAATCAACTCCTCAAAATCGGGAAATTTCTCACGGACGGCAAGGGATGTCCAAAATTGTGCATAATCCTTTCCTAGACCATTCAAGGTCACAGAAACTAAATCATCATCTTCCACTGGTGACCCAATAGAAGCAAGTGCATCTATAATGTTCTTCATCTTCATGTGGTAGTCATTGATGCTCATATTTTCTCTCTGCACATTATGCAACTCCTGCTTGAGCTGCATTTTCCTAGCTTGCGTATTTGTGCTATACATTTTTGTCAAAGTATCCCATGCCTCCTTCAGCGTGCTTGCATCTTGAATATGCACAATCATAGAATCTGAAATACTGATAGATAGCCAGTACATAACTTTTCTGGCTCTCTCATGCCAGCCTTTAAATGCCTACAACTCCTATTGATTGTGAACATTAGGAATAACTGGTTCTTGTTCAGTTCCAGTAATGAACTCCCAATAGCCTTTTCCCTTAAGGAAATTCGTCATTCTAAACTTCCATGCTTGGAAGTTGTTCTTGTCAAGCTTTTCAATGACAACCTATGAAAGAGAATCAGATGCCATTATAGAGCACTACAAAATATTCTGTCACTGTAAAAAAACACAACTTCTGCCTCACAAGGGCAAATCTGCAAACTTGACAAGAGTGGTATTTGACCACACAGTCACTTCCTAGTGACGATTATGCATCAACAGGCAATAAGAATGATTTTGTCACTCCCAATATCTCTGTGCACAGGCATACAATGTAATTTCTGTGATAACTTTTCACCGACCTGCAAAACAGTGGTCGCACAGTAAAAACAGGGCACTTTCCTGAGTGCCTGTGAAAAACTACAAAATGGGCCCCAAAATGGCCTTGAATCAAAAAAATAATTTCACCAAGGGCTTAGCCCTGTCCTGTAGCATATACTGCCCTTTCGCCACACCGCGAAGGGCGTCCCAATCTGAGACAGTGCACTCTTGCACTTTCCAAATGTGCTACGTGCAGAGATTTGCTCCCAAACTCGAAAAAAAAGGAAAGCAACACTGATCCTCTTACTAGGATACCACGAACTTGGTTTGATTTCTTGAGCTCCTTACCATGAACCGAGCTCTGATACCATGTGAAGAGAGTGGGAGAGAAGGAAGGAGTCTCACTTGCAGCTTTCTCACATACACAATGGGGGAATATACACAAAGGTGGAGGCTGAAAATAGTTTTCCTCTTCTTAGTTGTGAAAGCCAAAAGAACTCTAAGTACAAAAGAATAGGTGAACCCTATATGTGGGTCTCAAACCAAACTCAGCTACCTAAGGTGGTATAATAACTAAGCCACTAACTAGAGTACATAAAGATAGCTGTCATCTAGCTATTATTCATGGGCGGTGTACCAACTGCATTTGCAGCTAACAAGTCGGTGACATAAATGCACAATGGTCACCCTGGCATATCACGAGTGGAGCTTGATATCTCAACAGGTACAACCCCCATTACATCAATTTGTCTAAAAGGGGAATCTTATTACCATGGTGTTACAAGCTGTTCCTTTGAACTGGCCCTCTTCCCCTAGTTGAAGAGGCAAACAATGATTAGTTGTTGGTAAGGTCCTATGTCCCCCACTCCACACACTGAATAACAAGAATTATTTGCAAAGTCACCTTCTTTTTAGTAGACGGTGACCTCATGGGCATATGATGATGTATTTGGAGGAAAGTAGCATACGACAATGAAGATGGCTCTTGTAGCTTGCAGCTGCAATCAAGCCCACATGTATCGTGCATGTTCCTCTCGTCGCGTCATGGATAAGAGGATAGCTACACCCCTAGAGCTTCGAACTCTAGTATCTCTCCTCAATGTCTTCTTGTAGGCTCATTCCCATGTGTACCCTATTACTACAATTTATTAAAGTCTTCAGAAGACTGATGGGTCTATGAGAGTGTGAAAACCCTGGTACAAACGAACTGTGAGGGTGGAGCTACTAAAATGAGCATCCACACTAGGGTTGTTTATCATGCTTTGATGATAAGATCGGAGTTGAATTGGTGACTTCAATGAGGAATGTGCTATGCATAGAGGTCAAAGGTGGTGGAGGAATAGATGAATGGATATGCATAAGTGGAAAAAATGAGATTCTTGGCGTGGAAATTTCTTCATATGTGTCATCTCTCAGGTTAACCCTTTATGCCTTTTTTGTTTGACATCGATGAAAACCTTTCGTCATTATTATGGGATTGCCTAATCATCAAGAGGTTAGAGCCACTACTGTAGAAGCACACCCAAATGTATCGCCAAACAAAAAGCCACTTTTCAAACTAGTTTAACCATGAATGTCTACATCAATCCTGCATTTCAAGAGCACAATCCAAACACGTCCATATGGCTGTGCTATTCTTTGTACGGAATATTCAAAATCATTTGACTTTTTTTGATTGAGCTCTCTGAAGCGTTTGGCATTGGACTTGAGCGAGGTGATCAAGTCCAAGGAGTACCTATGGAGTGTTTCAATCTTTGATGTGGGCAAGCTTAATAGTAGTTGGTTTCTTTTTTTAGCACTGCCTTCCAAGCAGAGCTATCCTTACACTTTTCTTAAAAAAGTGTCCCCCACTATTTTTCACCACGTGGCCCCCTGCTATTTTGGTTCTCTCTCTCTCTCTCTCTCTCTCTCTCTCTCTCTCTCTCTCTCTCTCTCTCTCTCTCTCTCTCTCTCTCTCGGAGTTTGCAAATCATTTGAACTTTCCTATACACAGGCTTCCATCACATGTGTTGCAAATTAATCATTCATTCATCTTGACAATTGTTTTCCTTTGACTGAACCAATTGAAGGCAGTGCTCACGAGTACTTGTACTCACTTGTTAGAAATCCAATCAAGTGGCACAAACAAGAACTGGCATGCAAAATAATTTGGGGGAGAGCTTCAATCAAATGACTTGCTTTGTCAAAGTTGGTTCTTGCATCTCTCTTGTCCTCCCCGGAGTAGGAATGGGAAAACCAAAGAAAGTGGCAAAGAAACTAGTCTACTTGGTGGATCTAAGGGGGGTGCGCCTGGATATCCCGATGTCCAAAGAATCTGAAGAGACTCTGGTGAAACAGGCCATCAAGATGGCAATCCCTAACTTCATAGATTTGGTGGAGAAGAATGGGTTGATATGCTTCAGTTCCCTTACCTTTGCAGACTTGTTCTGCATTGGCCTGCCATACGATCCTGATTTCTTCGTAGATGTATGGTGCCCATCTCAACTGAAGGAAGCAGGCAGACATTTTACACTAGAGCATCCAGTCTTTGTTTGACAACCCCTCTGATGTGAAGTATGAGCAAGTGCTTTCACGGGAGAAGGAAATATTGAAGCTTCAAAAGGAGCTGATCATATAAGAGAAGAAGGAAAACACAAGAGACGAGCATATCTCAGAAGGAAAGACAAGGAAGCTCTCAAAAATCAATTTTCTTCAAGAACCTGCGCAAAGGAGGCTCTCAAAGTATGGCTGTAATAGACTTCATTAGACTGGTTGAGGTGCATAATCTGATATGCTACAACTATGCTGGGTATGCCTTCTTGTATTATGATGATGATCGACTGCAGACTCCAAGAGGGAAACTCAGATATCCATGTATTCTTGCGACGCAGAGACTGGGATGAGGCTTTAGAAAGTGAGGGTGTATGTGGAGAGGTATAAATTTGGATCGGCACACTCTCTCTTAATCTGGCATGTGGAGAAGCAAAAAGGTGAGTGTGTGGAGGAGCAAGAAGAGCAAAATTTGGAGGAAAAGGATGATAATCCAAAAGTGGAAGCGGAAAGTGGGAAGAAGATTGAAGAAAAGGAGAAAAATGGGAAAGAGATGGGAGAAAAATAGTGGGAAGAGATTAAAAGAAAGCAAGGGTATATGACTACAACCAAGGCAATTTGCAATGCCATGGATTTCAATTTCTAACATAAAGAGCCTTCATGATAGTGTGAAATGCTCCTCCCTACAGTTCCAAACTGCATCCCCAATCAGGTCGCACAGAATCGCTAAGGAGTTTGCATGGCAGTTACAACTGTAAGAGTGGCATGTGGCCAACTCCCAGCGATAGCATGTCAAAGACTGCCAGCTCGACTGGAACACGTGGTGCGTGGCTCTAACTGGACGAGCCACATCACACCTCCCCCCCCTCAATTGGAAACCATGAATGGTTTCATCCAGCAAACAAGCACACATGTCACTTTTCCATTGCTGATCCTTTGGAGCTTGTACGTGTACGTTCGAATGCATTGCAGGATCTTGTACAGGCCGATCCAAGTGTGCATGAAGCTTTCATATAGGCCTTTCCTTTGAACAGGATAGTAGAGTGAAACTAGATCACCTTCCTGGTAAGTGACATCTTCGTGACCGTCGTTGTAATACCTCTATTGACAGGATTGAGCTACTCGCAGGTTATTAAGTAGTGCTGAACGAAGTACAAGTTGAACTCATCCGAGATGTAGGTACCAATCGATTGCATCTTTGAACCGTCCGACGATCTGTAGGTCTGGGAGCTATGGGGGAAACTGAGGATCACGTCCATAGAGAGCACAGAAAGGACTCATCCGAGTCGATGCATGTATTGTGGTGTGATACGCATGCAAAACATACGGTAGAATTTGATCCCAATTGTCATGAGTTGGGTTGATGTAGGTGTGGATCATTTGCTTCAGTGTTTTGACCAATCTTTCTGTGAGTCTGAATGTTTGATGATGGTGTGGGCTGGAAAATGAAAGGTGTATGCCTAAACATTTGAAGAGTATCTCCATCACCTACGATTTGAAACTCGTGCCTTGGTCGGATAAGATTGTCTTTGGGTAGGAATGTCGCGAGACCACATAATCCATCAGGAACTTCGCTACTGTGTTTTCCGAAATATCTACAACAACCATTGCTTCACACCACTTTGTTAGATATTCGGTTAGGATTATAATGTATTTATTCCCCCCTAATGATTCAGGGACTGGTCCTATTACATCCCATGCCACTAATGATTGACTGTGATGCTTTGTAATAGACTAGCGGGTTTTGTCATCGATGGTTTGGTAGCCTCACAGATTGGACATGCTCTAATATGGTTAGTGATGAATTTGCGCATGTGAGGCCAGTAATAGTGTGTTCTTACTACTTCTAAAATTCTATGGATTCCTAAATGTCCAAAAAGTGGATGTGTATGAAAATAATTAGTAAAATGTGTGCGTTAAGATTTTTGGACATATAAACGGGGTTTCGACTATTGATGAAATAGACTAAGTTATTTTTTATTTAAATTTTTCAGTGATCAGGATGTGAGTGTGGTTATCAAAGGTTATTCATTATCTGTTGTATGACAGGGTCTTGCAATTGTAGACTGGGGAACATTGACATATCTACTGGCTAGACCAACGATCCTATATGAAAGGGGGACATGATCTGAGGTGTTGGTCTCTGGAGGCGGAGTTCTAGATTGACTGGAGAGTGATCTTGTACATTTTGGAAACCTGTGCTTCAAGATAAGGCATCTGCAACTCTATTTTGTTTTCTAGGCATGTATTGCAGGTCGAATACATAATCTTGGAGTGCCAAAACCCATTGCATCAATTGGCCAGGAGGATGCTTTTTCTACATTAAAGGTATCAAAGGTTGGTGATCTGTTTGTACTATCACTTCCGTCCCACGCAAGTAAGGATGTAATTTCATAAAAGCCCACACAATTGCCAATATTTCTTTCTTTGTGGTGGAGTAGTTCTTTTCTGCTGGTGTTGATGATCTACTGATAAATGAAATTGGGCAACATTGACCTTTGTCTTCTTGAAACAATACAACACCTAACCCTTCATTTGATGCATGTGTTCGTAACCAAAATGGTCTCTGGAAGTCTGGGTATTTAAGGATTGTTGTGGTTGACAACATGTGTTTGAGTTTTTTGTATGTTGTTGAACATTCAGTTGTCCACTCAAACTTCTTCCCTTTCTTCATGAGTTGATGGAGAGGATAGGTGACTTTTGCAAACTTGGGTACGAATCTTGTTGTGAAAACTACCATACCTAGGAATCTTTGCAAGTATTTGGCCGATTGAGGTACGGGGTATTGTGTAATGGCCTGCACTTTTTTAGGGTCCATTTGGATACCTATAGAAGAGACTATGAATCTAAGAAATTTTAGTTTCCTAGCTGCCACTTACACTTTTTTAACTGTAACTTTAGGTTGTTATCTTGCAGTTGTTTGAGAACTTCTTGGATTTGGAGATGCTGAGCCAATGATCTTTTGTGGATCAAAATGTCATCGATGTATACCACCACCACTTTTAGCTGGATTAGGTCACTGAACAGATTATTCACCATTCGTTGGAACGTGCTTTTGCAGCATCTGACAACCCGAATGGCATGACTTCAAACTAGTACATCCCGTTTGGTGTGCGAAAAGCTGTTTTCTCTACATCCTGCGGATCTAAGGGAATTTGCCAATACCCAGCTGCTAAATCAAGTGAAGTGAAGAACTTCAATGAACCCAATTGATCCAACAAATCATCTAGATGAGGTAGAGGGTAACATCATGAACTGTGACAGGTTCAACGAACAAAAATCTATGCAGCTTGTATGGCTTTGGCTTGTGAGCTGGGTGACAATCCTTCGTTTGTTTGGCTACAAACCACATGAGAGAAATTTCCCCACTAGACCAATGGAATTTGTACATTTCCTTTTACAATTAATGCATGTCGTGTGAAATCTAGGACGACTTGGTTTTTTTCTAACCAATCGCACCCCCAATGTTAACGGGAACAACTGCTTAGTAACCATATGATTGAATTGTTTGCCAACACACTAGAACTGTATTTGAGATCACCAAATAACACTTGAATCTCTTTGCATCAATGTGTTTGTAGGTTTAGCTTTGTTAACAATTCTGGACAGATAGAAGAAATGGTACTGCCTGTGTTGATCAATGCCTTAAATGATTCCGTTGTGACTAAAACTGAGATGATGCATATACCTACTGTGTATGAGATGTAGAGGCCTGCCAATGTGATTGATTTGCCTCAAACAACCAATTGCTCAACCATTTCCTGGGAGCTCTGCCAAAGTCCCTGCATCTATGATTTCTACGTTTGGTACTACTGAACGAGTTGTATCCCTTGGACTACAATAATATTTGGCTACGTGGCTGTATTTGTTGCAATTGAAGCATCTAGGTCACCCTTTTTCGTCACGATCTAGTAGTCTTTCTTTGTTAAATTTCAGTGGCTAGAACTGTTGGGCTACATTTTGGACATCCACGTCCATTGGCACCACCGTTTCATTCATTGCTTTCCTTTTGTAACTGGTTTCTGCCACTTGTGTTGCCTTTCCTTATTCATAGGACTCAATTCATTGAGCTATTTGGACTGCCTCATGGAACGTTTTTGGACCTTGATCTCTCACCCTTCTCAATATGTCGTGTTAAAGTCGTGGCCATAGAAAAAAGAATTTCATTTTTTCGGACATGGATGAGTCTGCTCTCAGCAATAATTGATTTAGTTTGACCACAAATTGTGCCACTGGTTCGTTTTTTGTTTGCTTTAGGTCTTGAAGTTATTGTAGAGCCGTTTGTGTCATATTTGCATGTGCAAAGTTTTGCATCAATTGGTGCCGCAGACTCGGGCAATGTTGCTTGATGGCTTCATTTTGTTGTATAAACCAAGTAGCCCCCGCAATTCCTTCAAGCACCATGCATGATTCTAGTGCTTTTTTGTCGTCTGCTGCACTATTCTTGAAATGATACATCCAAACCATTACATCTTCGGTCGATAATCCATTGAAGGACCTGGGACGTTCTAGTGGTCTATTCGCAAGATGGAAGTAGACAGAGTATGATAGGAATTGAGCATCGCCATCAAAGCTTGATTGGTGTGCGAAAGTTGGTTCATCAACAGGATGAGATGTTCAGTTGTGACTTGCGACAACTAATAGTGCGTCTCTTGTTTCGTCATGTAGTGTTCAGGTGTTTCGTGATCCATCGCTACCTGACGTCTCCACTAGATGTGAAATGCTCCTCATTGCAGTTCCAAACCGCGTCCCCAATCAAGTTGCACAAAATCGTTAAGAAGGAATTTGCATGGTAGTTACAATTGTAAGAGTGGCACGTGGCCAACTCCCAGCGACAACATGGCAAAGACTACCATCTCGACTGGAACACGTGGCGTGCGGCTCTGACTAGACTAGCCACGTCACAATAGATTTGATGGCTTTCAAGAAATGCTCATTCAAATGTTCAATTTCCTCAAGAAAAGGCTTCACGAACAGCTTGATCAATAGGTAGAAAGGTTTGATGAACGGGTAAAAGACCTACAATTATCACTCTCAAGGACCACAGAGAGGTCCACCAAGAAAAGTTTCTCGCTATTTTATGAGAAGCTGCATGGGGTAGCAATCTTGCCCCCCATTACCAATAAGTTGCTTCCTTACACCCCCAAAGCTAGCTTGGAAAAGGTTGCCGAGCTTTGTAGCATATCAGGCTTGCATGGTAACCACATGAGGCCAAATCTCGTCCCAAACTTCGTCGATGTAGATGTCCTTCTAAGAGCACAAAGACATAACTTCCATAGTCCTGAGGTAGGGCGCGTGATGGACTACGACGGTGTCTAAAGACGGTGAGCCAGAGAATTTCAATCATATTGCAATCGTTGAGCTAGCACAAAGCACTGCATTGTGCTCCATTGCAGGATTGTACAGTCACCCAAGAAAACTAACAAATGACTCTCCTAGCAGACTTCTATACAAATTTGTACAGCTAGAAAGAGACATACTAGCTGCCATGGCCTATTACAATGTCGGCTTGGATTCCATAGGGGGTGCAGCTATCATCTCACCATCCTTCACACGTCTTTTTGAGCCCAAGAAGCTGGCTACCCAGGTCCTTCAGGGTTTTGGCACATAGCTTGCCAGTGTGACAGCGCTACATCAGCAAGGTTGCCTCTGGCTTTTGGATATTTGATTGTAGCTCAATAGATCCCACTTCTTTGCTTAGCCCAAAGATGTATATACATACAAGTCATAGGAATAATGATCACTTTGGTTGTTGGTATACTAAGTCAACCCTTTTTGTTTGGCAAAGGATGAGCCTCCCAATATCTCATCCTATGTGGCTTAGCAATCTCTCCTTACTTTATCTTTAGCTACTAGAGTGGAGGGTGAGGGGATGAGGATTTGGGACTTCAACCTTCGCAGCTCTCTTTGGAAGTAGAGCAAGATGATTGGGTGGAAGAGTCAGAGATGGATTATGACTTGGATGATTTTGACGTTCAGGTATACGATGGTTTCCTCATGTATGTGATGGTTCCCTAACTGAAATCTATTCACTTAAGGACTTTTGGCTTTCCCCTCCTTTTTTCGATGTTATTTATTTATTTCTGTTTTGGTTTCCAACCCCAAGGGGGTCACTCTTCATAAATCCCATATAGCACTGCTAGCGAGTACATATTGGAAATAATCCTATTCTTTCAATTTTACATTTTCTCATCTAATTGATCGACCCCCTCTTGCATGTATACATTTTTCAATCTTAATATTTAAACACCCCTCCTTAATGCATTAGGTTGCCATTTAATAAGTCCCCTCATGCATATAAACAACATGTAAGTCCCCCTATTAAAAAATAACCCTCAGTGCCCCTATCAAGCTTTTAGCTCATGCCCTCAAGAGAAAGCGCATTGTAAGATTCTTGGAACTTGTAAATACCTTGTTTATTGCTTCAAATCACGTGGATAACCTTGACGTGAAGAGAAAGCAAATACTGGGGTGCAAACCCACATGGGTTTGGATGACAATGAAAAAAGGGAGCCTCACACCTCAAAAAAGTATGAGAGACAATGAATAACAAGTTCTAGATGACAATAAATAAAGGGAACCTCACTATGCAAAAGGCACAAGAGATATTTCTTCCAAGATCTTAAAATCTTCTTTTTGCTCCTTATGTACTTGTTAAAGAAAATATTCCTTTTACCATTACATGTAGCCAAACATCCATCCCTTTTTTAAACATGAGCTCCTTAGCAAAAGGAAAAGGAAATATTATAGAGAAACAAAAATATGCTCCCTCAATCTCTCATTTCATGGATTTTATGTTTAGAGATAAGAAGAGATATTCAAATCTTCATTGGAGAAGTGTTGACCTCCCTTAATGTAAAGAAAATCACATGTTCCACCCTTAGACCTTGGACTACCATCCTTGGACTCTTAGACTACCATGGGCTCTTGGACTCTTAGACTACC
Organism: Dipteris shenzhenensis; assembly: GCF_047967505.1. NCBI lineage: Eukaryota > Viridiplantae > Streptophyta > Polypodiopsida > Gleicheniales > Dipteridaceae > Dipteris > Dipteris shenzhenensis. The sequence continues at coordinate 52,303,029 of NC_141620.1, forward strand.
ACGGATTCTTGGACTATGTCACGTACCACCCTTGGACCTTGGACTATCATTACCTCTTGGATTACGACTCTTGGACTCTACGGACTCATGAGCTACCACTAGCTCTTGGACTACCACACACATACACATGCATGCTCGTAGTGGCCACATAAGAGTTTGCAACCTTGTTCTCTATTAAAGCACAACCTCTTAAGAATAATAGCTATTAGGGGTTCCTCACGTTGGTTGCTAGTGCTGTGGATCAGTGCTACTAGCATTGAGTATACGATGCCCCATGGGGATTTGTAAAGCCATGGCATTGCAATGCCAAACCAAATTGGCTCTCACCTTGGGCACATGAGGAGGAATTCCTCCGATTGTGAGCCCTTTGGCAGGTTGTAGCTGAGGTGGCAAAAGGAAGGCCACCGGAAGGCCAAACCTTGCTTGACCCTTGCAATCGGAAATGAAACGGAAGGCTATGTACTAGTGTAAAGCTGGTGTGAGCGATAGTGCAATTTTGTTGAAGTCTCAATGGGATAGTATGGAATAGCCAAGAGGGTGGGAGGCCAAAAGAGTGAGGGGATATACTTGAAGAAAACGGCGGGTGCTTATTGAAGTCGTGAATTCAGAAGAGGAGGAGCAGCAGCAGCCGCCAGCACCATTACAACGCCAACCTCCATCGCCATCGCCATCGCCATCGCCAATGAAAGCTTTTCTTTCTTCATCGCCTTTTTAGTATCCACTCATCCAAGCATGCACTCCCTTTCCCTTCCTTGCTTCTTCACACCTCCCCCCCCCTCCCTCCCCTCCTCCCCTTGAATTTCCGCTTGCCTTCCTTCATTGCCATGGGAGCCTCCTACGACGATGCTTTTCCCTTGTCCCAGCGCGCTACGGCTCCCGTCTTTCACGACCGCGTCCACACCAAGACCATCCATGATAACGTCCACAAGACCATCTATGTTGATCCGGTTTGTCTCTCCACTTATTCCAATGCCTCGTGCCTGCGTCTTCTTCATCATTTTTTCTTTCTTGATGCTTGCTTGCTCGAACTAGCGTGATTCCAATTATGACGCTTTAGTGGCCTAAGTCGTGTGAAAAGTAGAGCTTTTAGCTCGACTAATTTGAAGCACACCGGATTATGAATCAGTCGTATCGCGGCGCCGTAGCTGCCTATGGAATCAGTTGTGAAAAGTAGAACTTCTCTCAACGTTATTTTCACTATAGAACGTTGCGTTCAATAAAGAATCCTCCTTTGCCTTCTTTGTAATTTTTCCTGTGTTCAGTTGCTGTAAAGGATACTTTGGACGTCACAATCGCTTGCTTTTCCTTGTATGTAGTTGGCCTCACAACATATGATCTAGCTTCCCCGGACTTGGTTGCGCCGCACTGGTTTCAATCGATTGTAACAAAGACGGCATAAGAGCTATATTGAGAAAGCGTTTTTGACGACTTATGGCAGTGGAATGTCTTTCCATCTCACTTTATTGGCGTCCGGTTCATCCTTAGAGTACTAAGGACTTTGACATCGATACATGATCTCAACAAACCTTAGCAATCTTTGGATTGAAAGAGGAAGTTTGGAATGCACGGAAGAAAGGAATCGACAACACATAAATCATCATTCGCTGATTATGTGGTAGATGCTAGGCTTGTTAGTGCATCTTGTCTGCGGGAAAAATCAGATTTCCTTGCTTCAAAATAGATGTTCGTGTGATCTTATTATTTGCTGGGAAGATGCTAGGCGTTGTAGATACTTTTAAACCAGGAAATGTCAAACAAAGCTGAGGCGTTAGGCCCAGGGAGTTGAAGAGGAATGAGGGATTGAAATTGGATTTTTGGGAAGGGCTGGGGTGGGGGATTTTATTTATAGGGAACATTTACTCTGCCAGGTATCCTAAATTATCTTGGCCCTTTGGAGATCGATTGTCTATTAATACCATTTTCCCATTTCATATGTATTGCGGTCATGCCAGAAGATTGTTTGCCACGTGCACATATTTTTTCAAAGCTAAAGAGCCTTCAGTTAAGACACTTTTTCCCAGTGTTATGTCCCCTTTTTCTCTGTATTGTCTCCTGGTGTTTGTTGATTTTCCTTGTGTTGTGGACTCTCCTTTTAGTGGATGCATTCTTTGATATAGCTCCTCCATGACACCTCTTAAACCTGTGACCTCCGTTTCGAGCTCCCTATTCTGCCCTTTCAGGTTCACAGTTTCTTGCTGGAGTTCAAGGACCATTTCTCTCGGTTGGCAAGTCTCTTCTTTACTGGTGTTGTAGTTAACGTTTTGTTACTTGGTATGCTCCAAGACTCCCTTTAGGTAGCTCCCCAGCTTTTTGGCTGGTTGTTTTAACAGGGTTTTTCTCTAATGTATGCATAGGCTCGACACTGTAGGAGCGCATGCTCGTTCTTAATACTTATTTCACAGACTAAATGCTTGTTTAACATTTATATATCCTCTCCGAGGTATTTTTGCATTGCATCGAATTAATTTTCTGTTCGTAAATCTGCATTTTCGACCCCGGGTCTTGCCATAGTTTCTGTAGCTTTTATTGCAGTACCAAATTTCTGATTTCACCTATATATCAGCAGCCTTTATGCCCCATAACTCCATCCATTCTCTCCTTTGTGCCATCCTGTGTCCTTTGTTGCTTTGTGTGGTATCTTGCATGCATCCATTCTCAAGCTTGTTGATATAGACCATGTATTGGGGTAGTGGTTCCCATTTGAGAGGTATCATTTTTGTGGTCCTTGCATATGACCTGGGAGAAATGGCCCGCCAATGCTGTATTGGGAGGGGGGAAGTCTATCCATGTGGAGTCCCAATCTCTCAAACCACCTGCCTATGTGTGCATACCGGTCACTTGCAGCTCCTAGAACCATAGAAGAGGACAATGCTAGTCATGGTAGTCTGTGATGTCCTGAAGTGCAGTCTCGGTACCCCCTGATATGATAGAGATATGTGATGACCTGGAATGATGCAAGCTGTAGTGGAGATGATCCAAACTCGGCCTGAATGATCTGGTGGGGAATTGACAGCTTATTGCGAATCATCCGTGATAACATGAGAACCTAGAGACGTTCTACGCGAGCCTGGTTCGGGGGTCCTGAACATGTGAATGGAAGCATTGCCTCTCCAGCTTGGCTAACGAGGCATACCCTCTACTCAGACGGGCCTACATCGCCGGTCTCATTGTAAAAATAGGGCCAGAAAAGAGATGTGTAAGATGAAGCAATCTCAACTGGTGATCCATCAAAGGTAAACTGCTCTGTATGCATAGCTGCTCGGGATGTAGTGAAGATCATAACCTTGGTCTTACCAAGTTTGATCTTCAAATTGTGTGACTCGGAGAAGGACTATAATGCATCTAAGTGTCTTTGGAGGCCCTCTGCAAAGGAGGATAAAAGCATATGTGTACAGCAAGATCTGAATCAAAGTACCAGCAAGAGGGCATCCAGCCCCTCCTGATGTCCGCATAAATGTCTCGAGCTCATCTATGTAGAGGCCAAACAGGGTTGGTGAGAGAGGACACCCTTGTTTGATCCCAATAGTACTCCTGATTTCCATTGTCCATCCAGCTCTGTCTGGACTCATCAGCCTGAGATTCTCTCATAAAGTGCCATGACAGCCCCCAAATGATCTCTTGATCATAACCCAGCTCCGTTGGAGACCCTCCAGAATCTATGGGACAAATCTGAAGTCTATCTATATATATAGAGAGAGAGACGCATGTAGACACATGTACATAGATTGATTGTAATTTGAATGCAAACTATGTCTTTTGTCCTTTTGTCCATTAGTCTTTGCCCTAGCTACCTATAGAACACAGTGGAAGATTTGCCGAAACATAGCAATGTGTTGGGTCCTACTGCAGAGGTTAACAGTGAGGAACCGAGGGTCCACAATGATTGATATAGAAATACTAAGGGCCGAATCTCTTTTATAGCCCCAGCGCCCCGGCTACAATTACAAGGGGCTTACAAATTAGCCCTAGACTTCCCCTTAGATGATAGTCTACACGGTCCTTTTTGTGCACATGAATGTCACCCCAAGCTAGGTACAAGCTAGCCATGTTCAGCTTTTGATGCAATACTTTCCTCCCTTAGATCCAGGTTTACGGTTTGTGCTGTAAACTATTGTACACAGCACTGGAGTGTAAACAGATGGGCATGTGTCCCATGTGACCGTAATGCTGCTGATACACATGCCTCTATAATGCTATTGAGTTGTAATAGCTAAGATTAGTACAAAGAGCTTGTTATTTCAACAACCAGCAGGGCATGATGCAGCTTCAGAGTGGATTATGAAGGGATATGGTTTTATACTGGTTTTTAATATGCCATACCGCTATTCCCATATGTTTTTGGTTATAATTTATCTCTACTTCGATAAGTTTAAATGTGTCGCACTTTTTTCTCCTTTTCAGTGGATTTGTTATTTATGCTTTGAAGTTAAAATTTGTAAAATGGATATTGATTGGAATAAGGAGAATGTTTCTATTGTCATCAATGGCGAGTTTGTACATGCTTATGTAATGTCAAGCTGCTATGTTTGTACTTATTGCTTCCATTGATCACTTAAATGTATGCAGCTGACTTTGCAGTTCGTTGACACGGAACAATTTCAGAGGTGACATTTTTGCTATGCTTGGGTCAGTGGATGTATTATAGCTTGATTGGATTATAAAGGCAGTAGGAATACAGTGTGGCCATTGTTCTCCTAACTGTATGCAATAGTTATATATTTTTTTACTCCAGCTTAATCAGTCTTATTGTAATGCAGATTTGAAAATGTTGTCGAAAACAACTTTGTGTATCGTGTTTTGTTCCCATGTATATCATGTAGATTGCTCCTCTCTAGCTATCCTAAAAACAAGGTGCTACAAGAATATCTTGTGCTAAGTCACGCATTGTATTTGCCTGGCAGAAATCGCATTTATTAAATCAACATTGATTATGGGAGAGTTTAAAGGCATTGGAGGGTTAGATAAAATTTCACATGCAATGCTATTGGTTAGAGCAACATATTCCTATGCAAATTCCAAAAAATCAGAATGAAAAGAGCTTGAGGCTCTTTTTTGAGGCAGATATTCACATATTAAATAGGATGAAGGCCTTCATAATGTTGAAAGGTTAATGCGGCATTTTTATGGGCCTTGAATCAGAGGAAATTATACAGTGTTGCGCATGCACCCACAAACCATAGAGTGTTGCATCAAAGGAAGGTGAAGATAAGGCAAACGCATAGAGCATTGGGGAGTGCTGCTAAAGAATTGGAAGCATTTAAATGCTTCATGGCAGTTCTGTGCTTCAAAGTTGCAGAATGGAAAGTAGGTAGAAGCAAACAATTGACACGAAGAGAGAGAGAGAAAGAAAGAAAGAAAGAAAGAAAGTTTATTAAAGTCTTCGGAAGACCAATGGGTCTATGAGACTGTGAAAATCCTGATACAACAAGCTGTGGTAGTGGAGCTCTACTAAACGAGCGTCCATACCAATGCAAAATGCAAAAATGCAGAATGGCAGTACTAAGTCCTAAGTACAACATAGTCATGTCGATGGTTGACTATATATCAATCTCAGCATCGTCATCAATATCATCATCATCATCGGCAGTAGCAAGATATTAGGATGGATGAGGCAATGGAGGCATGAAGTCGGCAATAGAGTGTTGTCGGCCACTCAGAGGTGCGGTCTCCCTTGACACCAACCCTTAAAAACCAAGTCTTCCCAAATTCTTCCCACCAAAGAATCCTTCTTTCCAACTTAAAAAGGGTGTGATACTAGTGTCTAAATGTGCGCATGATGTGACAAGATTGTAGAGCATGAAAAACCGAGCGATTTTTCTTTTTGGAGCACCCTCAAATCCTTCTTGGATCAGGAGATATGACTTGATTTAGGTGGAGGGCCAAAAAAGGGTGAAAACAATGATGTGGGACTGTGATGTGGCAAGTGGGTGCACATGCAAAGAGAAACTGTGCTTGGAAAGCCATGTGCCACATGGTATAAATAGCATGGTAGATGACATGTAGTAAGGTGATGTGGTAGTATGATGTGGCTTGCTGACATGGTAGCTGATGTGGCTCAGTGATGTGATGAGACTGATGTGGCATAGGTGATGATGTGGCACTATCTAGGTGTCAATGCTAATGTGACCTTGATGACATGGTAAGGTTGATGTGATGATGCTAACATGGTATGGAAGCATGCCACATGTCAAATGACTGAGGAATGTCACTGTCTGAAAGATAAAAAAAATGGAGGGGTGTCATGGCAAACTCCACCTGTACTATCTGATGAGGGACTGAGGGCTTACTCCGAATCATCCTAGATCCCATAGTCACCTGTATCCGCTCCAAAACTCCTCCACTCCGTCACTGGAAGATCACCCTCCCAAAAAAGTGCAGCGTACATGGCACTAGGGTGTCGAAGAGTCAACTCTTCGGCGGCGGGTCTTGGAAGTGTGCCTGGAAGCACTGACTCTCTAGGCGGGACAAGGCCCCGGAGTTGTGCTCTAGTTGCATGGGTCATTGTGAAAACTGGCCTTGTGAATACTGCCCATGTTAGTCTCACTAGTGTGTCGAAGAGTCAACTCTTCGCCAGCAGGTCTTGGAATTGTGCCTAGAAGCACTGCCTCTCTAGGCGGGACAAGACCCCTGAGTCGTGCTCTAGCTGCATGTGTCATCGTGAAAACAAGCCTTGTGAATAGTGCCCTAGGTATGTGTAGGACTGCCCCCAGGTATCTCCATTGGGTCAGCTCGGCAAATGAAACTATGTTGGTGTAGCACTGCAAGTGAGGTATAGAAGATCATAACTTCGGTTTTCCCAAGGTTGACTGCCAGGTCTCTCTCGCGGTAGAACACCTCTAGGGCCTCCAAGTGTCTTTGCAACCCCTCCGTTGAAGATGATATGAGGACTATGTCATTTGCATAGAGTAGTATCTGTATCGTCAGGTCAGCTAACAGTGATCCCTCGCCTCTGAGGTGGTTTATGAAAGATGTGATCTCATCAATGTAGAGGCCGAAGAGAGTCAGTGAGAGGGGACATCCCTGTTTCACCCTGCAACCCAATCCGATAGACCTCTTGGGGCGCAGACTCTCCCTCTGATAGACTCGTATAGGCTCATCGCTCCCCAAATCATTATCTCTGGAATCTAGATCTCTTGTACCCTCCAGATCAGGTGGGATCGTGGAACTGATCGAAGGCCTTCGGAAAGTCTACAAAGCAAGCATAGACTTTTTGGCATCTCAACCTCGCCTCCTCAATGATAGCTCTTAGGGTGAAGATATGGTCCAAAGTGGATTGCTGTGTTCGAAATCCTGCTTGCCCTTGTGCTCCCTGTCCATGAGCCTCTTGTTAGAAGGTCACTGCCCCACCTGTGAGCCCCCGATTTGAGGGGACAAGGGGGTAGGAGACCATAGGGGGTAGGGGAGGTGAAAAGGCAGAAGAGCTACTTGTCACGGAACCCGCGATGCAGCGTGAAGATGGTGCGACATCCTAGGCGCTCCCGGATCCGCACATGGGTGGAGTTGGCAGCTGCAACAGCAGCCCAAAGCAGGGCTTATCGGCCCTTCAATAGGGCTGGCCTAAGCCGGCCTGACCAGCCAGCAAAGGACCAATCAGGTCGGTTGGTGGGCTAGCAGGTCGGTGCCTTGGGTAGGGAGCCGACTCCCTGGTCGGCCAAAATGAGGGGGCCTAGCCCCTCCTATAAAAAGCCCCCCCTTCCCCCCTCATTCCTCATCACCTGCACTTATAGCCTTGCACATAGGCAAGCGCACAGGGAGAGGAAGAGGCTCAGCATCATTGACAGCACACGGGCTGTTTGTGTAAGAAAACAATACAACGTCTGTGCTCAACAGATAACAGGATCTCGTACGCAAGAGAGAAAACCAGATAGTATGGAGAATAAAAAATTTGATTACTATAGAATTGATACAATAGATGGCGTTGCCTCCCAGCCGTGCGCTCCTGTGAAAGAAGCTTCGATGGCGAGCTAGAAACAGTAGAAGACGGAGGCTAGATGCTAAGGAATCAGGGTTGCTGTAGCCAGTGATGAAATGGGCTTCACGAGCTTGCTCTTATATAGCCACCACAAGTAGTCGGTTAGAGCCAATTGTGCCGACCCAGTCCGCCCAAAACGGCCGACTGGGGGTCGGTCCCAAAATAGGCCACCGGCCACACGATAGAACCGGTGTGCAAAATAGAGCAACTAGCCTACGGTCTCCGTTCGGCCCAGAGCCATCCGGGATCATCTGGGGCTCCAAACGGGCCCCACAACCCAAGAGTCGGCTGCCCCGAGAAATGCTCCGTCTACCCTCAGTGCGGTCAATCATGGGATGCCTTCCTGCACTTGCATGTAGCCTAGTTGGCGGTGTGCCAACTCTATCTGAAGCCGTCCACCCATCAGGCCACACATGGCCCCCATCTGGTGTCCAAACCAAGACCTAGCGGATAACCGGGCTACTCAAATGCCTTCTCCTCATATGGGGGGCTTACAAGTAGAGTTAGCTGGTTCCCGTGTAGTTACACGAGAGTGGAGCATTTGTTGGGGTAAAGGCACATTGCCACCCCTTTATTAAAGATATGACACCTATGACTGTCTTAAGACAGTCATAGGGTGGAAAACCTAATCCTAATAAAACTTAAGAGTTTGTGGTGTGGCTCATCACTTCACACCTGCATCTTTTGTGTCACCACTCTCTCTCACTCTCTCTCTGTTGTACTTCTCCCTCATTTTCTTCCCTCTCAACTGGTATCAGAGCCAGCCTCTCTTCCCCCTCTACCCCTGCCTACCTACTCCCTCTACCTCTACCTCTCCCCTCGGGCCTCGAGCCCTCAGCAGCTCGGGCAGCAGTGCAAGGCAGTGCGGGGCAGCAGATCGGGGCAGCGCACCGGCAGCCCACGCGGGTGAGCAGGGCAGGGCGGCGCGGGACAGCTGCAGCGGCAGCGCAGGGCGGCGTCGAGCAGCGCCAGCAGCTGCACAGTAGCAGTTAGCTGTTGCAAGCTTCGGGCTTCGTACAGGGCGGCGCGCAGGCGCACGCGTGTACGGCCGTACGGTCGTCCGTACCGCTGTACGGACTCCGTACAGGCGTCCGTACTGTACGGACGCCGCTGTACAAACAGGGAGCTGCGTCAGGAAACTGCGATAGGGATCTGCAACAGAAAAGTACATTTTTCGAAACTTTTTTTTATCTGTCCCCTGCAGAGGTACAGCAGGTACAGTGGTACTCTGCACAAGTACACCGGTACAGAAAGTACAGCAGGAACAGCATTTTTTTGTTTCTGGGAGAAGAAGGAAAAGGAGAGAGAGCACTCTGCTCTTCATTCAAGATCATTTTCAGTTCTCAAAACTGTGTTTTGAAAGTACAGCAAGTACCTTCGTGTCCATCGTGCTTGAGGTGACTAGTACCACAGTGTGTGGTTGATTGCACAGTTATCTTGTTTCGGGAAGGTAATGCCTTGATTTTGCAGAGGATTTTTATGCTTTTGCTGAGTGCAAATCTCAGCTTTTGGGTGACATTTTCAAAGGGCTTTTGCCTGGAAGTCTATGCAGTGTATGCCTTGAGGCAGTGTGGAGCCAGGGAGCCCACATTGGTCTTGTTTCCGCAGTGTATTCAGTGACATTTCTTGCAGGTCACATTTTGTGTACGACACCTTGGAAAATCTCAGTTGAGCCACGCTTGGCCAGGGCGCATCGAGTTTACTCGGTCCCTAACTGTCCATCGTTGACAGTGCTCAAAAGATTTTCTCTTCAGTGTCTGTACGTTGGGATCTGTGTTGTTATTGTGTACACAGGGCTGTTTATGCATTGTATTGTCAGGTGAAAGTGCCAGGAGAGCGCTACTTTTTTGTATGCTACCTCAGTTTTTGAGGTGTTTTTCACTTGGTACAGGTGTCAAATCAAGGGGCTTTTGCCCAGATTTTGCTTGAGAGCACTTGGGTTACTGTTTGAGACCTTCAGATGCCTTTTATCCCTTTGGCAGAAGGGTGATTGCTTGGGATTTGTCCCATTTTCTGTTGCAGGTTTGTGACAGGCTGAAGTGTCTGGAGCCTCTTTTACAGTGAACAAAACAGTGTATGACAAGTGGTTTATGCATATAAAATCAGTGCAATACCTCATCTGAGGTGGGAGAAGTGATCAGGACAGCAGTGTTTTATGCTTCATCAGATGATGATGCACTGTTAAAGCACCTGTGGAACAGCTGCAGCATTCTGAAATTACTGTTTTATGCCTATTTGAGCACGGTACAGTGTGTCAGAAGGTACAGTAACTGGAGGGAAATTTACTGTTTTGCTGCAGATTCTTTTGACAGTAAAAAACAGCACTATTGTGAGTGCTTCTGGCTCTTGATAGAGCAAGTTTTTTTTTCTGAGAAATCAGAACTTTATTCAGTCTTTTTTTGACTTTATAGGGAGTCAGGAACTTTCCTTATCTGATATGGCATCAGGGGGAAGTGAATCTTCAATTCTGAACATAAAGAAATTGGAAGGAGCACATAATTATGCATTATGGGCAGAACAGTGTTTGAATGTACTTCTGCTAAAGAAGATTTTTAAGCCCATAAGGGTGAAGGGTGTCAAGCCATCTGACATGGCAGATGATGAATGGGAAGAGCTTGATTTGTCCGCAAGGGCAGCTATCATGCTTACTATTTCTGATACTCTTGTGTTCAATGTTCAGGCTGAAAAGACCTCTTATGGCCTATGGCAGAGGCTAGCAGAGTTGTATGCCCAAAAGAGTTCAGCCAGTAAGGTTTATTGGTTGAAGAAGCTGGTTGATCTTCGCATGAAGGAAGGTACAACTATGACCTCACACTTGAGTTTTCAATGCCATCTTTACACAGCTGATTGCACAGGGTTTGAATCTTGATGAGGAGTTCAAGGCTACCTTCTTGTTGTGTACCCTCCCTGAGAGTTGGGACACTTTCAAGACCACCCTGTCAAATTCAAATGTCATTCTTATGTATGCTGATGTGGAGAGCTCTCTCCTTATGGAGGAGATGAGCAGGAAAAATAATATGGGCAGCAAGTCTTCAAATGCTTTGCAGGTACAGGATAGAGGCAGGACTCAGCAGAAGGGGAGATCTGCTAGTAAGTCCAAATCCCGCAGTCATTCCCGTGGCAAAAAGGATATTGAATGCTTTTATTGTGGTAAGAAGGGACATGTGAAGTCTAAGTGCTTCAAGTTCATACGGGATCAGAAAGCCAAGAAGGCTGAAACAAAGGATGCAGGCAGTGGAAGCAAAGGCAAAGGCAAGGCCAAGGCAGATGACTTGGATGCAGTGAATGTTGCAGCAGAGGATAGTGACAGTGACATACATGATGTTTTATGCTATTTGCACATACTTTGGTTATTGATGGCCATGACATGCACACGTGGCTCTTGGATTCAGGTGCTGCTTTTCATGTTACTCCTCATAGGGAGTGGTTTACTTCCTACACAGGTACTCATGGAGTTGTTCATCTTGGGAACAACTATGCATGTCAGATTGCAGGGATTGGCAGTATACAGATAGTATTCCCTGATGGACGCATATTTATGCTTGATGGTGTCCGCCATGTGCCGCAAATCAAGAAAAATCTGATTAGCACTGGCTTGTTGGATGACAGTGGTTACCACACCACATTTGGGGATTCCAAATGGGTGATTACTGATGGCCAGGTTGTAGTGGCTGAGGGTTATAAGAGTGATACCTTGTACCCTCTTTATGTTTCCAGTGTGGGTAATCATGTTGTTGCCATAACCGAGCTGCCAAAGGTTTCATTGTGGCATAGCCGGTTGGGACACATGTCTGTTAAAGGAATGCAAGAACTGTCACGTTTGGGTTATCTGCCGTCTCTTTCTTTTTCAGATTTGCCTACTTGTGATCATTGCATATTTGGCAAGCATTCTGTGACTCCTCATAAGAGGAGAACTCCCCAGAATAGAGCACCGCTTGATCTAGTGCACACTGATTTGTGTGAGATGCCACAGTTATCACTAGGGGGTGCAAAGTATTTTATTACTTTTATTGATGATGCCACACGCAAAGTGTGGGTCAATTTCTTGAAGCATAAGAGCGATGCCTTAGATGCTTTCAAGAAGTTTGTCGCTCAGGTTGAGAATCGGACAGGTTGTAGGCTGAAATGCCTCAGATCCGATAATGGGGGTGAGTATGTGTCACATAAGGGCATTAAACAGGAACTCACAGTCCCTCATAAGGCATCTTAAAATGGTGTAAGTGAGCGGATGAATCGAACTATTCAGGAGAAGGTTCGATGTATGTTGTCTTATGCTGCATTACCCCATGGCTTTTGGGCAGAAGCCGTGCAAACAGCAGTTCACATTATTAACAGGTCGCCAAACAAGGCTTTGGAGTTGAAAGTGCCCGAGGAGGTGTGGTCTGGCAAGCCACCTTCATATAAGGACTTACATGTGTTTGGCTGCGAGTGCTTTGCTTATATACACAAAGAACTGCGCACCAAACTGGAGCCAAAGTCTTTCAGATGCATCTTCATGGGTTATGGTGACGAAGGTGAAATGGGGTACAGGTTATGGGATCCCGTTAAATGGAAGATTATACGCAGCAATGATGTCATCTTTAAAGAGGATAGTGTACACAAGGAACCCGTGCAACCTGTGGAATACAGGAGGGTTATTTATGATGATGTTGGACAGCAAAGAATGCCCATTTATATGCAGCAGCAGGCTGCTGCAGCTGTTTGTACACGCTCATCCTTTGAGCTTTTGTCTGCCCACGATTGTGGAAGAATATATCTGAGTTTTGACCATCTCTTTCTCCGACTCTCTGAGTGTTGTATGAGCTAGATCGGGAGTGAGGTGTGAGTGATTCTATCCTCTATTTCCAACATAAACACCCAAGACTATCCTTTGGTAGTCCTCCAATGCACAATATTTTCTTATTATGTACTATGGCTTCCTGCTCTTTTACTTCTGCATAGAGATCTGCTTTATTGAGTTTGCTGTTGGCCATAGTGGCCATTTCTTTCTTGGCTGAGCTTATCTGAGCTTACCTGAGAGAGAGAGAGAGAGAGAGAGAGAGAGAGAGATGATTGTTAGAAATGACCCAACAGAGGGTACGCGCAGCGGAAGAATGATAGTATTTGCCTAGGAGCTCACACAGTGTGGTGTGGGGTGTGGAATCAGAAACTTTTTAACTTATGTGCATAGATGTGCAAGCCAGTAAATAGACAATGCTCAGAGACAAATATAGAAGCAACACTTTATATTTCTGTCCGTCCAGAAACTAGGACAGGATACAATACCAAAAGGTCCTTCTACTACAAGCCTGGCACTTCTAGATCTCTGAGCCCACGTGCTCCTCCTCGAGCATATGTAGACTCTCTGTCTAGATCCCTTCCACCTTGCTGTCCAGAAGCCAGCCTAGGTGGGCAGCCACTCTAGCTCAGTCTGCAGGTTCCCCCAGGTCACCTTGTCCTCCTAAATGTAGGCCTAAGGCTCCCCCTTTGCTGTTCCTGTCTGCTGTCCTGAGGGCTGCTCCTAGTGATATTGAATGAGGCCAAATGCCTCTCCTTTTATAGGCCCAAGGGGCCCTGAAATGGACCGACCTGGTAGGGTCGACCCCTAGGTCTGTTTGGGCCGACCAGTCTGCCCCCTCCCAGTCTGTAAACCGACTTGGTTTGGGGGCTGTTCCACAGACCCGCCTGGCCATGTGGCAGCCTGCCATAGGCGCAGGCCTCTGCCCTTCTGCTGGCCCTGTTCCGGCCTTGTTGCAGGCTCCATACAAGGCCCAAAGGCCCTGCCATGCAGGCTTACCCATCTCGGGTATCTTGAGAATACAATTTTCAGCCACTTTGTCTTTTATAGTATCAAAAGCTTGTTGACACTTCTCCGTCCCCCGTACAGTGGGGCAGTACCCTGCTGATGTCAGCGTGCCCTTCACAGGGCCTTGTTGCAGGCCGTACGCCTGTCCTTTGCTTTGACAGCTGCCCACATGGCAGCTCATGTGCTGCCCATGTGACAGCCCCAACATCACCAGGTCTACCTCCCCCATGCTCTCCTCATATGGGGGCTTATAGATGGGGAGGTGACCATTCCAACAATGATGTGGTTGTATTAAAGTCCTCTTGAGACCCTTTAGGATCGGTCTATGGGACTGGTGATCACTATCAACAATTAGTGATCTTTTACATCCGGCGAAATAAAAATACTATAGACTTACTAGGTAGTTAGTACTTGATATGCTAGCCCAATTATCTTGTTGCGGTGTTCCAAAACTTCTTTTGTAGCTGGCTGCTCTAATAGAACTTTCAGGTTGCCTCTGTTGTCATCATATCTTTCTCTAATGTGAGCATAGGCCCGGCATCTTAGGAGCACATGCTGCTCATTTTCCACCTTCCTTGTGTGGGGCAGATTTTTCATATTCTTCTTCTCTTGGCACCCTAGGTCTTGCCCACCTTCCCTTCTCCAGCTCTAAATCATTTGATCTGTTTCTCATTTTGCATATTTGATGCCTTTTAAACATTGATATGTCCTTTTCAAGGTATTTTGTCATCCCATAGCTGTCCATTGGATTAATTTCCTGTTTGTGCAACTACATTTTTAACCCTGGGTGCTGCCATAATTTTTGTAGCATCTTTTTGTCACTAATTTCCTGATCTCACATGCATCCTTTGGTATATCAGCAGCTGTTATACCCCATAATTCCATCCATTTATCCCATCTCGGTGCCATCCCGTGGTTTGTGTAGCTTCAAAATGCCTTGTGAGGATCTTGTTGGCATCCATTTTCTCAAATTTCTTGAGGTAAACTATGAATTGGCATAGTGCCTTCCCTTCAAGAGGTATCATATCCATCTCAGCCAGTAGGATGGGGTAGGGCATTTGCGCCTTAACCGAATTCCCATATGAGAAATCTTTTATGTAAAGTTTCTATTTTTTTCCAGTAGGTCCTAGAGAGCCCTGGAGCCCATGTTGGACATTCATAAAGGATCACTGTTTGTACGAGCATATTGCATAGAAACTTTCTCATTTCCCAATTCCATATATATGACTTCCTACATTTATTTTGGAAGCTGTACAAAGCTTTCAGACCTACCAAAATTCTTCTTTTGTAGCTAAGCCAGCTCATAGTCTAGCTAATTAAGCCCTAATCCTTAGCTAGACTAGCCCTAGAGGTAGCAACTAGTAGTGAAAGGACAGCACATCATGTAATTATGAGAGTCCATTAGCAAATCATTAGGAAAGTACCTGGAAACCTTGAGGGTATCCATGGCTTGCAAGGGGCTGCACAAGCAATGGGCTAGGAGGAAGAATCTTAGTCTTGGAGTGGAGATCCTAGTCAGCCTTGAGCAAAACAGGACTCAGCTGTAAATGAATGTTCATTAGATTGCATTTCAAGAATGAGATGAGTACAAGGTATAACAGGGACACCATTTATAGGTATACACCTGGACAAAATACCTCTATGCTTATGGGATGGCTGCCCTCGTGACCACATTAGGTATGATGTCCAAGTGACCAATCCCAATACCTTTCTCCTTCACATTAGGTCTGATGTCCAAGTGACCAATCCTAATACCTTTCTCCTTCACATTATGCATGGGTTAATAGAGCTCTACAAGTCTCATGGCCTCTTGAAGGGTGCTGGGGTTTTGAGTTGACACATCACCAAGTTAATTTCATCTCATGGGATCAACTCAGGTGGTGCATCCATGCTGTATTGAAAAGGGGGGAAACGGGTCCATATGAATACCTTGACCGGCAAACCATGTGGATACGTGCGCATACCATGCTGTGCTGACCTCGCTGTCTGCTAGCCGTCTGGATGACTCTAGGCAGTCTCTAGTTGGGTAAGGCCCAAACTTTGTGGAGGAATGGCAAATGTCTGAAAGACGGATCAGTCTGCAGTGTTGTCATGGTGAACTCTAGCTGTACTATCTGATGAGAGAGAGAGAGAGAGAGAGAGAGAGAGAGAGAGAGTGAAAGAAAAATATTACAACCTTTTATGTAGTGATTACTCGTTGGGCTAGCTCGTGTGCTAGTCCTATTAACTTGTTACAATGTTCCAAAACCTCCTTCAGGTAGCTCCCTAGCTTTCGGCTGGCTGCTCTAGCAGATTTTCAAATTGTTCTATGTTGCCCTTACATCCTACTTTAATGTGAGCGTAGGCTCTACATCTGAGGAGTACATGCTGCTCATTTCCTACCTCTCCATTGGGATAGATTTTGTAGGTCCATTCCTCTTTGGGGATCTTGGGTCTTGTCCACCTACCCCTCTCCACCTTGAGATCATGTGAAGTAGTTCTAGTTTTGCAGATTAGCTTTCTTTTGAATATTGATATGTCTTCTCCGAGATATTTCTGCATTCCATAACTGTCCATTGAGTTAATTTTTATTTGTAGAGCTGCATTTTGTCCCCAGGTTTTGCCATAGCTTCTGTAGCATTTTCTACATCACACTCTCGCTTATGCATATTGTGCGACTGTTAGGAGGTTGAGTCGGAGGAGCATTTTATTTTCAGGTGCCCAGTGTACTACGAGATCCGACCTCGCTACCATTGCCTCTTCAGAGACGGCTCCGGGCTACTTTCTAGATTCCTCGCCTACCCAGATCAGAGATGCCTCGCGGCCTTCATTCACGAGGGGGTCCGACACAGAGAGTACTTACTCAGGCAACGAGGCTTGGCCACATCATCAGACACCTCTCAGAGCAGGATCACATAGTTCTTCCCATCGAGTGACATTGATCGTCCAGTCTCTAGCCGCAGACGTGACAGAGACCTCGACCCGACGACCGTAGCACAACACACGAGACATCGAGGGGGGACACAGATCACTTTGGGGGACCTCCCATCATTGTTTAGACCCGGGATACGTCCCATGGGAGTCACAGTGGCTCTGGTCTTGTGTCGAGCCTCGTTCAGGGTATCGAGATGCCTTGCGGCCTTCATTCGCGAGGGGGTCCGACACAGAGAGTACTTACTCAGGCGACAAGGCTTGGCCACATCATCAGACACCTCTCAGAGCAGGATCACATAGTTCTTCCCATCGAGTGACATTGATCGTCTGGTCTTTAGCCGTAGACGTGACAGAGACCCCAACCCGACACAACACACGAGACATCGAGGGGGGACACAGACCACTCTAGGGGACCTCCCGTCATTGTTTTGACCCGGGATACATCCCATGGGAGTCACGGTGGCTCTGGTCTTGTGTCGAGCCTCGTTCAGGAGATCGAGACGCACGGCACACCTTGATGGGTGCCAGCGTCCCATCACCGGCTATGCACCAGCCAGGGCGACATGACATACGGAGGATTCCGCTCCGCTCCAGTCCTTTTCTTTTCTTTTCATTGTTACATCCAGATGTATTTGATTATGTATGATCAGACTTAGGGTTCAGCATGGGTGATGAACCATGACCTTTGTCTTTATCTATGTTGACTTGCATTCTTGAGTATTTGATGCATCTGAATGTGCTTGCAAATCTTATTGTTCTTCACAAAGAATATTACATCGTTTGCGTAGATAAGCGTTAGGAAAGCATACCCTGCAATCTGAACACCTTCCTTGCTATTTATTCTTATCCACCTCTCCAAAGCATCAATTTAAAGACCAAAAAGCGTTGGTGAGAGGTCCTTGCTTAAAATCTCTATGTCACTGCTTATTACATCTTTTCTTGTGGAGCATGATCTACTAGCGGCGCTAGAACTCTCTTATTAGAGTCGGTACATGGCTTCCTTGAGTTCTTGAGGAACTTTAAGCTTTACCAGGTTTTCCCATAACTTTCATGTGGGACTCTATCGAAAGATTTCTTGAAGTCTACAAAGCAATAGTAGATAGCCTCTTTCTTATGGTTGCCTCCTTTAGTTGCAGCCCTTATGGTAACCAAATGATCGACTGCTGAGTGTTTGTGAAGAAGCCTTGCTTGGGATGGTGCCCTGACTCCTTGTTTCTCCGCCCATTTGTTGATTCTTTGCTCAAGAATAGTGCCATATAGCTTTGCCATTAGGCCACTCACCTTGATTGTTTCATAATTCTTTGCCATCTTTTGCTATCTCTCCCTTTATGGATCGGTACAATCCTACTAAGCTGCTAATCTGATGGGAATCCTTTCTCTAGGGCCGTGTTCATAAGCTTGGTAATATATATATATATATATATATATAGAGAGAGAGAGAGAGAGAGAGAGAGAGAGAGAGAGAGAGAGAGAGACAGGGAGGGAGGAAGGGAGGGAGGGAGGGAGGGAGAGTTTATTAAAGTCTTCGGAAGAGCGATGGGTCTATGAGATTGTGAAAATCCAAATACAACGAGCTATGGTAGTGGAGCTACTAAATGAGCATCCATACCAATGCAAAATGCAGAATGGCAGTACTAAGTCCTAAGTACAACATAGTCATGTTGATGGTCGACTATATATCAATCTCATCATCATCATCATCATCAACATCATCATCATCATCAGCAGTAGGACATCAGGATGGATGAGGCAGTGGAGGCATGAAGTCAGTAATAGAGTGCTGTCGGCCACTCAAAGGTGCAGCCCTGGCATGTCTCTTGGTCGTAGCTCTGTGTCTAACCAGGGCTACTGTGACTCCCGTCAATCGGGCTCCGACTCTAAACAAGGAGGGGATGTCCCCAAATGTGATTTGTGTGTCAACCCTCTGTCTGAGTTGTCGGATCACAGGATCCGGGTCACGGTCATGTTGAGGCCTCGTCTCGTGGGGGTCCATGTGGTCTGGCTGAAAGAACTCCGTGATAGAGCTCTGAGAGAGATCAGCTGAGGAAGAAGTTTGCTCCTGTCTTCGTGTTCGGAGTATCCTCTCGCGGTGTCTAAGTACCTCATGAATGAAACTTGCCAAACACTGCTGGTCTGGGTAGGAGAGGAAACGGGCCAAAATCCTATAGCTATCTCTGAAGAGGCAGTAGAACGCCCTCAGATCTTATAGTAAACAGGACACTTGAAGATGAAATGCTCTTGTGTCTCAACCTCGTGCATGTCACACAGTGTGCATATGCGCCTCTCCTTGGGTAGTCGCTCTGCTCTGCAGACTACTGCTCTCGATGCGAAGTCTGTGTGAAGAGACCTGGAACTGCCCAAGAGAGACCCTCAGCGAGTGGGGTAGGTGAATCTACGTGTATCCTGGTGGGTCAATGAAACCCTCCGCTGTGATATGTAAGAAGTGATCTTTGTAGAAGCTAAGCTTCACTGGGAGTTCACTTGAAATGTGTGTAGCTATAGTAGATCCTCACGGATAAGCTGGTTGACCTTGTGTGATAGGAGGGGAGAAAACGGAGCATCCATGCTGTACTGGAAGGGAGGTAGTCTATCCATGTGGAGCCCCAATCGCTCAAACCATCTCTCTGTACGCGCATATCGACACCTCTGGTCCCCTCCTGCTGCAAGTGCCATAGAAGAGGATAGAGCTATCTATGGTAGCCTGCTACGCCCAAAGGTGTAATCCTCATATTCCCTGACTCGGTACAGATATGTGTTGACTTGAAACGCAGCATCTAGCTGTAAAGGGGGTGACCCAAACTTAGCCTGAATGATCTGGTGAGGAATAGATGGCTTACCACAAATCATCCGTGATAACATGAGAACCTGTAGCCGCTCCACATGGGCCCACTTTATGTCCGACAAGTCTCGCCCCCAACATGGGCTGTTGTAGATCCTCGTTGGGCGAATCAAGGAGTCAAAGAGCAACCCCTTGGTGCGTGGATCATGAAAGTACGAGCAGAAGCATTGCCTCTCTAGTC
Source organism: Dipteris shenzhenensis (assembly GCF_047967505.1). Lineage (NCBI taxonomy): Eukaryota > Viridiplantae > Streptophyta > Polypodiopsida > Gleicheniales > Dipteridaceae > Dipteris > Dipteris shenzhenensis. Next base: position 52,322,719 of record NC_141620.1, read on the forward strand.
TGGCCAATGAGGCATACCCTCTGCTCAAGTGTGCCTGCATCGCGAGTCTCATAGTGAAGCTGGGTCCGGAAAAGATAACCCCAAGATAAGTGTATGATGAAACTATCTCAACAGGTGACCCCTCAAATGTGAATTGCTCTTGGGGCATGATGGCTCAAGATGTATTGAAGATCATGACCTTGGTTTTACCCAGGTTGACCTTCAAATCATGACTCACAAAAGGATTGTAGTATGTCTTGGTGTCTCTGGAGCCCCTCTACTGAGGAAGATAAGAGAGCCATGTCATCTGCGTAGAGCAATATTTGGATGAGCGTGCCCGCAAGAGAGCAACCTACCTCCGTGTGTTTGCATCACTGTCTCAAGCTCGTCAATGTAGGGGCCAAACAAGGTAGGCGATAAAGGACACCCTTGTTTGACCCCGATAGTACTCATGATCTCGTCTGTCCACTCGGATCCTGCTTGAACTCTGGCTGAAACTCTCTCGTAAAGTGCCATGACAGCCCAAATGATCTCCTGGTCATAACCCTAGTCCTGAAGGCGCTGTATGAGGCGAGCTCTCGGGATTGTGTCAAATGCCTTGCGGGGGGGGGGGAGAGAGAGAGAGAGAGAGAGAGAGAGAGAGAGAGAGATGTATTAACATCTACGAGAGGCCTTGCGGGACTATGGGACAAAGTGCACAGAAAAAGTGAACTCATACAAGCCTCAGTGGGTTGAAGCAAAGGGCGCGCTAGGGCCCTTGCTGAGTACTAATCTATGCTAGCAAAATCATAATCATAATCAGTCTATCCAAATACAAATTGAGACAAGTCATTCTCAGAGGTAGAACTTAGAAACCGTAGCCGGGTACAGTGATGGCTCTCTGATGAGATGTGAAGATATCTTGTATCTACGTCTGTCGTCCTGTCTCGCGTCCTGTCTCGCGCTGCGGTGGCGGGGGACGCGGTCTCTTCGATCTCTGAACTCTCTGGGCTATGTCCAGAGTGACCCGTCGTCTCTGTCGGTCATCCCTGAGGAATGTTGTGATAGGTCGGACGTGAATATAATGTACTCTAGGCACTCTCTGTCTCACGTGAGGTCTCTATGTCCCTCTTTTGGTGGTACTGTGTTGGCTGCTAATCCAGGCTGCTCTCATGTGGGCTAGCTCCTCCTCCTCAACTCCACTGTGTCCTTGAGCTGACTCAAATGTATAGAAGTCTGCGACGTGTCACTGTGCTCGGTCAGCCTGTATGTCCTATGGTTTGGCCATCCCGTGCTGCTCTCTGCTCTATCACAGTAGTGTCTCCCTGTGCCGACGCATCTCCATTAGATAGAGCCCAATGCAAACCTGGTCTTGGAAATGGATCAGTTGTGAGAGAGGACCGAAGCCACTCCCCTCTAGGTAGAGACAATGGTAACGCCCCAGGATCTCATAGTAGGCTGGGCAAACACAAAGAAAATGCTCCTCTGTCTCAACTGCTCCCAGCGTACATAGCGTGTGGCTTGCTGGTCTCTGGGTATACCTGCAGCTCTCCCTGACTCAATCCTCAACTGATGGGACAAAACCCGCATCAGACCAATGACAATCCTCAGTGTGGGTCTGATGATGAATCCCTCCACCGATACTCTTAAGAAGTGGTCGCGGTAGAATAGGGTCTTGGTGGGGAGCTCCTAGTTCCCCCCCCAGTCCGAGATGTATGAAACTGGAGGAGGTCTAACCATATGATACGGTTGATCTCTCATCTCGACCGACTCAGGAGGTGCGTGCATGTTGTATTGAAAAGGGGGAAGCCTATCGATCTGGATACCATGCATGGCAACCCATGCAGATATGCGTGCATACCATGTGTTAGCTCCGCTCTCTGCTAGTCGTCTGGATGACTCGAGGGCCAGCCTTAGAAGTCTCTAGTGAGGTAAGTCCCAGACTCTGTGGATGAAAGTCCCTGTTTGAAAGATGGCATCAACCTAGAGAGGTCTCTTGGCGAACTCTGCCTGCACTATCTCATGGGGGACCGAGGGCTTACAACATATCATCCAGGACTCCATCATCACCTCTAGCCGCTCAAAACTCCTCCAATATGTCCTCGGAAGATCGCATCCCCAGAAGGGTGCTACATACATAGCAGTCGGTCGTACTAGTGTGCCTGGAAGTGCGCTTGCATCATCGTCGCTCTAGTTGGGCCAAAGCACTACGTCACCGTGTGAGCCGTCCTGGACTGCATGGATCATCATGAAAATGGGTCCTGTGAAGACTGCTCCCAAATATGTGTAGGACTGCACTATCTCCACTAGCCCACCACAATAAGTGAAGCTAAGTCGGCAAAGTACTGCTCGTGAGGTGTTATAGACCATAAGCTTGGTCTTCCCCAGGTTGACAACCATGTTTCTCTCTCTACAGAACACCTATAAGGCCTCCAGATGTCTATGCAACCCCTCTGCTGAAGATGATATAAGGACTATATCGTCAACGTACAATTGTATCTATATCAGGAGGTCGCCCAGTAATGATCCCTCTCCACCTAGGTGATCTATGAAGGAAGTGATCTCATGAATATAAAGTCTGAAGAGAGTTGACAAGAGGGGGCAGCCCTGCGTCACCCCAATCGTACTCTCGACCCAGTCCGATAGACCACCTAGGGCACGGACTTTGCCTCTGATTGACTCGTATAGGCTCATCACACCCCAGATCAGCGTCTCTGGTATTTGCATCTCCTATAGTCTCCTGATCATACGGGATTGTGGGACAGTGTTGAAGGCCTTCTGAAAGTCCACGAAACATGTGTAGACTTTCTAGTGTCTGGACCTCGGCTCCTCAATGATGGCCCTCAAAGTGAAAATGTGATCTAGAGTAGAGTGCTGCCTCCTGAATCCTGCCTGCCCTAGTGCTCGCTGGCCCCGTGCCTCTGTATGATTGCTGATCTCTCTCTCTAGTACTGATCCATAGATTTTGGCCAATGTGTGGCCAATCATGAGGGTGCGATAGTTCCCAGTGTCCATGGGATTTCCTGCTTTGTGTATCGGTACGATAGTGGATTGTGGGACAGTGTTGAAGGCCTTCTGAAAGTCCACGAAACATGTGTAGACTTTCTAGTGTCTGGACCTCGGCTCCTCAATGATGGCCCTCAAAGTGAAAATGTGATCTAGAGAAGAGTGCTACCTCTTGAATCCTGCTTGCCCTAGTGCTCGCTGGCCCCATGCCTCTGTATGATTGCTGATCTCTCTCTCTAGTACCGATCCATAGATTTTGGCCAATGTGTGGCCAATCATGAGGGTGCAATAGTTCCCAGTGTCCATGGGGTCTCCTGCTTTGTGTATCGGTACAATAGTGGATTGGTGCTCCAGGATGGTGGGAAGCCGTGGCATACTGCATGATTGAACATCTGTGCAAGAATCGGGGCTAAGACCTGCCCATGTGCGGAATGCTCTATCCGTTGGCCCTCATGATCCTGTTCTTTCTGGTTGTGGAGCCGGCTAAGTGCTGACATTCTGTGTGGTAAACAAGTGATAGGTAGTGGGCCAGGGCACAAAGGACATATCCGGTGGTGCCTGCCTCGGGACATTGGTAAGGAGCATGCATAGGTGTTCCATACCCCCGGTTCAGTAATGGGAATGGGTGGCTTCCTTGTTGGAAAGGTCACCTCCCTATCTGTAAGCCCCCATATGAGGAGAGCATGGGGGAGGGGACCTAGGGTATGTTCCCAAAAGAAAAGGTAAGGGAGGGGGCTGCCACGGGCTGCCACATGGGCAGCACCTCACAGGGAAAGGACAGCCAAAAGGGGCTGCACATGGGCAGCACATGAGCTGCCATGTGGGCAGCACAGCAGCCTGGCAGAGGTGCTTCAAGGACTGTCTGTACGGGCTGGAACAGGCCCCTAACAGAGGCGCATAGGAGGCGGCATGTGGCACAGGAAAGGCACACATGTGTGGGAAGGACAGGGTGCTGGAAAGGGGCGCAGCAGAGGCGGATGTACCAGCAGGAGAGTCAGCCATCTGGGAGGGGCTGGTTGGGCTGGTTGGGGCCAGCCAACCAAGCTTTAGATAGGCAGACAGAAGGGGCTGGGACCCTGCCTTGGAAGGAGGGCTAAAGCCCTTGGAGTGTGGGCTGGAAAAGAGAGCCCAAAAAAGGGCTGCCTACAGCATGTATTCCTACAGACCAGGGTCGGCCCAAACAGACCCTAAAGTCGGCTAGACTGGTCAGTTTTTGCAGCAGCCCTTGGGCGCTATAAAAGGAGGGCCTCCAGGCCCTCATTTCTCATCTTCTGGAGTAGAAAAGCAGGAGCAGTAGGAGCAGCAGACACCAGCACACTTGGAGCCTATCCTGGAGGACCAAGGGAGTTGGAAGGCTCCAGACCTAGCTCAGCAAGGTGCTGCCCACCTAGGCTGATTCAGGGGCAGTAAGGTGGAGAAGAACACTCTGGACAGAGAGTCTACATATGCTCGAGGTGGAGCACGCGGGCTCAGAGATCTAGAAGTGCTTGACATTTAGTAGGAGAACCTTTTGGTATTGTATCCTGTCCTACTTTGTGGACAGATGGAAATATAAAGTGTTGCTTCTATATTCGTCTCTGAGCATTGTCTGTTTAATGGCTTGCACATCTATTCTATGCACATCAAGTTAAGAAGTTTGTGATTCCACACCCCACACCACACTATGTGAGCTCTTGGGCAATTCTATAGTCTTCCGCTGTGCGTACCCTCTGTTGGGTCATTTCTAACACCCCTCCGAAAGAAGTCCCCATCCAGTGGTCGGGTCTCCTTCTCGAAATGATCTGATGATCTCATCCATCTTGTGTGTGAGGAAGGCTCGCCTTTTGCGGCATGTCAGCCGTCGGAAGATCCGCTGCATCTTAGATGACGTCAACTGACCCAAAGCTCGTTTCCATGTGAGGCGGGCTTGCATATTAAAATCCTTCGAAAGACCGAAGGGTCTCTGAGACTAAAAGAGCCTAATACAAAGAGCTGAAGGGATGGAGCCTCTAAGCAGGCATCGACACCGATGACCAGTACAAAAAAAGTTATAATCATAACAATACCGATACATAGAGAGAAATCTTGAGCTCATGGGCATTGTGGTGGTTTTTTGGAAGCTGTTGGAGACGTCAAGCCTAAGAGGGGGTCAAAGATGTGTGAGGCTACGGTGGCAGCATAAAACCTGTGATGGATTGTTGATGCCCGTCAGTATGTACGGTCTGTTGTGGTCTCCTAGCTATGGCCCTGCAAGAGTGATAGCGACCTCTGATCTCATAGTACACAGGGCATTTGCAAGCAAAATGCTCCTCCGATTCGATCGCCTGATGACTGCCCTCTCTAGGAATGCCCTCTACCTGCCCACTCCCAATGCGAAATTGGTGTGGTGAAACACGGAACTGCTCGATAGATATCCTCAAGGACTAGTGAGGTGGATCAATGAAGCCCTTTGCTGAAATCCGTAAGCAATGGTCTCTGTAAGAGCTGAGCTTCCCAGGAAGCTTGCGGGGTGCCAACTAGGTCTTGAATGTTTATAAATGTGTGTGTGTGAGAGAGAGAGAGAGAGAGAGAGAGAGAGAGAGAGAGATGTATTAACGTCCGCGGGAGGCCTCCCGGACAAAGTGCACAGAAAAGGAAAATTCACACAAGCCTCTCCTGATGTCACCTAGAGAGAGGGCCTTGCTTGTCCGTGTGCCCACCTAGTGAGGGAGGATAGTGTAGAGAGTGAGGGCCTGTATTGTGGGTGTGCCGACCCCCCATGAGAGTAGGTTAGTGTGGCTGTCCAGTGTCATGTGTTGCCACGGAGGCTATGGTGGTTCCCAGGCAGGGTACGGAGGTGCGTGGGCAGGTATGCCCTGTGGGGCTGCCCTTTAGGTGCCTCTTAGAGCCCTTCTTATGCATAAGGCTGTGGGGCAGAGGGTGCAGGTCGGCCACCTTGCTGGCCCTGGGCTGGGGGCTTGAGCCCTCTTTATAGGGCAGCAGACAGCCCTATAGGTGGGTCGGCCCACAGGCTGTATGGGATCGGCCCCTTTCATGATCTGGTTGGTGCCCTAGGAGGCTGGCCGACTAGGGGAGGCTGGGCTATATATATGCCTCCCCCCTCCCTTCATTTCATCACTTTCAGTGTGGAGCCTGGAAGAGGTGCAGAGCCAGTCCACATTTGCACTTGAGGAGTCGGGTAGTGGAGCAGTTCATCCTCTCCCTCGTGCTCCCGTTCTCTTGGTTGTTGAGCTGTTTGTCTGAGCTCTTGAGCAGCCCGTTGGCTCCGAGGTTTTCCCCTAGTTGTAGTGGGGCTTTCTCCAAAGATCACTTGTAGTTCTCCTATGCCTTTCTCTCTCCTTTCTCTCATGCCACGGTTGGATCTAGACCTGAGGAGTGGAGGGAGTGTTGAGCCACCACACAGAGAGGAGGATTAGGGTGCTGTTCGGAGGTGTCTTTGAGGAGGAGTGTGTGCGAGGAGTGGACTGTTCGGGTGACCAGTGAAGGATGACTTTGAAGGGTGTTTTCAGATCAGAGAGGAGGTGCTCCCAAGGGACGGAAAGCAAGGTGTGAATGTACATTGGGCTGTCAGCCCTTTCATCCTTGTTTTCAGCATTCTCCTTTCTTCAACCCTCAATTTCCCCTATCCCATCCACCTTCTCTTTCAGTTCATCATCCTCCTCACTCCGACATGGCGACTTTGATTGAGATGGCCGAGAACAAGACTAGAATCCCAGTGTTGCCCGTGTTCCCGGTTGATCGGCAATTGGATGGACTCAATTACAGTGTCTGGCAGGTAATGATGGATTTCATCTTGATAGGTGTTTCCCGACCAGATCCCTTGGCGAAGGACCTTGGCATCTTGGAGTAGAAGGAGGCCGAGACCCTGTCTCAGCTCTGGGACCGTGTCAATGCCAGGGTAAGATCATTAATATTTCTTAATTGTACTCCTCAGGTGATTAACCATGTGAAGCACACGATAGTGGCCAAAAGTATATGGCAGCATTTGGCATCCATATATAACTGAGCTCTCCCATGAAGAGGGTTTCACTGGAGGTCCAAATGAGGTGGTTGGATCTCAAGAAGTCTTCATTGATGCGGGACCACATCAACAAGTTACATGAACTTCAGCAAGAGATCCTCCAGGCGGGGAAGTAGATTTCATCAAAGGACATGTCCATAACTCTTTTGTCTTAGTTATCCTCTTAGTACGGGGCCTTCTATTCATCCTTGATCACCAGTGGTAGGGTGAATGAATTGACCTGGGAGGAATTGGTCCCCATGGTTCTTGACCAGGAGGAGTGCTTTGTCGATCGTACATACGACAGTCAGCGTGAGGCTTTGACAGCTGATTAGAAAGGAAGAAAGCAGTTGACAGTTGAGGAACGAGAAGCTCTCAAGGCACCCCGTACGTATTATCGATGTGGCCAGAAGGGTGAGATGTGAAAATCTTGTTTCTCTTTGGTGAGGGGTGTGGTCTCCGTGATGACTGTATCAGAGGGTCATATCGAGAGTGACACCTTTACTCGGGCATTCCCCATCGACTGTGATGAGTTGAACCTCCATCGTATATGGCTTGGTCCGTCTTTTCATCGTATGTAGTCCTTGCGTCTCTAGCTGCATCCCTCCTCATCGTCGTCTCATCCCACTGACCCATGCCCTCGTATTATCTACCTCCTCCTCCTCTACTCCACCATGTCTAGGGGCAGACTCAAATGCGTAGAAATCTGCTATGTGTCATGGAGGCCAATCATATCTATCTCCCATGGTATTGTCCCCTCTCGCCATTTGATATGATGCAATAAGGTCTCTATATGTTGTCGCATCTCCAACATATGTAGGCCAATCAACTGGGAGAGAGGCCCAAAACTGTGCCCCTCCTGAAAGAGAGAGTGGTATCGTCCTCCGATCTTATAGTAGACTTGGCAAATATACAAGAAATGCTCCTGTGTTTCCACCTCTCCTAGCGTGCATAGTCTACAGATCCGTTGCTCTCTAGGCGTACCTGTGGCTCTCCTTGCCTCAATCCTCAACTGATGGGATGAGGCCTGCATCTATTCGATGGCAATCCTTAATGCATGTGAGACTTGCATGTCCTCCATATACTGGGGTTTTATAATCTTTCCATCCTTTGGTACTCTCAAGAAGTGATCACGGTAGAACTGGACCTTGGTGGGGAACTCTTGATCTGCCCCAAGTCTATGACTTACAGAGTTGGAGTAGGTCCAATCGTATAATACGATTGATCTCATCCTGTGGGAGCAAGGGATCAGGGGCATCCAAGTTGTATTGAAAGATGTGAGACTTGCATGTCCTCCATATACTGGGGTTTTATAATCTTTCCATCCTTTGGTACTCTCAAGAAGTGATCACGGTAGAACTGGACCTTGGTGGGGAACTCTTGATCTGCCCCAAGTCTATGACTTACAGAGTTGGAGTAGGTCCAATCGTATAATACGATTGATCTCATCCTGTGGGAGCAAGGGATCAGGGGCATCCAAGTTGTATTGAAAGAGGGGGAGACGGTCCATTTGCATACCTTGGCTGCTAGATATGCGTGCATACCAGGCCACGCTAACCCCACTCTTAGCCAGTCGCATAGATGACTCGTGCCAACCTCGGTAGCCTAAGGCCTAGACCTTGCAAAGATAAGAGATGGTTTGGAAGATGGCATCGATTTGGAGTGGTGTCATGGCAAACTCTATCTGTATGATCTGGTGGGGGACTGAGGGCTTGCTCTTGATTATCCTTGATCCCATAATCCCTTGCATCCTCTCAAATGCCGCCACTCAGTCGCTAATAGGTCACTCCCCTAGAAGGGTTCCACGTACATGGCTGTTGGTCTTACCAGTTTGTCAAATAGCCATTCCGTCATAGGGGTTCTGGAAATGTGTTTGAAAGCATACCTTCTCTAGCTGAGCTAGAGCTCCTTGTCCTCGTTAAGTCGTGCCTTGGCTGCCATAGTGAACAAAAACTGCCCCTAAGTAGGTGTATGACTGTACAATCTCCACTGGCTCCCCTCGATAAGTGAAGCCATGCCAATGAAGTACTACCAGGTCGTGAAGTGTTGAAAATTATAACCTTGGTTTTGACGTTTCTTTCTCTGCAAAACGCCTCTTGGGCCTCTAGGTGTCTCTTTAAGCATGTTGCTGAAGTGGATAGAAGAACTATGTCATCTGCATGTATCTGTATCATCAGATCGGCCAGCAACAATCCCTCATCTCTAGGCGGTCAATGAAAGTCACGATCTCATCAATATAGAGCCCAAGTAGTGTCGGTTAGAGGGGGCATCCTTGATTCACTCCTATCGTGCTCTTGATCCAATCTGACAGGCCTCTAGGGGCACACACTCTCCCTCTGATTGGCTTGTATAGAGTCATTACCCCCAAATCATGACTCTTGGGATGTGCATCTCCTTAAGTCGCTTGATCATGTGAGGTCGTGGGACTATGTTGAAGGCCTTTTGAAAGTCTACAAAGCAAGCACAGACTTTTAGGGATCCCGATCTCGCCTCCTTGGTGACTACCCACAAGGTGAGATTCAGGGGAGCCTTTTATCCATGCAGTATCTCTCCTTTGTGCCCTCTTGATTTCTCGATTGCTTATACCCTCTTTGCTAATGCTAATGTTGCTGAGGATGATGTTGATGCTGATTCTTACTTTAATGCTGACTTGTTGCTGATGATCACCACTTTGCTGAATGATCTACCTCAGCCTTTTCCTCTGCCTCTACTTCTATCTGAAGCTCTGAATGCTTGATCATTGGAATGACCTTTGGGTGTGTGAATGGCTTGCATCCTGAGTTCTTCACCAAGTATAATTGATTGGAGCTCTTCCAGTGTCAAAATTTTCCATTGAATGGCAATACTCTAGACTAGATTCTCATATCCCTCTCCTAGTCCATTCAAGATGACTTGATCCATTTCTATGAGATTCATGGTCTCTCTTGCTACTACTATGAGTTGATTGTTGTATTCCTTGATCTCCTTGATCTTGAGTATGTAAGCATGACCGGTTTCATTGATGTTGCAAAAACTCTAGTTTATTTGGTTTCTTAGTGTGAGAATCCTAGAAGTGTTCTTAGACTTATAGAGAGTTGCGAACATATCCCATGCATCCACCTACATGGCAAATGAGGATGGGTCAACATTTGCTGACATGGTGGCATGCCATTTCTTTTTAGGCAGATATTGGGAGTAAACTAGAAAAATCGTTGGGTCAATAATCATCTTAAGAATGCTAACCATGGATTTTTATTGACTATTTAACAAAGTTATTAGTGTTTGTTTTCTCAATATGTTAGGCATATCGTTTCCTTTGCTAGCTCTTTAGACTGACAATGTTGTTATTTGTGGAGCAGGTTACGGGATGTGAAACAGCTTGGTAAGTCTCCCATACATCGTAATAAGTTAGTACTTAGGCCCACATTTCTTTGATGTGTGAAGTATGAAAATTGTCTGCCAGATCCATGCTTGAGCATATTTTTGTCTCTTGTTGGGTAGGTTTGTGCCATATGGTATTTCCAGGTGCCGTTCATTCAAGATTTGAGCATTCACTTGGTGTATACTGGCTTGCTGGTGATGCTGCACAACGTCTTGCTCAGTATCAGGTAATAATTTCACAAAGGACAGAACCCATACCAAGGAAATAGGTCTGTTCTGCACCACATAGGTGTCAATTGCTGCGCTAAGCTCCTGCTTTGCATTCAGATGAGAGGATGACTTGTATGTATGAAGCTGCCAGAGAAGGATGGCTGAAGATATTATGATGTGTTTCCTTGTATTATTGATATCCCTTGGTTGTGTTGGTTGAAACCTGAAGGCAGTCTGTCATGCTTTTGTGCTTGTAATTTTGAACAGGGAGAAGAACTTGGGATTGAGCGTTCAGATATCTTTACAGTCAAGCTGGCAGGTTTACTTCTTATACTTAGGCTTCTTTTAAAAAAAGAAACCCCCCCTTTATAGTCGGTTTACAGTCAAGCTGGCAAATTTACTTCTTATACTTAAGCTTCTTTAAAAAAAAGAAACTCCCCCTTTATAGTCGCATAAGTAGATTGATCTCTGACTGTTTTCACATCTATGGGAGCTTGGGAGTTCTATGATTATTTAACTTTTAGTTATCTCATTAACACACGACTTCCATAAATATGCTTGGCTTCTAACGTCCAGGTAAGGCTTTTGGGTGTAGGACTTCTACACGATGTGGGACATGGTCCATTCAGTCATGTTTTTGAAAATGAGTTCCTCCCACAAGTTTTACCTGATGGGTTAAAGTGGTTAGTTTTATTTTCTCTTATCATCTTTTCATAATGGTCCATTCAACAGTAACAGTGCATAGCATAAGGTGGGCTTATTAAATGGAGTTACATGATTTAGAAGCGGAAAAGTTTTGGTGATGTAGAGTGACTTGCTAGATATATTTTCATGGTTATAAATTTGATCCATGATAGGCGTTTGAAAGGTATACCATCTTGTGGATACCAATCTGTGATCTATCTGACCAATAAATGTGGTGATTGTATGCATGCTGATGGATTACACAATACTTATTTACATGCTCATTATCAACCACTGAAAAAAGCTAAATATATCTCTATCTTGGCTGTTGCATTCTATTACTGCCACTGTTTTTCCACTTGCACTCTGAAATGTGATTGTGGAGTCAGGGCTCATGAGGAAATGTCTGGAAAAATGGTTGACTACATCGTTGATACGCATAATATTGACATTAAGCCTGGAGATCTTAAAAGAGTCAAGGTAAGTTTGTTGCCTTATGCAAATGGTAACCTATTTTAAGTCAATGAAGTTTTAGATTTGCAATTTGCAAATTCCCACATTATGTCTGCAAATTGCATGTTGCCAACTAGTGGTAGCAAATACGTGTAATATATCTTTAATGACAGGATGATGGCCATCCTTCTTTGACATCTATTTCTTTCAGGATATGATCATAAGTTCTCACCATGCAGTCACACAAGTGAGTCTCGTATTCTGGTAACGATGGTAGATTGTGAATATTTATTGGTCACACTTCAAGTGCCATAGGGAAAAGTTTCAAGCTCATCAGTGTTTTAAGGCCCTTTTATTGCATGCAGAATCTTGGTTATATGTTATCATAATGTTATCCCTCCTTCGTCTGCTAGGGTTGCAGTGAAAAGCGTTTTCTCTTTGATATTGTGGCTAATGGGCGCAATGGGATAGATGTTGACAAGTAAGTAAATCATCTTTGACAAGTAAATGGCAATACCAGAGATGAGATGAGGTTCTTCCATCATTGAAATTTTCTGTCCCAAGGATTGTTTGTTATGGGTATGACTTGTGTCAGAAGTTGCGCCTTAGTGCCTTCACCCCCTCCCTATTGGCAAGCTAGATGTAGAGGCCTGCATTAGCACAGTAAAGAACCATACAGGTCAAGAACCCCCCAGAAGCACTGCAGCCCAATGGACTTTGACCTAACCCCAGTCACTTAACATCTAGAATAAAAGGTGGACCCAAGACCACATAAGACTTTCAACTTGAATAATTTCAGTTTTTGAGTTGTAGCTTAGGACCTTGAGCCCCCTACAGTCACCCAACACCGAAATTAAAAGGTGGACTGAAGACCAGCATAAGCTTTTTGATTTGAATAATCTCATTTTTAAAGTGTCAAATGTGTCCTCATTCCCTAGCTTGTCCATGGGTCCTCATTCCCTTTGGCACCCATTGCACCCATTGCAATATTCCAGAACACAAACTGGTCACCAGACTGATGTCTTGGAGAAATCAGTGTGGTCACTGGGCTATTTTGGAACAATTTATGACTTCAAAGAGGAAGACAATGGATCAATTTCAGAATTAGGAGGGCTAACGAAGAGGTGTGGGACTTAGTAAGTCTATGATAGATTGTTTCAGATTTGCACTCTGAGATGTGCACCATACTTCTCCATTTGCTGTAGTTTTGCATGCATGCATTGGATGGTAAATGATATTTTGAGCGTGACCTGCATGTCTCATTCCTAAGATGATTGTTTTGTAACCATCCTATACATCCTAGGGTTAAGCTCTTGTTATCATGCCTAACTTGTTACATTGCGAACTGTATACATAATATTGGATAATCCAAAGAAAGATATGAACAGCCCTAAAAGTTATGTGTGTAAGCTGCTTTTGTCTCCTTTCTTATTTTTCTTAAGGCCCTATGACTTTGGATGTATGAGAATCTTTTTATTGAAGGTGAAATGCCCCTCAACAATTATGTCTTGTTCTCTGCAAGTATTAAAGGGAACAACTTTGTTTTGGAACTTTTCTTTCTGAGCTTGTTGTTAGAGTGATGCTGAGCTAATCCTTGTTTTTGTTTCCTTTCAACCAGATTTGATTATATTGATCGAGATTGCCGTGCTTGTGGCATCACTAGCAGCTTTTGTTTCAGTAGGTATGGATGGAGCCACATTTAAATATTAGGAAAATTATAGGTTGTTTATTGCTTAATACCAAGTTGAAACTCTAAATGGGGAGGTAAAAAGGGTCATATTATTGCTCTTCTTTTGCATATTGACCAGGTGATTGCCCGGAGTTTTACCCTTGTGATATGAGAATTTAGTTGCATCCCATTGTTATCTTTGTTCTCTTTCATATGCAGACAGCATAGGCATCATGCCTGGATTTTTGTGTGCAATGATGATGTGCCTGATTTCTAATGTAACAGTCCGTGAAATTTGTCATCACAAATTATTGTACTGATATGGGTGATTGCTTAATGCAGATTGATGGAAAACATGAGGGTGGTTGATGATGAAATCTGTTACCGAGCTAAAGAATGTACGTGTACTACTTATGGAACAGGGAGTTTTTTTCGTAAATACTGGTTTGTCAAGCACTGGTTTTAGTTGATTCTTTTTGTGCTTTTGTTGGACAGGTGTAAATGTGTACCGGTTATTTCAAACACGAGCTGATCTGTTCAGAACGGTCTACACTCATGCTAAAGTGAAGGTGTTTCTAATATGCTCTTGCGGTTGGACCCTCATTTTGGTTGTTGTGCAATAAATGCAAAGTTGATTTGATTCGGACCTGCTTATGGTTGCATTGAGACCCATGTTCATTTATACATGTTGCATTTATACCTTGAACAAAACTCGGGACAGCTGTCAAAACATACACACGTGGTATTTCGCCTTGTGCAACGATAATTATTTTCGGTCAGTGTATAGGGAGAGTTTTGGCCTGCACAATTCCTGCGGTGTAGAGGCTATATTATTTGCTTTGACTATGGATCTTAAAATGTTGGAAATAAAAAGAACCATATCAAGATGTGAACCCCTTTTTTCTATGCATTTCAGACAAAGACCATGGTGTGGAGTTCATGTTGGTATATGTTGCCAACTGCTAAATTATGCTTGGCATGTCAATGGTGTATATAAGGTATCACTCTAGAGGATTCCACCATTAGTGGTCCTTATTCAGCTCAAGGCCACGTGTCACATGTCCAACAGTCAAAAAGCTTAGAAGCTCAACGCTTTATAAACCTAGTGGGCAGCCATGCTTTTGGGGTATCTATGAGAATATAAGCGTTCTTTTTAGCACTGCCTCCCAGGCAGCCATGGATTCTTTCTATTTTTGCTCTCTCTGTGTGTGTGTGTGTGTGTGTGTGTGTGTGTGAGATGTTGACCTTGAGGAGGCAGGTATGCTACGGGTTTCGGCTGACAGGCGAGGTCCATTCTCATTTTATGGGCAGGCCCTATTAGACCTAGGCAGGATACATGATCTCATTATCTATAATGGTCTTGACAGATGGCCCGCTTCAGGTGGTTTCACATGCTTTCCACATGGGGGGGGCTCCAGTGTTATTGATTACATCATGGGATCCCTTGTCTTCACATCTCGCATTACTGACTTCATTGTAGCACCTCATCCATACCAATGCAAAATGCAAAAAATGTAAAAATGCAGAATGGCAATACTAAGTCCTAATTACAACATAGTCATGTCGATCGTTAACTATATATCAATCTCCGCATCATCATCAATATCATCATCATCCTCAGCAACAACAAGATATCAGGATGGATGAGGCAGTGGAGGCATGAAGTCGGCAATAGAGTGCTGTCGGCCACTCAGAGGTGCGGTCCTGGCACGTCTTCAGGTCGTAGCTCTGCGTCTAACCAAGGCTACTGTAACCCCCGCCAGTCGGGCTCCGACTCTAAACAAGGAGGGGATGTCTCCAAGTGTGATCTCTGTGTCTACCCTCTGTTTGAGCTGTCGGTTCATGGGCTCTAGGTCACGGTCATGTCGAGGCCTCGTCTCGTTGGGGTCCATGTGATCTAGCTGAAAGAACTCCGTGATAGAGCTCTGAGAGGGATCAACTGAGGAAGAAGTCTGCTCCTGTCTCCGTGCTCGGAGTATCCTCTCGCGGTGTCTAAGTGCCTCGTGAATGAAACCTGCCAAACACCGCTGGTCTGGACAGGAGAGAAAACGGGCTAAAATCCCATAAGTATCCCTGAAGAGGCAGTGGAAACGTCCTCGGATCTCAGTACACAGGACACTTGAAGATGAAATGCTCCTCTGTCTCAACCTCCTATATGTTACACAGTGTGCATATGCGCCGCTCCCTCGGTAGTCGCTTTACTTTGCCGCTCTCGATGCGAAGTTTGTGTGAAGAGACCCGGAACTGCCCAAGAGAGATCCTCAGCGAGTGGGGAAGGTGAATCTGCGTGTATCCTGGTGGGTCAACGAAACCCTCTGCTGTGATATGTAAGAAGTGATCTCTGTAGAAGCTAAGCTTCACTGGGAGTTCACTCGGTCCCAACCAGGTGTGAAAAGTGTGTAGCTGTAGTAGATCCTCACGGATAACCTGCTTGACCTCATGTGATAAGAGGGGAGAAAACGGAGCATCGATTCTATGCTGGAAGGGAGGTAGTCTATCCATGTGGAGCCCCAGTCGCTCAAACCATCTCTCTGTGCATGCATACTAGCATCTCTGATCTCCTCTTGCTGCAAGTGCCATAGAAGAGGATAGAGCTATCCATGGTAGCCTGCTACGCCCCGAGGTATAATCCCCATATTCCCTAACTCGGTACAGATATGTGATGATCTGAAATGGAGCATCTGGCTGTAAAGGGGGTGACCCAAACTCAACCTGAATGATCTGGTGAGGAACGGATGACTTACCACGAATCATCCGTGATAACATGAGAACCTGTAGCCGCTCCACACAGGCCCACTCTGTATCCGACAAGTTTGGCCCCCAACAAGGGTTGCCGTACATCCCCGTTGGGCGAGCCAAGGAGTCAAAAAGCAACCCCTTGGTGCGTGGATCCTGAAAGTGCCAGCGGAAGCACTGCCTCTCTAGTCTAGCCAATGAGGCATACCCTCTACTCAAGCATGCCTGCATCACGAGTCTCATAGTGAAGCTCGATCCGGAGAAGATAACCCCAAGATAAGTGTATGATGAAACTATCTCAACAAATGACCCCACAAATGTGAACTGCTCCTGACACATGATGGCTCGAGATGTATTGAAGATCATGACCTTGGTTTTACCCAGGTTGACCTTCAAATCATGAGACTCACAAAAGAACTATAGTGCGTCTAGGTGTCTCTGAAGCTCCTCTGTTGAGGAACACAAGAGAGCCATGTCATCTGCATAGAGCAAAATCTGGATCAGCGTGCCCGCAAGAGAGCAAACTACACCCCCCTGTGTATGCATCACTATCTCAAGCTCGTCAATGTAGAGGCCAAACAGGGTAGGCGACAAAGGACACCCTTGTTTGACCCCGATGGTACTCATGATCTCCTCTGTCCACTTGGATCTTGCTCGAACTCTGCCAGAAAATCTCGTAAAGTGCCATGACAGCCCCAATGATCTCCTGGTCATAACCCAAGTCCTGTAGGCGCCGTATGAGGCGGGCTCTCGGGACCATGTCAAATGCCTTGCGGAAATTCACAAAGCAACAATAAACCCTTTGCTTCCGTGACCTCGCCTCCTAGATGTTACATCTGAGCGTGAGAATGTGGTCCATGGTTTCATGATCACGCCGGAATCCGGCTTGTCCTGCTGCTGTAAGTCCTCGACACTCTGCAAGTCTGCTAACCTCAGAGTCAAGTACTGATGCATAAATCTTGGACATGACATGTCTAATCATAATGGTCCTGTAGTTCTCTGGGTTCATGGGATCCCCTGCCTTATGGATTGGTGAGATAGTATTAATGGTCCAAGTGTGTGGAAATCCCAAACAAACCGCTTT
Source organism: Dipteris shenzhenensis (assembly GCF_047967505.1). NCBI lineage: Eukaryota > Viridiplantae > Streptophyta > Polypodiopsida > Gleicheniales > Dipteridaceae > Dipteris > Dipteris shenzhenensis. The sequence goes on from NC_141620.1 coordinate 52,339,858, forward strand.
ATTAACAAGCTTTGCTAAGATCGGGGCTAGGAGGTTAATCCCATATGCAATGAACTCAGTGCATAGCCCCTCATGATCCTTTGCTCGGCCATTATGAAGTTTCATTACGGCATCCTTTATCCCTTCTCTAGTGAAGAGGGTGCAGGATGTGGAACGAGGCATGTGTGAGAGGTTAGGGACTGGCTGATTTGGGATGTCATAAAGTGTGCGTGCATAATCAAACCAGATCTGGGTGTCAGTGAGTGGCGGAGGGGACCGTCCTTCTAGAAATCTCCGCCAAAAGTCCTTAGAGTTGTTACTAAACAAAATGTTCAGTAGCTCCTCCTCGTTCTGATGAATGAAGTCTAGTTTCTTCCTCCGTACCAATCTACAGTATTCACATAGCGTATCTGGTGCGCTTGGAAGACTGTTTTTTGTTTCGAATCTGAGTTGACGACGTAAGGCTTTACACTCATCATCGTAGCAACTATTACAGGGTACAGTTCGAGATGGTGGGCGGGTGGAGCGAGTGGTGTGGGGAAAAGCGTGAATGGCAGCCTTGTGTAGTGAGCGGGTGACAAGGGCAACACGATCCTCTAAAAGGGGTATGAAGTCACTATAAGCGAGAAGTATGTACAGACGGCTAGAGTAAGAAGGTGAATGATCCCGATCGAAGCGTATATCGTGGTAGGTGGAGTAAGCACTGAGTGGGGTGGAAGGTGCTGTGCGAAGGGAGGTGGAGATGCGAAAGAAAAGGTATGTATGATCAGCCCCATTAGCATCCCAAAGCCTCTGGTAGTAGGAAACTACTGGTAGAAATATTTCATGAATTTCTTCCAAGTCTTGGGAGTGGGCCCATCAACCAAATTTGCACTTCAACAGGGTCTAGCCATACTTCTAAGGTACAAACTCACCATATGAAGCTTGGATGATTCTTGAAACTTTTCTGTGGCAAAGGCCACTCCGAGCTCGCATATAAACTGCATAGCTTTCTGCGTTTGTCCATGGGCTCTATGATGAACAGACGGACTAGAATCCTAGATGAGAAATGGGCGGTTGAGGATCCGATAAATGCAGACATCTCGGGAGATGAGTCCAAGTCTCAACAATTTTCTCCTTTGAACTTTTTCTCCTTGTCTTTGAGTGCTCTCCTCGATGTCCTCTACGTGAAGAAGAGGAGAAAGAGGAAGGTGAGCTCATACTAGAAGAAGAGGGATAGAATCAATGAGTCTTTCTTTTGCACTTTCTACTCTGGGAACTGGGCGATCTGCTGCTGCTGTGTGGCTTTCAACACCTTCCCCTCTGCCTCCAGCTATGGTACTCTCAGAAGATTCTTTTGAAGGGACCGGGATGGGCTATGGGAGCGCTCTGACTCACTTTCTTGGGAGAAGTGATGGACACATGTTTAGATATTTTCTCCATATGGTCAGATTCAAAAAGATGCTGAAATTGGGGGGTTCTTTTTCAAGTGCTTATAGTTCAGGGATCTTTGCTTTTACGAACTCTTTGTCAAGAACATCATTTGGCTCCTCAAATTTTTTTTTTCTGGGTCGTCTGATACCTAAACTTCCGTGTTCTGAAGGACTGTGCTAAGGTTGGATACTAACAATAAATCAGGGCAGCACTATTTCAAAACTTTTGCTGATGCAAAAAGCACTGAACCGTTGTCCAGAACTCAACTAAAACTGAATTATTTGCAGGAAATCAACCAAGCATTGGATCACAATCTGGACTGGCTCATGGGATCCCCTGCCTTGTGGATGGGTGAGATAGTGTTAATGGTCCAAGTGTGTGGAAATCCCAAACAAACCGCTTCATTAAAAAGCTTTGCTAAGATCGGGGCTAGGAGGTTAATCCCATATGCAATGAACTCAGTGCATAGTCCCTCATGATCCTTCGCTCGGCCATTATGAAGTTTCATTACAGCATCCTTTACCCCTCCTCTAGTGAAGAGGGTGCAGGATGTGGGACGAGGCATGTGTGAGAGGCTAGGGACTGGCTGATTTGAGATGTCATAAAGTGTGCGTGCATAATCAAACCAGATCTGGGTGTCAGTGAGTGGCGGAGGGGACCGTCCTTCTAGAAATCTCCGCCAGAAGACCTTAGAGTTGTTACTAAACAAAATGTTCAGTAGCTCCTCCTCGTTTCGACGAACGAAGTCTAGTTTCTTCCTTCGTACCAGTCTACGGTATTCACGTAGCGTATCTGGTGCGCTCGGAAGACTGTTTTTGGTTTCGAATCTGAGTTGACAGCGTAAGGCCAGAGACATCCTAGTTGGCTCTTAGCTTTAGCATATGGGCAGGCTTTCCTCCAAAAACTTGAACAGAAATCAATCATTCTTGCAGCAAATCAGCAAAACGATTTGCTGTTTTGGAACAGCAAATAGGGCAGAATTCTCCAGGCCAAAAATTGCAAGGTATTGGATTGCTTGCAGCTCAAAATTCGCCTAATATGCTGGCTGTTTCTTGTGGACTGGGGTGGACTGACTAGGCTGAACAAGGTGCGTTTGGCAGATCCTGATCCGGATCGTTTGCAGTTGCAGTCGCCTCTTTTCTTGCATTGTTTCTGGCAGATACTCTAACCTCTCCCACTCCTGTCTCCTACCGTCTGTTGTAGCAACAACAGCACAGTACAACAGCAGTACACGGGCAAGGGGCGGAGCCCAGGACTAGGTAGCGGCGGCAGCATCAGCAGCAGCAGGCCGTCTCAAATCTAGGTCGCACAGGAGGGGGCAGCCCTCTTTTCGCAGGTCACCAGCCTCAGAGAGGCACAAGACCAACCTATCTTCAGCCACTGAGCTGAGCCCCTGGGCTCAGTCTGGGGTGTTAGAGACAGCAAGAGGGCCCCCAGCTATTCACAGGCGACCATGGAGTTCCCAAAAGTGAAGACCTTTGTTGCAACCCCTATCAGTAAACCCTCCTACTCCGACATTGCAGCAACACCCAGCCCATACACATTGCACTACAAGTGGAGGGTTAGCTCAGACCCACAAGATCAGATATATTTTTTACAGCAGGAAGTAAAGGAGCTCAGACTTATGGTTGCAGCTCTCGGGAAGAAAGTGAAGGAGATGGAGAACAAAGGCAAGCAAGACATCATACAGGAAGTACTACAGATACACAAGGAAGCAGCACCTGCACCATAGTTGGTAACCAAAGTCCAGGACTTGGTCACAAATGAGGTCAAATCGATCCAAGGAAATGTCAGCCACAATGGACATCAAAATCAACAAAAGTGAAGTATATGTGAGAGGTACAAGAGCAGGAAAAAAGGGCTGCTAATGCTCGATGTCTACACATTGGAGGACTACCTGAAGATTGGCATGAAGGGAGCTTGGCATAAAAAATTGATAATATCATAGCAGCAACCCCTTAGATTGAGTGGGACTTAAAGGACATAACCATTGTGGCTCCTATTGGGACACAAGCCAAAGTGGTGCTCAATGACATGAAAGCAAGATTCAAGATTCTCATGCAAACAAATAAGTTGAGAGGTACCAAGGTATGGATATCAGAGGAGCTCACCCCAACTCAGCTCAAGATGAAGTCCACAGAGTTGAACAAAGTAAAGGACGCTCGCAAAGAAGGGAAATGGGCTCTCTATCGAGATGGAAAAGCAATTATCAAAGACTTTAAATCCAAACCCAAGGACTTTTGTCTTAAAATGATGAAACATAGGCTGATTACCTAGTACAATGTAGCTAATCTATAATAACTTTGGGAGTAGTATATGCACTTCCAAGAGACTCTCAGTCTATAATTGATGTTTTGGTGTGTACCCTTTTTGATGTGTGCGCTTTGTCTCATAGTCCCGTGAGGGCTTTTGAAGACGTTAATATATCGTTCTTTCTTTCTTTCTCTGAATTGCAGCAGTCCTTCTCAATCATTGGGTGTTTGGAGGGTCTTCACCAAAGAAAGTGATGGTGTAGGCTTTGATATTACTGGAACCTCACTAACACATAAATTCGTAGCTGTCCAGATGAAAACACAGCAAACCTGGTAAATTCGCACTTCAGAACAGACTGTAGAAGACTGCAGGACACCTTGACTCAGGAATAGAAACCACCAATTGGGAAGGGGATTGAAATCGAACTGAAGGCGAGAAGGCACACCCACAAACAATGGCCCTCTCTAACTAGATAACACCAGAAGATGTTGACTTCCAACATCCCCTCTCAGCTCCTAGATGGAACAAAAACGCGAGGGAGTTGGGTGTGCTGTTGGAACAAGTGAAGGATCCTTCGTTTGATACTCCCATCGCTGAAGACCGCCGCAGGTACTATCGAAAAAGCCCCCTCTTGGCGTGAACTGCCTCAGCACAATCACTAGAAATTTAGAACTGTTGCTCCCGGGTCATAGGCGCTAGGTACACTACTCTGGTCTAGTACTGGTACTATACATCATCTAGTACATCAATCCAAGTGTTGGTACTAGTACGTCACTCCAACAAAAGGTACTCAAACAATAGTGCAACTGACACTGCCACTGGTGCAAGGTCTACTTTCCTGCATGGGCACCTGTATTGCAGAGCTAGGTAGCCCCCTCTGAAGCCCCCTCTTAAGTCCAAACTGGTACACGGTCGCTAGATCGATGAACTTTAGTGCTCCAATGACAACGGGCATATAACAACTCACAAGGATCAATCAGTTGTCTCAGGATTCCCGCATTGGCAATCTACTGACCTATCCGGAATCCGGATCTCGAGTAGCATCAGACAATAGCTGCAATAGAACACTAGGAGGCTTTGTGGATCTGCCAGGTCATAACGTCCAACAAATAACATATAGGTAACATGCTACCACCTGAGTTAGTGGGAACAACTCCTCGTAGCTCGAGGTCTTGCTTGAAATCCTGCCTCAATGAATGACTCCCTTCCCCTTGTACCTCATCGGCAAGCCCTGCTACCACAAACAAGCAAGCAATTCCCCATCTGGACCCGGAAAACTGGGTGGCAGTGCATCCTGCCTCGTGCTACTAGAAGGTTGGAGTATACGTCGTTACGGCGGTAACGCTATTGGCCAACTGGTGACTGGGCCCCTCACCATTCCTTTGGGGACACTACCGCCAATAATGACCTTTCTCACTACATTGGTTACATGTATGGGATGCCTTGAGTGCTTCGCATTCCTTACGTCCTCAGATGATATCTACTTCCTTCCCTAGAGGATCTCCTGCTGAAGTTCCTGCAACTTGTTGATGTGTTCCTTCATCGAGGAAGGTTTCTTGGGATCCAACAACCGCATCTGGACTTCTAGGGAAACCCTCTTCATGGGAGAGATTTGATTATACATGGAGGCGAAATGCTCCCGTATACTCTTGGCCACTGTCATGCGCTTCATATGATTAATCACTTGAGGAGTATAACTATGAAAAAGGAACGATCTTACCTTGTGATAGGGTCTCGGCCTCCTTCTCTGCGAGGATGCCAAGGTCCTTCGCAAGGGGATTTGGTCTGGCATGGCAACACTATCAAGATGAAATCTGCGAAATCATATGACTGTGGCACAGACTCCATCATCACCCAACAGACTCCGTAGTTGAGCCCATTCAACTGACGGTCCATCAGGAATGTGGGCAAAAACTGGGATTTTTGTCTTGTTCTTTGCCATCTTAGACAAAGTCACCATGTTGGAGTGTAGAGGAAGCTGAACTGAAAGAGAAGGTGGATGGGATAGAAGGGAACATAAGGTTGCAGAAAGGAGAGGGCTGGAGAAGAGGATGAAGGGGGTGACAGCCCAATGTACCTTCACTCCTTGCTATCCGTCCCTCGAGAACACCTCCTTTCTGATCTAAAAACACCCTTCAAAGTCACCCCTTGCTGGGCACCCGAACAGTCCATTCCTCGCACATACTCCTCCTCAAAGACCTTGGAGCCATGTGAGAAGTGCAACGGAAATGAAGGAAGTGAGAGAAAGAAAGAAAGAAAGAAACTATTATTATCGTCCTCTGGGGGCCTGAAATCGACCCATGGGACCCAATGGAATGTTACAAAAAGTCTCCTTCTTCGAAGAAGGGTGGAGTGGACAGCTAGCATGTTGCTACCTGTGTAATACATTGGTCACGGTATGCAAGGACCTTGGTAATGTAATTGCCCAAGGCTGCGAGGTGAGGATGGGAAAGCAAGCTCTCCAAACTGTTGTGATGCTGCGTGACATTGCTGAAATCTTCTCTTAGATGCTCATATCGCGGACATGTCAAAAGAGAGAGAGAGAGAGAGAGAGAGAGAGAGAGAGCCAAACTCAACTCACAAAACAAGAAAGGGGAGAGAGATGAGACAAACTGCAAGTGATCTCAGGCCAAAACCCCACAGCCTGCTGGGGAAAACTTCTTCTGCTCAATGGGAGAACTGCCCCACAAATGAGATGCAAAACAAGTGAGGGAGGTGGGCTATAAATAGGCTCCCACCCCCTCCTGGTCAGTTGGCATGTGTCGGCTGACCCACTGCCCTACAAGGGCCGAATGCTCCTACTAGGGGGTTGACTACCTTTTAGGTTGGCCGACCCACCTCTAGGGCTGCCCACAGCCCTATATGAAGGGTGCACACTACCCTATATGAGGGTGCATCCCTCTATGCATAGGGGGGCCGACTCAGCACATGGGCTGACCAGGCTGGTGCTCCCCTATATAAGGGGCTCACCCCCTCCAGCATACAAAGGGGGCTGCCTATGGCCGACCTGGCCTGGAGAGTGGACCGACCCAGCACCCAATAACAGGGGCTGCTGGGGCCTAGTCTCCTGCCCCAAACTCCTGCCAGCCTATGTAAATCTACCCTCAGGAGTGCGGGAACACCCACAACAAAAGCCCTCTCTCTACCTACCCTAGCCTCACACTGGGCGGGCACACCCACAAACAATGTCTCTCTTTGACTAGGTGATATCAGGAGATGTTGACCTCCAACATTTGATACAAACATTTGATACAACTCGAAGTCTCTCATGCTTTCTGGCTTTTCTCTTAAAAGCAGAGCTTTCAGCCTGGACCAACTGGCTGAAATTCGTTTTTCTCAAGGAAGGGTGCCCAAAAAGCTGAAATTGCGATTTGCTCCATGTGGGCCCTTCCTAAGAGTTGGTCGTCCACCTTGGCACACTTTCCCCTGCACTCTCCAAGGTCCTGCCACCACAAATAAAACAATATTCAAGACACTTTAACCATTAGAGACTAGCTAATGCATACATTCTAGTTCTTGGACTAATCCTAGTCCCCACGATGCACACTAACCAATGTAAAACGAAAGTGAGAAAACTTGCTCTAGCCTCATGGCTTAGTAAGAAGCAAGCCTCAGTTGCCCTTTCTTCTACTCAAGTAGAGTACCGAGCTGCTTGCACTACAGCATGTGACATGTTGTGGTGCAAGTGAATCATGACTTAGAACAAGGCAAGGGTGGTCTTGTGTGACAACTAGAGTTGCATTTCCATCGCAAAGAACCCCTATGTTTCATGCATGAATGAATTCCATTACCACTTCATACCGAAGCTCATCATTGATAACATCATGGAGCTGAGACCGCTAACAATCTATCAGATGTATTCACAAAGGCACTCACATGGGAGTAGATGGAACACCTCACTCGACCCCATACATAAACCCCCCTTCCCCCCTCACATTAATCTGTTCAAAACTAAAGACTCTCCTTATAGGCAATGCTCTAGATTGAGGGTTTTTGCAGTAGTTTATCCTAGCCTCCTTTGCTGAATGTTTGTCCTCATCTTGAACTGTGTTAAGTCAATGTTCTTTGACCAGAGTCAATAATAAAAGATTTCTCTTTATTTCTTGGGATAAATACAATTTTGTGATAGATTTGCTTGATCAGAGATTGCCAGACATGTCCTCTTTTGGGACTCCTTCATTTAGCTTCATATGCATGTGATTGGGCACGTGCTGAGACCCATGGTGGCATAGGAGCTCCTTTAGTAGAGAAGTGTTTCTTTTTGGGATGGATCTTGAGTACATCCTTGCAAGTAGACCTGTTACTAGATGGTTTCAGCTCATAGACTCCTCATACAGCAATCTATTCCAGAGGATTGGTGAGAGGCATGATGCTGGTTTCGGGTGAAGGTCCGCTGGATTAGTAAGACTGTACTCTTAGACTCCTTATGTAGCGAGCTGTCCCACAGGATTGGTGAGAGACAGGAGATACTTTGGTAAGGTTTCATTCAAAGGTACCCCAGCTTATTCAATGGTGCGGCTAGGATAAGCTTTGGTCCCATAGCACTGATAGAGGCCAAAGACACTTCTACAAGTCTGTTGCGGTGGGTATTTTGTCAGTCACAAAACACTGACTTATTGGACGTTGTGGTAGCTTGGACCATGTATTCCAACTGATACATACCTCTTCACATTTCTTTCATTACAAGGTATGCTTATTTCATGGTGAGCATTGTTTCAGACCTGTGGAGTGAGGCCCATTTTCCTGACAGATCTGTGTACACCCATGAGGATCAGATACTTAATGAAATACAGATCATGCCAGCACACATGGTCTGGGAAGATGCACTGGGTGATCAGGGACTCCCATATCCTATCATGCCAGCGCACACAGTCTGGGCGGGTGCACTGACTGATCAGGGATTCCCATATCCTATTATACACATACTTGCAGCACCATTGGTCCAAGTCTGTCATTTTATTCTCCTGCATAGAGGCATTGGAGTGATCACTTGGTTTGCAAGGCTCCTCTTTGTCAGCTCCGTCTTTCTGAGGCAGAGAGTGTGAAAGTTGTTTATAGTGTTGTATGCAGCCCAGACTTGTTTGGAGATGGGTTTGTGGACCCACGTGAATGATTGTAGAGGATCCTTCAGTGTAACGTCAAGGGATCCCTGTGGTGTGTCAGGGTTGTACAAGGTTGCAGCAGCTGTTTTGACCTTTTTATCCTTGCTAAACTGCACTCCGCCACTGATCAGCAACATTTTCCATCTTCTGATTGCAACATTGACCTCTGTATCACATCTCCAGACGGCTCTGTATGGGGATTATCACCAGCATCATACTCGCAAGAATTGGATGCAGTGATGGCAGGATCTGTGTGACAGATTATTGGAGAGTGAGTTTTGTCAATCTCTATGCAGTCAATTGGCTATGTGCTTAGGGAACTCATCGGTTATAGAGATTGCACTCAGATTTTCCCCTGCTCGATTATGGCATGAGATGGATCTTCGTTGGGTTTTTGTTGGATATTTCTGTTTTTTTTCCTGGAAGTTGAAGGTTTTCCCTTTGTTCACCAGGCACTGGAGTTCATGCTCGTGGATTGCCTATTACTTGCAAACAACTTTCTCCAAATTTCTGAACAAGTGTTTGATCCTGAATTTTTTTGGAAGGTATTTATTAACTTCGTTTTAGTCTTTCAACTTATGACCTGATATATTCACATTTTATAGAGACCTTAAATTCCATGGTATTAGTTTTTCAAATGTTGGATCTGCTGGAATTGCAGCTGGATGACACAGTCTTAAAGGCGATCGAGACTTCCGAAGAAGAAGAATTGAAGGAAGCCCAGAAAATCGTCATTCGGATGAGGCGTAGAGAGCTTTATAAGGTCTGAGAAGTGCATGTTCTGACCAACATTGGTTAAATTCAGCATCTCGCTTTTACTTGGCCACTTAAACTGTGATCTCACATGTTTGCCTTTGTTTTGGAACAGTACTGTAATGAATATGCTGTTCCCAAAGATCAGCTGGAGCACTTCAAGGATGTGACAGCTCAAGACATTGCGTGCTCACAAGTGGATACAACTGCACCTACTCAAGAAAATTACAGAGTTTCAATCTTTGACTTTATTTAAGTGTGATCAGTATTGTCAACGTTAAGCATCGAATGGTTGGGTGGTTGCAGGTCAAAACAGGGCTAAATCTCGGTGTGGATGATATTGTGGTCAGTAATGTTAAGATTGATTTGACTCGTGGAAAGGAAAATCCCGTTAACAGGTATCCATTTGAGTTAGTGTTGTAACTGGATGTCCTGCTATGAGTAGTATTGTAAATATAGAGAATGAAATGGTGTCTTTTCTCTCTGGAGCTAAATCTAGACCCTGGGAAAATACTGTATGTTGTGAAGTATATTGTTGAAAGATGGATTAATGTAACCCTTTTTTTAAAACAAATTGCTGTGGTGGAGCTTCTAATCAAATTTTGTATGATGATGTGTTCATAATCGACGTGTTTGGAAGGGTCCACTTCTTCCAGGTTAGTATCTGCACATGCTTGAATAGCTTTGTATATAGAATGCTTACGAATGGCTTGAACTTGTAAAGAGATCTTTTGAGTGATTAACTTGTTACACTTCACTTTAGAAGACTTTGTGCTTATTGTATTAAATTTATCAGGTTTGTTGTCTGCACTCTATAGGATTATGAAAGCAACGAGAAATTTAGTATACCAAAGGAACGTGTCAGTCAACTGTTGCCTGACTGCTTCGAGGACAGAATTGTTCGCGTTTATTCAAAGAATCCGGAGCTGGTATCCCACTTAAGTTCCTTAGAGTCGTTTTAAAACTTCTAAAATTCACTGTATAAAAAAATGACTTCCCTCTCTGATGCTTCTACAGGTTGAAGCAGTATCTCAAGCGTTTGAGAATTTTCAGTTGAAAACTTATGGAATCAAGGCCCAAGTACATGGAACCCCTAATGGTAAAAAGCGACGAAGGTACTTATAGATTCTTTCTAGGATAATCAAAGAAATGATTGTAAGTATATTCTTTACATATTCCAATAAAGTTGAGGCCTTTCTATGAATGGTGGCATTTCGATTGAACTCATTATTTTTGCAGTTCAATTTCAAAATCCATCAAGGATGATTTATCTTGAATATCCATAAAAGATTTCAAGTGGGGATTGGAATATTGGAACAATATTCTACCTTATGGTTTGACCCTGCAGAATACAGTTTCAGGGTTGATATATCTAGGATGTCTTGCTGACAAGTTTGTCCTATTGAATTTGAACATAACTCATCAGCTTCTAGTGAGCTTTTAGTCAAAGATGTTGGAATACTTACTGGAAAATTAGGCTGATTTAAAGATACATGGACTTTAAAGGCGCATCTCCGAAGGCAAAAATGCCTTCAAATTAGAACAATGCTCGGTTGTCTGGTGAGGAGATTGTAAAAAAATCAATCATTTTGACAGACTTAGCTGTCTGATAGGGGGATTTTAACCATCTTAAAAGTTCCCAATTTGTCATCTCAAGATGCATCTATCATGATTTTTTTTGTCAAAATGTTCTGGCCTTTATCACTACTTGGAAGATTCTGAACCTAGATTCCTACTATAGGAGACATTGAGGGTTGCGCTCAGAACAAAAAATAGCCCTAACATCGGATGGCTTTGAACAAATTTTGAGCACTCTATATGTGCTTTTTTGTCCCAATGTTAGTGTGTAGTCATGTTGTTATGCAGTAATAATGTGGAGTCGGATTGTCCTACGTTAGTAGTATTGGGTGTATGTATTTTGTACAATGGGAGACAATTGACATCTTCCTAGAATGACACAGCTACTATCTGTCTACTAAATAAAATATTGACTACAGAGGAAATGTCTTCCTGCTTGACGATCTGACAACCAAATAGTTGGGGAATCAAACATGTCCAAGGATGAACATGCCAGCTGGTCATTAGTTTATCAAAGAGACATCATTGCATATGTAAAAGTATAATGGAACATGACATTGCATTTCCAAGTTAATGTGATGTGATATCAATGATCAAACCAGATTCATGGCTCCAACAGTATTCAATATGGACACTGGCTTGCTGGACAATGGAGGAGATGAAGCAAATGACAAAAAATGGTATAAGCTAAGCAATTTACTGAAGAATGAAAGAACCATTACATTTTGAGGATACATTACAAAATCCAAAATGACAAGCAATAATGGATGAAGAATGAATGCATTATATAAGAACAATACATGGGAATGTATAATTTTAGCATCAATCAAGAAAGTCATGGAAAATAAATGAGCATACAAGGTATAATATTATATAGGTGGTAGTACTAAAAGGTACAAACAAAGACTTTTTGCAAAAGGAATTTCACAAAAATATCAAGAAGCTCATCAAGAAAGATATGCCTAATAGCAAAATTAGATTTAATCAAATGAGAGGTATCAGTTGCATATGGAACATGTATCAATTGGATGTCAAAATTTGGTATGAATTGATTTCTTGATGGAGAAGTCTACATACATAAATAACAAATAGAAAGTTGGTCTACAGAGTAATAGAGGACAGCATTAACAGGTTTTGTTCATTATATTAAGTCCTTTGTGGCTCATTCACTACTATTTAAGATGGAAATCACAAGAGATTACTAATAAGAGGATGTACACATGTTCACTCCTTAGGATTAAGGTTTTTTTAATGAATCCTATCATCTTCTGTAAATACGTGTAATTTACACCATTCTAGTTACTTGGTGTTCTAAGTCATATGCGGAATCCCTTTGTTAGAGAGTTCTTGGTTATCTTCATGGTACATGGGATTATGGATTCAAGTATGACAGATCCATAGACTTAAAAATTTATGGTTTTATTGATAAAGATTAGGTTGATAGTTTGGATGGATAAAGGTGTACAAGTAGGCTTGGCTAAGCAGAGTTATCGTGGCAATGTATCCAACAGTTGCTTTATCATCTACTAAGTCAAGGTACAGATGACCTATCACATCGTGCTTGTGAAGTGATATGGTTTAAAAGGTTACTCTAAAAAGATTTTATGAGTGGACCTACTACATTCTACTCCAATTACTTGAGTAGTATTTAATTGGCAAAGAACCAAGAAGAGCGAGGCACATTGAACTACACACTCAATTCATCCCCTGAGGATAGTTTTGATAATAGCTTAGTATTCTCAAGAACCAACTACAATTGAAGGGGTGGAAGTGCTAGTCAAGTTGTATATACTTTCATTACTATACTCTTTGCACCTTTTACACTTCTTGCATATCTTTTCATTTCTTTTCTCTATAATATTTTGCTTCCATTAATGTGTATTTTCAAAAAGTCTAGAAATATCTCTTATAAAGCATGGAGGTGTTGACCTACTATTCATCAAATAATTCTAGTTTTACGAAGAAGTTTCTACTATTAAGAATTAGCATCTAGTGACCTATCATGAGTTGAATGTTGTATGTTTGATTCCATGGAAGTGAACAAGGATGCAATAATCATGCATGTAAAACTATTTTAGACTTTTAAGTGTACTTAGCTTGTGTGTCTCTCCATATTTCTATGCCAAGAACATAGATGGCCTTCATGTCAAAGTTTGATGTGCACTTCTATAATATGCCTATCATTGAATTTTCTTTGGTTAGTTGTCATGACATAGACCTGGGTTTTTTGTAGTTAGTATATACTTGCTTAGCATTTTACTCTTGTAACGGGCATACTTGCCTCTGTAGTCCATCGAAGCCTTTTCGTTTTTCACTTTAATCGCACCCATGTCAATTAGAGGTTCCTCCATAATTTGAGTGGTTGTTGCTCTTGTTCCTCACTCCACCATTCACTTTTGCACTATGCACTCTCACAGGTTGAAGGTGGAAACTAGACTATCTTTTATAAAGTAGTTGAAAGTCGTGGCCTAAAAGCTAGCAACACAGGCATTCCCTTGCATCAACATCCCACACATACCCTCATTTTATTGAGAATAAGTATTGATTGCTAATTAGTTAGGTAGAATACCCATGTATGCAAGTGGCTTTAAAGGAGCATTGCTAACAAAGAAGAGCTTCCCTCAACATGACTCCTGGAGCCTTTTCTCTACTCCCCACGAATCCCTTCTTGCTATCGATGCTAAAAAGCATTGAAAAATTCATGGATGATAGGAGACAACACGGCTTGTATTCAATTTGGGTTTCCAACACTGCTTGTATTCAATTTGGCTTATAGGATTTCCAGAAGTTGCTCATACAATACACATGGCTCTACATGGTAGAGTCCTCATTAATTTTAGCTTCAACACGACCTTGTTTGCACTTTTACTCTTATTGTAGGGGGATTGATCACCTTTGATCTCTCCACCTCAAGGACGATCTTTGTGTTTCTTATGCTAGAAGCTTCAAATCTTTTTTTAGGGGGGACTAAGCTTTGGAGGTGATATAGTCTTTGTAAGTCTATTCTTCTCAACCTCGTCAAATTCCACCTTCATCCAATCAATATAACCATAAGGAAATAATTTAACATTTAACTCTTTCCGTTGATGTTCTTTGTAGAGTGGGACCCTTTTTGACAATAACTTTGCTTGTTTGGTACTCAAATTGGCAGTACTTTTATGACCTTACGGAGCTAAACTCACATCCATTACCTCAGCTTCCATATGACTAGAGTGAGAAATAGCAAGAATTTTGAAAGACTTATCATCATGCTGCTTGCAATAAAGTTTATAAGATCTCACCCCCTTTGAAGTTTAGTTGATATGAATTCCTACTTATACTCGTTTTCTCTTGATCCTCATCCCACGCTTACGCTTCATGATGTTTTTCTTTAGAATTATGAGGTAGATTAATGGTGTATGGGTTTGATATTTACTTATCCTTTTGATACAATGTACCAACTTTATATCTTGGAGTATTTTTGAAAGGGTGGTAGCACGCTAAGGGTATCCACTTTGTGCATTAGTCTTGGGCAAAGGCACACTAAAATACAAAGGAATCTAAAGAATCGGTAGCGAGGATCAATGAATCCTGGTGTGACATGTGTTGCTCTTTCTAGGCTTGGATGTCTCTCTTTGTAGGCTCGGGTACACCGCCCATGAATAATAGCTGGATGACAGCTATCCTTATGTACTCTAGTTCGTGGCTCAGTTAGTATGCCACCTTAGTTAGTTGAGTTTGGTTTGAGACCCACATATAGGGTTCTTCTATTTTTTTGTACTAGAGTTCCTTTGGTTTTTACAACTAAGAAGAGGAAAACTATTTTCAGCCTCCACCTTTGTGTGTATTCCCCCATTGTGTATGTGAGAAAGCCGCAAGTGAGACTCCTTCCTTCTCTCCCACTATCTTCACAAGTACATGGTGGAGAACTCGTCTCCCTTGTAGTTCATGGAGGCTTAGGGTTGAGGAACTAAGGGTTTAGGGGGAGTTTAGCAGTGGGAGAGGAAGAAGATGTAAGAGCCTGGGGGGAAAGGAGAGAGAGAAGAGGGAGGAAGAGGAGGGAGGAGGAGGGAGGAGGGAAGAGGAGGAGGAAGGGGGAGGAGGAGGGAGGAGGAGAAGGAGGAGGAGTAGGAGGAGGGAAGAAGAGGAGGAGGAAGAGAGGGGAGGAGGAGTTGCAAGGTTAGGAAATGCTTTTGAACATGGAGTGCAAGGAAGCATGGACACTTGAGACAATTGCTTGGAATACCAACGTAAAACTCAACACAATGCCCCAAAGAGTGTGGGCTTCATTCCATTATGGGGTATTTATACAAGTTGGAGAGCTTCTCTCTCTACATGTAGAACTTGCATCTAGAAGTTGCATGTAGGAGTTGCAAGCTACATGTAGGAGTTGTCACTTGCATGTAGGAGTTGCATGTTGAACTCGCATGTAGAACATGCATGTAGGAATCGCATGTAGGACTTGCATGTAGGAATCGCATGTAGGACTTGCATGTAGGAGTTGCTAGTAGAACTTGCATGTTGAGGATTCCTAAGAGAGATTACTCCTAGCCTTATGCAAGTAAAAGTGGAGCTTTGCCGCTACTCTACACATAGATTCTATACTACCTAAGTCCATGTTGGAATAGAGACAACATTCGACCATCGGGTGTATGTGTCTGATGGGAATGATACATTGTAAAGGCCTTACTATGAGTAAGATCCATGCACTTGCAAATATTTATTTGATTCATATATTATTTAGGTAGTAAGAAATGCGTATTTTTGTGTTTTTTAATCCTAAACCATGCAATTAAGTGTCAAGAAAAATATCCATCAAGTGTATGTGTCCAATGGGTATGAATCTTTACCAAGTTTGTGATTCATCTTTCATTTACATGGCAAGACATGTGTATCTCCATGTTTTTTAATCATGCACCATGTGTGAGTGTCAATAAACTATGCATCGGTGTACTTTTACTATCACATGATGTACTTCTACTATCAGGCGTATGTGTTCAATGGGTATGATACTTTGCATGTACTTCTACCATCAAGCATATGTGTTCAATGGGTATGATACTTTTCATATGCCTTAATTTGAGTTATACCCATGCACTCTCAAATTTTTTTGTGATTTATATTTCATTTTCATGGAGAGACATGTGTATTTTCATGTTCTCTTCTCATCACCTTGTGTAAGTGTTAAGAAATATGCATCGGTGTGCTTCTACCATCAAGCGTATGTGGCAGATGGGTATGATTCTTTGAGTAGGCCTTGATATGAGTGAGATCCATGCACTTGCAAAGTTTGGTACCATCAAGCATATGTGTCAGATGGGTATGATACTTTGAATAGGCCTTAATATGAGTGAGATCCGTGCACTTGCAAAGTTTGGTGTGATTTTCATTTTCATTTTCATGGCAAGGCATGCATATTTTGGTGTTTTGTTATCATGCACCATGTGTAAGTGTCGAGAAATATGCATTGGTGTGCTTTTACCATCAAGAGCATGTGTCTGTGGGTATGAGACTTTGCATAGGCCTTTATATGAGCAATACCATACACTCACAAAGTTTGGTGTGATTTTCATTTCATTTGTGTGGCAAGATGTATGTATATTGATGTTTTTCTATTATGCACCATGTGTAAGTGTCAAGAAATATGCATGCCACCTAGATACCTCAATCTTGGTCTCCACGTGTGCATGCCACATCACAACCTAGTTACCTCGTTCTAGGTATTGGGCTCCACGTGTGCATGCCACCTAAATTTTAATATCCACCTTGATTGCCATCTAGGATGCCAATTGGACACATGTTAAAGGTATACCTCAATTGAGGTATTGAATTACCACATCATCATATCCTTTTGGGCCACATCAAATGCCACATAAGCTTCCATATATGATGAATACCTAAGATTGAGGTATCTAGGTGTCCTAGGTGGCTACCATATGGAGTACCTTGATCGAGATATTTTATCTACTTACACATACGCTTGATGGTAGAAGCACACCGATGCATATTTCTTAACACTTACACAAGGTGATGAGAAGAGAACATGAAAATACACATGTCTCTCCATGAAAATGAAATATAAATCACAAAAAAATTTGAGAGTGCATGGGTATTACTCAAATTAAGGCATATGAAAAGTATCATACCCATTGAACACATATGCTTGATGGTAGAAGTACATGCAAAGTATCATACCCATTGAACACATACGCCTGATAGTAGAAGTACATCATGTGTAGTAAAAGTACACCGATGCATAGTTTATTGACACTTACACATGGTGCATGATTAAAAAACATGGAGATACACATGTCTTGCCATGTAAATGAAAGATGAATCACAAACTTGGTAAAGATTCATACCCATTGGACACATACACTTGATGGATATTTTTCTTGACACTTAATTGCATGGTTTAGGATTAAAAAACACAAAAATACGCATTTCTTACTACCTAAATAATATATGAATCAAATAAATATTTGCAAGTGCATGGATCTTACTCATAGTAAGGCCTTTACAATGTATCATTCCCATCAGACACATACACCCGATGGTCGAATGTTGTCTCTATTCCAACATGGACTTAGGTAGTATAGAATCTATGTGTAGAGTAGCGGCAAAGCTCCACTTTTACTTGCATAAGGCTAGGAGTAATCTCTCTTAGGAATCCTCAACATGCAAGTTCTACTAGCAACTCCTACATGCAAGTCCTACATGCGATTCCTACATGCAAGTCCTACATATGATTCCTACATGCATGTTCTACATGCGAGTTCAACATGCAACTCCTACATGCAACATGCAACTCCTACATGCAAGTGACAACTCCTACATGTAGCTTGCAACTCCTACATGCAGCTTCTAGATGCAAGTTCTACATGTAGAGAGAGAAGCTCTCCAACTTGTATAAGTACCCCATAATGGAATGAAGCCCACACTCTTTGGGGCATTGTGTTGAGTTCTACGTTGGTATTCCAAGCAATTGTCTCAAGTTTCCATGCTTCCTCGCACTCCATGTTCAAAAGCATTTCCTAACCTTGCAACTCCTCCTCCCCTCTCTTCCTCCTCCTCTTCTTCCCTCCTCCTTCTCCTCCTCCCTCCTCCTCCCCCTTCCTCCTCCTCTTCCCTCCTCCCTCCTCCTCCCTCCTCTTCCTCCCTCTTCTCTCTCTCCTTTCCCCCCAGGCTCTTACATCTTCTTCCTCTCCCACTGCTAAACTCCCCCTAAACCCTTAGTTCCTCAACCCTAAGCCTCCATGAACTAGAAGGGAGACGAGTTCTCCACCATGTACTTGTGAAGATAGTGGGAGAGAAGGAAGGAGTCTCACTTGCAGCTTTCTCACATACACAATGGGGGAATACACACAAAGGTGGAGGCTGAAAATAGTTTTCCTCTTCTTAGTTGTGAAAACCAAAGGAACTCTAGTACAAAGAAATAGAAGAACCCTATATGTGGGTCTCAAACCAAACTCAACTAAGGTGGCATACTAACTGAGCCACGAACTAGAGTACATAAGGATAACTGTCATCCAGCTATTATTCATGGGCGATGTGCCAACCGCATCTGCAGCTCGGTGACATAAATGCACAAAAGTCACCCTGGCATATCACGAGTGGAGCTTGATATCTCAACACTCCCCCTCGAGCTCAATCCCAATTCTTGCACACCAAGCAGGTCTCTGAACTTGTGCAGCTTCTCTGCGCCTAATGCCTTTGTGAATATGTCAGCTACCTGAACCTCTGTGCTGACATAAACTAGAACAATAAGACCTAGTAAAACCTTCTCCTGCACATAGTGATAATGCACCTCAATGTGCTTTGTTCTAGCATGATAGACTGGGTTATTTGCCAAGTGTATACTGCTCATGTTGTCACAATAAATGACAACTGGCCCATCTGTAGACTGATGCATATCATAAAGTAGCTTATGCAACCAAGCTACCACACATGCAGCCATTGCTGCACCCATGTACTCAGCCTCTGTGCTCGACAAGGCAACTGTAGGCTGTTTCTTACTGCTCCAAGTGACTGCAGCACTCCCAAAAGAGAACACATATCCACTGGTAGATCGTCTATCAAAAATACTACCAGCCCAATCAGCATCAGTGTATCCATGCAACTATATCTGAACCCCAATCTCATAAAATAGTCCATACTGCAATGTGGACTTCACATACCTGAGTATGCGTCTAGCCGCATCCAAATGCGGTTTCCTTGGAGCCTGCATAAACTGACTAACCAATCCAATAGCATAGCAGCTCAAATCTGGCCTGGTAATAGTCATATAAATCAAACTTCCTACCATGCAACTGTACATAGTAGGGTCTTCCAGAAGCTCACCAGCATCTGCGCTCAGCTTCACATTCTGCTCCAAAGGAACTGAAATAGGCTTACAGCCTGTCATCCCATATTTGGATAGCATGTCCAATCCATACTGCCTCTGCAAGAGCCGTATCCCACTTGGTGATCTAATCACCTCAATGCCCAAGAAATAACATAGCTCTCCCAAATCCTTCATCTCAAACTTCTGCTTCAATAGCATTTTCACATGAAGGATATCTTGATCACTATTACCTGTGATGATTAAATCATCAACATAAATGACAAGTAGCATAATACCTTTCTCTTTTTTTCTCACATAAAGTGAGGAATCTACCTTGGAAATCTGAAAGCCAATAGTGACAAGATACTGTCCTATCTTGTCAGACCATGCTCTAGGTGCTTGCTTCAAGCCATACAAGGCTTTCTTCAACCTGCAAACAAACTCAGGATGAATAGCATGAACATAACCTGGTGGTTGCTCCATAAAGACCTCTTCTTGGAAATCACCATGCAAGAAGGCATTCTTTACATCCATCTAATGTAAAGACCATCCCTTTGATGTAGCCATAGCAATGACTGCTCTTACGGTTGCCATCCTTGCAATCGGACTGAATGTTTCTTCATAATCAATGCCATATGTCTGTGCATACCCCTTGACAACTAATGTTGCCTTGTATCTCTTCACAAAACCACCTGCATTGTGCTTCATCTTATACCTTGTTAGCACAAGTGCAACACTTATTAGCACTTTCATCTACCATTGCCAAATGCTAGTTAGCACATGCAATGCTTGTAATTGCATGTACTTGTTAGCACATGCAATAACATGCATGTGCTATAATAAGAATTGCATGTCCTTGATAGCATGTACTGTCTCGGGGGTTGTACTACTAAGAACCGTATGTATCATGTGTGTTCAGAGGATTTTAATAAAAACCCTCAACTAAAATTCATTCCATAATAAAAACACCCCTCTTTACTTACGAACTAAGTGATTTTTTTCAAAACTTCAATTAAAAAACCCCTCCTACTATTGTAATTATGCTAAATTTTTTCAAAAATTTGGATTAAAATACCCCTCATTTTGAATGGACGTGGTACACTAAATTTGTTTTAGGTGAACCCCCCCAGTGTGATGGCAACAAACGCTTCTAGTTTGGGTTTTAGCACATACACTCACATTGAATATTAGCACTTTCATCTACCATTGCCAGATTCTAGTTAGCACATACAATGCTTGTAATTTTCAGGTGCTTGTTAGCACATGCAAGAGCAGGCATGTGCTAATAAGAATTTTATGTGCTTGTTAGCATGTGTTGGCAAGAAATGTTTATGCATGTGCTATAGCACATGCCATTCTTGCTAGTGCCACCTGTAGTTGCTAGCACCATGCTTGTTAGGCTCTGTAATCCTTGACAGCACTTGCAATGCTTATTGGCACTCTCATCTACCACTTCCATATACTGGTTAGCACCTATACTTTCTACCAGTGCCACTTGTGGTTGCTAGCACCTACAATGCTTGTTAGCACCTTCGATCCTTGTTAGCACAAGTGTAATGCTTATTAGCACCTCATTAGCACTTTTATCTACCAATGCTAGATGCTAGTTAGCACATGCAATGCTTGTAATTGCATGTACTTGTTAGCACATATAATAACATGCATGTGACATGCTAATAACAATTGCATGTGTTGGCAACAGATGCTTCTTGTTTGGGTTTACCACATACACTTGCAATGAATGTTAGCACTTTCATCTACCACTGCCAGATGCTAGTTAGCACATGCAATGGCTATTATTCCACCTAATAATTGTGCTAATTAGCACTTGCTATGCTTGTTAGCACCTGAAATTCCAGTTAGCATCTACAATGCTTGTTGTTGCAACTACTAGCTATCTTAATTAGCACTTGCACTACCTGTTAGCACTTGCACTACTTATTAGCACTTACGATTGGTTATCAACACCTAAAATTACTTACACACAACTTTATTTTGATGGCAAGTTGAGCTCTTTCACCAATTTAAACAAAAAAATCCAGAGTGCAAGATTTAATTGTGGTCATTTGAATATTTAAAGCCTCTATTTGTGTGCAAGTTAAAGGACTGCTACACCTGTTGCTGTGAATACCGTGTGTAGATGTCCTTTTTGAAAGATGCTCAATAAAAAGTTTGGCAATCATTTGAAATACCAAAATGCAAATGCATTGTTTAGTGATGACACAAGCAACATATGTTCATCTACTCTGCACACTTACAAAGGTGTCACTCACTTGTGGGAGTCATTGATTTGTCCAACACAGAATGATGCAACCTTCCATCGTAGGAAGTGTTTAATGGGTATATGCAAGGATTGTGGCATGAAGAAGTTGGCCTGCTGCCCCTAAGAGACAATGAAGGAAGGGAAAACCATCACTACAAAAGTATTTATGTGGATACTATAGACAAGCATGGAAATAAGAAGAAGAGGAAAGATCTTGTGAACAAAGACATGCAATGTTGGGAACTTTTTGTAGTTCTTGAAAAGTAAAATGAAGCACTTTATCAAACACAACTACATAGCCCGATGGTAGGTGCTTCAATTCAAGGAATGTATTCTCGAATTCCCTGATGATGTGCTTGTCTCAGTTGTAGACTTCGCAGAAAATTATGCTTTCAAAGAACAGAATGAGATTCAGTCAATGCACTGGCATTCAGTACATGCCTTAATTTTTGTTCATATAACTTACTATTGTAAGGCATGAAAATTTATTAAAACAGTTCACTTCTTCATTTCAGATGATAGGCAACATGACACATTATTTGTACAACATTGTTTCATGTTACACGAGATGTGGTCGAAAGAACAAGGAGTTGCATTGAAATAGCATTGGGTTTGGTCTGATGGGGCTGCCTCCCAATTCAAGGCTTGTAGGCCCTTCTATTTGTTGCTAGGTATGGTGGAATGACAGGCATGGAAATGGCTTGGAACTTCTTTGCAAGTGGGCATGGCTAAGGAGAGCCTGATGGAGTAGGGGCTATTATTATCAGAACTTTAACGCATGAACAACTAAAGAAAGACGAAACTTAGCTAAGGGCATTATAGCCTTACGCAATCAAACAAAGGGAGTGTGCTCGTGTATTTTGGGGGATAAAGGTAGGAGATGTGAACATGGAAAATAAGTGGAACTATGAGCTACTCGCAATTCACATTCTTTACATGTTTTTCATGGTCACAACCCACAAGATCCATTAGGCATTGTAACCAAAAAAATTTCATGCTTTTGTGATGCATGCATGCATGGGCTTGTGAAGAGAGTGGGAGAGAAGGAAGGAGTCTCACTTGCGACTTTCTCACATACACAATGGGGGAATAAACACAAAGGTGGAGGATGAAAACAGTTGTCCTCTTCTTAGTTGTGAAAGCCAAAAGAACTCTAAGTACAAAAGAATAGGTGAACCCTATATGTGAGTTTCAAACCAAACTCAGCTAACTAAGGTGGCATACTAACTGAGCCACTAACTAGAGTACATAAAGATAGCTGTCATCTAGTTATTATTCATGGGCGGTGTACCAACTGCATCTGCAATTAACAAGACGGTGACATAAATGCACAACGGTCATCTTGGCATATCATGAGTGGAGTTTGATATCTCAACACTCCCCCTCGAGCTCAATCCCAATTCCTGCACACCAAGTAGGTCTCTGAACTTCCGCAGCTTCTTTGCACCCAATGCCTTCGTGAATATGTCAACTACCTAATTCTCTATGCTAACATAAACTAGATCAATAAAACCTACTAGAACCTTCTCTTGCACATAGTGATAATGCACCTCAATGTGCTTTATTCTAGCATGATAGACTGGGTTATTTGCCAAGTGTATACTGCTCATGTTGTCACAATAAATGACAACTGGCCCATCTGTAGACTGATGCATATCATAAAGTAGCTTATGCAACCAAGCTGCCTACATGCAGCCATTACTGCACCCCTGTACTCAGCCTCTGTGCTCGACAAGGCAACTGTAGGCCATTTCTTGCTGCTCCAAGTGACTGCAGTGCTCCCAAAAAGAGAACACATATCCACTGCTAGATTGTCTATTAGAAATACTACCAGCCCAATCAGCATCAATGTATCCATGCAATTGTATCTGAACCCTAGTCTCATAAAATAGTCCATACTGCAATGTGGACTTCACATACCTCACTATGTGTCTAGCTGCATCCAAATGCAGTTTCCTTGGAGCCTGCATAAACTGACTTACCAACCCAACAACATAGCTCAAATTTGGCATGGTAATAGTCATATAAATCAAACTTCCTACTATGCGTTTGTACATAATAGGGTCTTTTAAAAGCTCACCTACATGTCTGCTTAGCTTCCCATTCTACTCCAAAGGAACTGAAATAGGCTTACAGCCTATCATCCCATATTTAGACAGCATGTCCAATCCATAGTGCCTCTGCAAGAGCCATATCCCACTTGTGGATCTAATCACCTCAATGCCCAAGAAGTAATGCAGCTCTCCCCAATCCTTCATCTCAAACTTCTGGTTCAATAACATTGTCACATGAAGGATATCTTCATCACTATCACCTGTGATGATCAAATCATCAACATAAATGACAAGCAGCATAATGCCTTTCTCTGTTTTTCTCACATAAAGTGAGAAATCTGCCTTGGAAATCGAAAAGCCAATAGTGACAAGATACTGTCCTATCTTGTGAGACCATGCTCTGGGTGCTTGCTTCAAGCCATACAAGGATTTATTTAACCTACAAACCCAGGATGAACAGCATGAACATAACCTAGTGGCTGCTCCATATAGACCTCTTCTTGAAAATCACCATGCAAGAAGGCATTCTTTACATCCATCTTATGTAAAGACCATCCCTTTGATGCAGCCATAGCAATGACTGCTCTTATGGTTGCCATCCTTGCAACTAGACTGAATGCTTTTTCATAATCAATGCCATGTGTTTGTGCATACCCCTTGACAACTAATCTTGCCTTGTATCTATTCACATAACCATCTGCATTGTGCTTCACCTTATAAACCCACTTGTAGCCAATTCATTCTTGTCTTTAGGCAAAGGCACCAATTCCCATGTAGCATTTGCTTCCAAGGCATCCATTTCTTCATCCATGGCTTTCTCCCATTTTTCTTTTCCCATGGCTTGCTCAAAAGAAGTGGGCTCTAGTTCATGTATCACTTTGACCATATGGGCATAGTGAATGGCTGTAAATCCATCATATTTCAGCCTATCCACAAGATACCTAGCTCTAGTAGACTTGTGCAAAATAGGCTCACTACCAGGTGCTCTCAAAACATCCCTTGTCTTCCTTACTCTAGGTGTAACAACAGAAGGAATACCCAACTCATCATCAAGACTCTGTTCTGAACCACTGGATTCACCATCCACATAAGAGTGACCTACATTCACATCAACCATGGGCCGATCTACTTTCTCTTTTCCTTTTCGTGATACTTGCATACCACTATATGCATTGCTTTGAGGAGATCCTCTTGATCTCAATCTCCCTATCCATGGCGAAGTATGTTTTTCAACCATAGCTTTAAAAGCTTTGAAATGCCCAAACACTTCACTTTTTTTGCTAGTCATCAATAAAAGTGACAAAATAATGACAGCCTCCAATAGATGCAGCTTTAGTAGTCCACACATAAAATACACCCACACTTTTTTTGCTAGTCATCAATAAAAGTGACAAAATAATGACAGCCTCCAATAGATGCAGCTTTAGTAGTCCACACATCAGAGTGGATTAATTCCAATGGCTTCTTACTCTCTTGAACATGTCTAGGAAATGGTTTCCTTGCCTGTTTTCCAAATTGACACGCTTCACATACCTTATGCATTTTTGCAATCTTAAACTTAGGTAATCTTGCAATAATATTTTGGGCCTGCATTAATTTAAGTCGCTGTACATTAACATGACCAATGCATTTATGCCAGATATCAATATTTTCAACTACACCGGTCCCATGTGCAAACATTGCTGCACTCAATTCAGGCATGTCCGCATCCAACGTAAACATCCTGCCCTTCTTCTTCCCTTTTGCTATCAAGCGACCTTTATTTTTCATATCCTCAACAAAGCATCCATGAGGATTAAATCTAACCTGCAAGCCCTGCTCAACCATTTAACTAATAGAAACGAGGTTCTTGGTAATATTCGGGACATGAAATACATCAGATACGTATTTCTTTTTTCCATCCTGCATAGACAAAGGAATTTTACCAATCTGCACAATAGGATGTCCAGTATCATCACCAGTCTCCACAAATCCTGGTCTTTCCATTTTCCTTGCATCTTGCATCCATTTTGCATGACCTGTCATGTGGTTTGACGCACTTGAGTCAACATACCACACATCATTGCTTTCTTCTGCACTTGTCACAAAATTGGTCATGTACTGCACCATAAACATATGCTCATTTCTCTCATCACCTTGTCTACTAGAGGATGCAGAATTGCCTTGCTTTAATTTTCCAGTCATGATGTCATTCTGGTTTTTATAGCAGTCTTTAACCATATGACCCATTCTACCATAGTAATAGCATTCAACATTGTTGTTTGCATTTTGACCTCTCTGCCATCCACCATAGCCTCTTTGGCTTCCCTTGCCTCTAAAGTTACCACGTCTTCTTCCATAGGATTAGTTTTCTTGAATTTGTTGCATATTTTGATCTTTGCCATGGCCTCCAAATCGGCTTGCTCTACCTCTGCCTCTACCTCTTCCTGCATTTGAGTAGAAGACAACTTCTTGTGAAGTTCCTCCTGAAGAAGATGCACCAACATTTCTCAGCTCTTCAGAAATTAGAAGAGCAATCAACTCCTCAAAATCAAGAAAATTATCACGGATAGCAATGGATGTCTGGAATTGTGCATAATCCTTTCCTAGACCATTCAAGGTCATAACTAAATCATCATCTTCCACTGGCGACCCAATAGAAGCAAGTGCATCTGCAATCTTCTTCACCTTCATGTGGTAGTCATTGATGCTCATATTTTCTCTCTGCACATTATGCAACTACTGCTTGAGCTACATTTTGTTGACATGCGTATTTGTGCTATACATTTTTGTCAAAGTATCCCATGCCTCCTTCGGCATGCTTGCATCCTAAATATGCACAATCATAGAATCTAAAATACTGATAGACAGCCAATACATAACTTTTTTGGCTCTCTCATGGCAGCTTTTAAATGCCTGCAAGTCTTGTTGATTGGGAACA
Source organism: Dipteris shenzhenensis (assembly GCF_047967505.1). NCBI lineage: Eukaryota > Viridiplantae > Streptophyta > Polypodiopsida > Gleicheniales > Dipteridaceae > Dipteris > Dipteris shenzhenensis. The sequence goes on from NC_141620.1 coordinate 52,366,475, forward strand.
TTAGGAATAATTGGTTCTTGTTCAACTCTAGTAATAAACTCCCAATAGCCTTTTCCCTTAAGGAAATTCATCATTCTAAACTTCCATGCTTGGAAGTTGTTCTTGTCAAGCACCATTTGATCAGCACTAAATTACTTTGCATGAGTCTTAAACTGAGTGGTTTTGATGTCCTTGCAGAGTCTCAACTACATAGGATGCTAGGTGTACTACCACGAAGGTGAAATTCCCTGATTCGCATGTGCATCTGTCAAGACTATGTGTCAACATGGACTTAAGTAGCATAGAATGTGTGTGTAGACTAGCGGTAAATTCTACTTGTACTAGGAATAATCTCTCTTAGGAATCCAACATACATGTTCTACATGCAAGTTCTACATACGATTCCAACATGCAACATGCAAGTTCTACATACGATAACTGCATGCAGTTCCTACATGCAATTCCTACATGCAACTTCTATATGCGCATCCTAGATACAAATTCTACATGTAGAGAGAGAAATTCTGACAATTCCTACATGCAGAGAGAGAAGCTCTCCAAATTGTAGAAATACCCCATAATGGAATGAAGCCCACACTCTTTGGGTATTTATGTTGACTTCTACTTTGGCATTCCTTGCAATTGTCTCCAAGTGTCCATGCTCCCTTGCACTTGATGTCCAAAAGCATTTTCCAACCTTGCCTCCTACTCCCCTCTCCTCCAATTTTGCAACTCCTCTTGTCCCTCTTTGACATCCTATCAATATTGTGAAACTAAAAAAATGAGCTTCTTAAACTTTCACAAAAATTTAATATTAATATATAAGTGTTAGATATCAATGCTCCACTCTCGTGTAACTACGCGGGAACTAGCTAACTCTACTTGTAAGCCCCCCATATGAGGAGAAGGCATTTAAGTAGCTCGGTTATCCAGTAGGTCCTAGTTTGGACACCAGATGGGGGCCATGTGTGGCCTAATGGTTGGATGGCTTCATATAGAGTTGGCACACTGCCAATTAGGCTACATGCAAGTGTGGGAAGGCATCCCATGACTAACCGCACTAAGGGTAGATGGAGGATTTCTTGAGGTAGCCCACTCTTAGGTTGCGGGGCCCGTTTGGAGCCTCAGATGAATTCCACATGGCTCTGGGCCACCAAACTTGCACCGGTTCTTATCATGTGGTCGGTGGCCTATTTCGAGACTGTTCGACCATTTTGGGTGGATTGGGTGGGTCACCTAATTGGCTCTAACCGACTACTTATGGTGGCTATATAAGAGTAAGCCCGTGAAGCCCATTTCATCACTGGCTACAGCAACCCTAATTCCTTAACATCCAGCCTCCGTCTTCTACTATTTCCAGCTCACCATTGAAACTTCTTTCACAGGAGCACATGGTTGGGAGGCAGCGCCATCTATTGTATCAGTTCTACAGTAATCAAATTTTTGATTCTCCATACTATCTAGTTTTCTCTCTTGTGTACGAGATCCTGTTATCTGTTAAGCATAGACGTTGTATTGTTGTCTTACATGGTATTAGAGCCTGGACTCTAGTAAGAAGATTTAGTAGTGTGTTTCTATTTGCGAGCAGATTGTGAGAGATGGCCTAGCCTGCAAGACTGCAAATCCCACCATTCAGCGAAAGCGGAAAGTTGGACGACACTAACTATCCACTCTGGAAGTTCAAGATGAAGACCATCCTAAGCGCATATGAGCTTTGGGATACTGCCACTGCGGTGGACCTGAAACCAGTTCCGAGACCGACTCGGACCAATGCAACACAACAAATAGTACCAATTGTAGATGAAATTCTCGCATGGATAAGAAGAAATGCAGATGCACTGTGTTCTATTGTCTGCAGTGTAAGTGACTCTATCATGGCATTAATTCAACATGTCACCACAATGGAGGAGGCATGGAAGGTCTTGAAAAATCAGTACGAGACCACGAATTAGATGCAGATTCAAAATCTGGAGACTCAACTCACGAATAAGAAACCGTCTAAGTCTGAAATGGCAGAGAAGTTCATCACCAAGGTGAAGAATCTGCGCGATTACATGACTGCAATTGACATCACCATCACCAGCGAGAATCTAGCATGAAGGTGCATACGGATTCTTCTACCAAAGTATGACGGTCTTGTTACGGTGCTGAATATGCAGAACAGAATTCTACCCCTCAACTTTGAGGATTTTAGCATAATGCTTCTGGAGGAGGAGATGCGTCAAAAGATGAGGACTGGAGAAGATTCGGCTTTCTACGCTGGATCAAAGAAAGGTAAGGGTAAGGACTCTCGTAACCCATCTTCTTTTGATGATAAAAAGAGAAAGAAGAAGATCAAGTGCTTCTATTGCAACAAGGCAGGGCACAACCAGAATGAGTGCCGAAAGAAGATTGCAGATGAGAAGAATGGAGTGAAGAAAGAGTCCAGCAATAGCATGCAGGCAGTACCAGTAGAGCTATTCGTAGCAATTGAGGAGATTTGCACGGAGGCAGTTCAGGTACCTGCAGATGAACCTTGGATCATTAACAGTGGTGCATTGCACCACATGACCAGTCGCAACGATTGGTATACCTCTCTACAGCCGGTAGGGAATGACATCCTGGTAGCAGTTGGCAATGATGCAAAATGTCTAGCAAAAGGAAAAGGTACGATTGCTCTCAAGTCAGATGGTGTTGTAAAACAGTTGTCCGATGTTCTTTATGTGCTAGATATCAAGAGGAACTTGTTGTCCATTTCTGCGATCATGGATCGAGACCTCAAAGTTCACTTTGATAAGAATGGTGCACAAATTTTGGATCTTCAAGGGAAGGTCGTTGGTAAAGGTACACGGTGCAACAAGATCTACAAACTCTCAACTTTCAGTGCTCGAGCTGATGTGAAGAACACTAAGCTATGGCATTAGAGGTTTGGTCATCTAAACCTTAGTTCTTTGAAGGAGATGCGTAAAAGTGGAATGATTGTAGACCTACCAGAAATTGTAGATCTGCCTGATGTATGTGAAGCTTGCATGATGGGCAAGCAGCATTGGCATCCCTTCCCTAAAGTGGCCAGTTGGGCAAAGGCTCCTCTAGAGCTCTCATTCACACGGACCTCTGCAGAAAGATGGAGACAAAAGCTTTGGGTGGTTCCTACTACTTCATGACGCTGATCGACGACTACAGTAGAAGGATATGGATATATTTCTTGAAGACTAAAGACAAGGCTTTTAGTAAGCTCAAGGAATGGCATGTAATGGTCGAAAAGAAACGGGGAAGAAGATGAAGATGTTGAGATCAAATAGAGGTGGAGAGTTCACATCAACTGAATTCGAGAGTTACTAGAAAAGTCACGGGATCAAGAGGTAGAAACCCCCACCACATACATCACAGCAAAATGGAGTAGCAGAGCACAAGATGCACGTCATCTGCGAAATGGGTAGGAGTATGATGAAAGGGAAAGATTTGCCAAAGACTTTCTGGACTGCAGCATGTAAGACTGCAGTTTACATTCTGAATCGTAGCTACACGAAGGCTATGAATGGGATGACTCCACTGTAGGCCTTTTCTGGTAAAAAACCTTTGCTATCGTCTCTGGGATCCAGAAGCAAAGAAGATCATATGCAGCCATGATGTGGTCTTCAATGAGAAGAAGATGCATAAGGCACCCATGAGGGATGTGGAAATGAGGAGAATCACTTTCCAGGATGTGAATCCACCTGCATATGTTGATAGATTGCAAGCTGTCCATGCACCAAATGTGCAAGAAATGGTACCACCAAGTACTCCCACAAATATACAATCAAGGGTAGATGATGGATCATCTATTGGTGGAAATGATGAGCCAAATGTGGCTGATATGCAGGTGAGACAGCAAGCTGAAATGCCATTAATAAGATCATCTAGAGTGTCTAGACCACCTGATAGGTTTGTTCCAGGGGTAGACTATGTGATGCTTACTGATTGCGGGGAGCCTTCTTGCTACAAAGAGGCTATGATGTGTGAGGATCAACGCAAGTGGGAGTATGCTATGCAATCAGAGATGAGTTCACTTATGAAGAATAAGACTTGGGACTTGGTTTCTTTGCCACATGGAAAGAAAGCATTGCCATGTAAATGGGTCTACAAAATGAAGGTCACAGGTGATGATGTGCCTAGGTACAAGGCCCGATTGGTTGTAAAGGGTTCAAGCAAGAGAAGGGTGTGGAATTTGATGAGATATTCTCTCCGTGCATGCTTGGACTAGTGGCAGTAGAGGATATGGAGCTTATGCAAATGGATGTCAAGACAACTTTCTTGCATGGGGATTTGCATGAGGAAATTTTCATGGTGCAGCCGGAAGGCTTTGAAGAAAAGGGAAAAGAGCATTTAGTTTGCAAGCTGAAGAAGAGTCTCTATGGTCTTAAGCAAGCACCTAGAGAATGGTATCAGAAGTTTGATGCTTTCATTCGGTCCCAGGGTTTTAGAAGGAGTGAAATTGATCACTGCCTCTACACTAAAAGGGCTAAGGATAATAGCCTGATAATCCTGGCACTATATGTGGATGATATGCTATTGGCTAGCAAGAATACTTATGAGCTAGATGCGTTAAAGGCCAAGTTGCATGAGGCCTTTGATATGAAGGATTTGGGATTTGCAGGTCATATTCTTGGTATGCGCATCACGCGTGATCGGAGTAGGAAACTCCTTTGGCTTTCACAAAAAGAGTATGTTACAAAAGTATTGCAGCATTTCAATATGGAGGGGGGGAAGGCAGTGAGTACTCCATTGCCTCCATATGTGAAACTGAGTCATACAGATAGTCCCAAATCAGATGAGGAAAGGGCCATGATGGCTAAGGTTCCTTATGCATCAGCAGTTGGGAGTCTTATGTATGCTATGATAGCTACTAGACCAGACATTGCATTTGTAGTGGGAGTTGTTAGCCGGTATATGGCTAATCCAGGAAAGAGGCATTGGGAGGCAGTTAAGTGCATCATGAGGTACATGAAGGGTACCAAGGAGATGTGCATTTGCTTTGGTAGAGGAGACATGCATGTACTTGGGTACATAGATTCGGACTATGCAGGGCATGTGGATAGTAGGAGATCCACTTCCGGTTATGTGTTCACCTTTGCAGGTGGTGCAATGTCGTGGATGTCTCGTGCACAGAAGTGCATTGCTTTGTCTACCACAGAGGCTGAGTATGTTGCAGCCATAGAGGGTTGCAAGGAGGCTATATGGCTTGATCAGCTAGTGGGAGATTTGGGGATTCATACAGGTGTACCGACATTGCATAGTGATTCCATGAGTGCTATTCAGCTAGCACGGAATCCGGTCTTTCATGCAAAGACCAAACACATTGAGGTCAGGTACCATTTCATCAAGGAGGTACTTGAGGACAAGTGCATAGAGCTTGTCAAGGTTCATACAGATGATAACCCTGCAGATATGCTGACGAAGAGTCTATCTAGTCAGCGGTTTGAGTATTGTCGTGTATTGATGGGCATTGGATAGTATGCTCACTAGTTGTTCTCCCTTAAAGGCACATTGTCCTTTAAGTGGGAGGTTGTGGGGGTTAAAGGTCACTGTGCCTTAACCTCGGTTATGTAAAATACTCAAACACATATATAAATGAATGAAAAAGAAGATTAGGGTGGTCCTGCACCCACCAAAACTTGTGTGGCTCTCTGTCTCCCTCTCTCTCTCTCTCTCTCTCTCCTTCTTCCGTTCTTGCTTCCGTTGAGAGCACTCTCACCGACGTGTGGTACGGGAGATCACACAGGGACACAAGCGTGACGTGCACTTTAGCATAGGAGCTATGGCGGTGCTCTAGGAGGCTGTAGAGCAAGTGACCACTGCTCTATTTGAGGACTCCAACTTGTGTGCCATCCATGCAAAGCGCGTCACAGTCATGGACAAGGACATGGCTCTGGCGAAGCAGCTACGAAGTGACCCAAGTTTGAAGGCCTAGATTCTCTTGCAACCCACTCTTAGGACTTAGACCACCCCCTGCCCTTGAAGGCACTATCTTGTACCTAAGGCCCAAGGGTCAATTTTTTTAAATAAAATATATCGACATTCTCTACACTCTTGCATTGTTGTATATTTTCCATTTCAATGCTTGCAGTAAATGATCATTTTAAGTTAAGATTTGAATTATGTCAAATTCGCGCCGTGGTGGGTTTTGGGCTTTTTGGGGTCTTGGTGATGTGCCGAACACTTTTCCCTTCTGTGCGACGGTGAAATTCCTTCAGGATGCCCAAATTTGTGTCGTGGCGGGTTTTGGGCTTTTTGGGGTCCTGACGATGTGCCAAACACTTTTCCCTTCTGCGCGACGGTGAAATTCCTTTAGGATTTGATAGAAATGAACTCTTGATACCTAGAATTGGTGAATTTGATACTAAATTAGCTAGAAATTTATTAAATTAACACAATTAAAATGATGGAGAAAATATATCATCAACAACTTAAACAAAATACAATGGAATTCATGACGAGCAATGATAACAAACACTTTTCCCTTCTGCGCGACGGTGAGATTCCTTCAAGATTTGATAGAAATGAACTCTTGATACCCAGAATTGGTGAAAATGATACTAAATTGGCTAGAAATTTATTAAATTAACACAATTAAAATGATGGAGAAAATATATCATCAACGACTTAAACAAAATACAATGGAATTCATGACGAGCAATGATAACTTAAAACAAATAATAAAGACATGTAGTCATGTATCCATTTAAATATATGTTTATATATACAAAAGGCTTCATAGGCTATCTTTCTTCTTGGCTAGTTCGAGTACATCGAGAATAGGGGTCTTTGAATCCCCTAGTGGATTCCTAGATATAAATCTAGCTACAATAGCACTAACATCCTCCTCTCCTACTGCCAAAGACATAGCCATTGCAGTCAATGCCCTGCCATGAATGTTCGATCCAAAGGCATTGATAGCAACTAGGCGGTGTACCAAAATGACTTTGTCGACATTCTGAGTAATGTTGGAGTATCCAATAGCACGTGAAAATGCCTTGCACTTCAGTAGATCCGAAGGACCTTGAGAAGAAAATTTACCGTGAAAGACCACGATATGATCTGTGACTTTGCCAAGGTAATGGGCCAAAGAATGATCCCGCCCAAATGTGTTGCAAACATTACCCCATCGAGATGAGAATTCATCAAGCTCGAATGCATCCTGCAATAATTCAACAAACATTAGAAGACCGACAAAACAAATTATACTGAAAGAACATCAAAATAAAAAATATTGTTCGAACTTACCACTACAGCATCATCGGCTTCTATCCCTTCCTCATTTGCAATGTTGATGGAACCAGGTGCTGTGTGATGTTCCATTTGGAAGGTGGACTCTTTCTCCTGACCTGTGTTGGAGGTGGAAGCTTCTACATGAGAGGGTTATGCATCGTATATGGACATGTCTGCATCCCTCATTGAAACCAGCATCGTCAAGAGAAAGTCTTCCATTGTCTGGCCTTCAATACCTGAAACCCCGAGATCTTTGACACTTGTGTCAACATCGAACCCCGATAGGACTCCAAGTGTCTCATCCTCTTGTAATTGAAAAAGAATCTCTATGTCATGGAGGAATACGTACTCTTCTCCATCGATGATGAGGGGGGCCAAGGACCATAATTCTGAGTCTAGGTCAACGGTCTCTGATGTAGATTCTAGGGGCTCTTGAAGTAGGCTCAATGCTTGAGCTGCTTCCATCTCCTCTTTTGGATCATCAAGAGACTCTTCCATGTAGATGTTCGAGTCATGTAGATGTTTGAGTCTAGTCTAGGGATGACCAGATCAACAGTTCCAATAGAGGGGGTGCTAGACGATGAGGCTTCTTCCTCTAAATTTCCTTCTTAAAGAAGAAAGATGAATGTCATCTGCCATGAAAGGAATTTGGTGCCTATATTTCCTGTGATCCCTGTGTCTAGGATGTCTTGAACTTCGACTGTCCTAAACCATTCATCTATAAGTTTGTCACAAAAGCGGGCCAAGCGCTTTACAAACTTGGGTTCCTCTATGAACGAATACTTTATGTAATCTATGGGAACTCATCTCTTTGAAGTGTGGTCAAGTGTATAGGCAAAACTTAAGAAATGATCTTGCATGTAAAGGATGAGATCTGAGAAGTCATCCTTGGCTTGCATATATGTGCCTAGGACATCTAAAGTCCTATCGAACACTAAAAATAGCTCTTCCTCACGAAAATGTGGCTCTTCTTTGGTATACCAGCTTTATTTCTTCCTATAAAGCCCTCTTTTCTTTGCCTTGAAGAGTGAGATACAAGCCCTCCAAGATCAGGCCTCTGTTTTGGACAGTTTTGACAGTGTTGTGAATTTGGTGCTACATTAGATGCTACTTTGGCATTTTTGATGTTTTAAAGTGTTGAATAGCATCAATACAATTGTGGCTACAACTTTCCTTTAGGTTGCTATTATACCTGGATTTGCTTGGAATACTTTCATTTAGCCACCTCTATGAAGTATACAAGTTGAAGTATCATTTCCATTATGATTTTTATTATGGAATTTGGTTAGCAATATCTTGCCACAAGGATGTTTCTTCCTATTTGTTCATGAGATGAAGTCATGGAACGTAGTTCTAGATGAATGTATGACAAATAGCAATTGATGCAGGGAGTAACTTTTGAGGATGGGAGTTTCTATGGCTCTCTAAATGTGAAAGTGAGAATGTGATGTAAAAAGGACTCTTACCCCTTAATATATATAAAAACCCTAAAAATTAAAATTAATCATAAAATCTTCAAATTTTTTGAAAAACATTTACCACCATGAACTGAAAGGAGAAAACATTAAAAGAAATAACATTTTCATTTAATTGTCCATCATCTTTTAAAGCAATAACTAGGATTTGAAAGACAAAAAATTAAATGCTGCACTAGTCAAACACATTGTCAGCAATCTTCAAAGTTGCAGGAGGAATGAAATTGGCACTATGCATGCACTTCTCCACACGGTGGCTGATCTTACCACCATTTAAGGTAAAGTAGAAGGACTCTGACATGCCATCGTCCATGACCAATAGGTGTTCTCGCATGTCCCTTAGAGTCCATTGCGATGTGGCATTCACATTCTTGACATCTCCCTCTTCAACATCAATAGATAAACTTACCCCCGTATTGTCTTCATCATTAGAGTCTAGGGGAAGCCATCAGCCATTTGTTTTCTTCCAGCGCCTGTATTGAAAAGCTAAATACAACATTTGGTGTGACAAATGGTATCGAATTACCACATTGTCTTTACATGCATGATATTGAAACACATCACCCTTTTGGTCACCTAACCTGGTTCCCCAATTCATCCCAAGTAAATCTTCAAGAGCATTTTCATCTACATGCTTGCAGGACCACATAGTTTTTGTTCTATGCATATGTATAGAAGCAAAAATGTGTAGATGCATAAACCAAGATAACCTTGCCCATTTGGACCCAAATATAAACTTCATGGCCATGCCCACATCCTTTGCAATCTTGTCCTTGTACGATTGCAATGTCCTCGAGTCCACATTATTGCAATCCATGTCTTGAAGTTGTGGTGGTGAAATGGTTTACAGATGGCCATAGCTTCATGATGTCATTGGAGTGATGTATGTTGCATTATACCAATACACATTCTTCATTTGCAAGGAGGCCAACTTCTCCCCGGCATGCATTTGCTTACCTAAATTCTCATGAATCGCAGTGAACTTGCTTATCAATGATTGGACTAGTTCCCAGAATTGGTTCCCACTCCTCAAGGTCCAAAGGGAAAACATCTGCCACCATGAATAAGAGCTCTTAGAAACCAAACACAAAATTTCCAAATGGACTCATTACACTTACAGGTGAAAAACGTACATAGATAAAAAGGCTCACAATGTGATGGTATCTTAGATTGATTGAATGATGGAGAAAGCCACATATCTTTTCCCATGTAAACATGTTACACTTTTGTGAGCCATCCTTTCTTTCCAAACTTGAACTTCAAGATGTGCCCCTTCCACTCATGCAAGATGTCACCTCTTTTGCTCTTGGGAAGCTTATGTGGACCTTTGGCTGATCCTTTCGTCACTATCCATTCATTTAAGCTGTAGGTGCAAGGGATCCACTCATCCAATGCATTTCTGGTGTTGTGGAAGACACAAAAGGTCACAGCATCGCATGGTCTTGTAGCCTTTCTTCTCACCATGCTTGCAAAGGTTGCAACAACAAGAATGGGACTCCTACACAAGGCAATGCAGCTCCAACACAGGCATAGAAGAGGGAGAAGGAGAGGGACAAAGCAGCAGCAACAGAGGCACAGGAGAGGGAGAAGAAGAGAGATAGAGCAGCAACAACAGAGGCACAGGAGAGGGAGAAGGAGAGGGATAGAGCAACAACAACAGAGGCATAAGAGAGGGAGAAGAAGAGGGACAGAGCAACTCCGACAAAGGCACAAGAGAGGAAGAGGGGGGAGAGAGAGAGAGAAAAGCTACAGCAAGCAGGCCAAAGCAAGAGGGAGCAGAGAAAGAGGGGGGAGAGGGAAAATGCGTGGGATTTGGTTCAAATCTGAGTGATTTGGCAGGCTGAACCAGAACAGTGGGGGGCAGAGGTCCTAGAAAGAGGGAGGGAAGAAGGAAAATTCGCCACAAGGGCCCTACCATCCCATTGAAGGCAGTTTTGAAATCATATGGGGGAGGTGCACCTGGTAGGAAGGTCAAACATGGGTTAAGAGGGGAGGGGGATGGTTTGGGTGGTCCCTAATGTAAGGGGAGCAACCAATAGGGGCTCTCTGTAGGCCTGTCCACCCTCCACCTTAACATACCATTGCCCCACACCTTCTAGCACTCTCATTGGTACACCTCAAATCACTCTCTAATCCCTTGAAATTAGGAAATACTAATTGGAGGCTCTTTTGAGACCCCGATTCTCCCCTAATGTTGTGATGTGTAGTCTTGTAGCAAAAGGACCCAGCAAGCAAATTGACCTTGTAGATGTCTTTTCTTCATCAATCTTGTGAGTGCTATATGATCTGTCGGAACTTCAAATGAGGTTCCATCAACATAATAATGTAGCTTAGAAATATCCCAAACTACTGCTAAACACTCCAGCTCGGTTGTAGCATATTTGTTTTCTTGCGGAGTCAGCTATCTATTGAGATAGACAATTGGTCTCAATTATTTATGATCATCATGTTGTACTAAAACTACTCCAAGTCCATCTTCTGAAGCATTAGTGCGTATGACAAATGGCTTATGTAAATTTAGATGCCTTAAGAGAGCATCTTCTTGAAGTATTGCTTTGATTTTCTCATATGCCTATTGACACTCACTTGACTAGAAGAACTTTGCTTTTTTGAGCAATAATGCCCTTGGGCTGAATGAATTGACACTTCTGGAATGAACCTAGAGCTAAATCCTACCATGCCAAGGAAATGTTGTAGCTACTTTATATTATTTGGAACTGGAAAGGTCTTCAATGATTTCACTTTGAGTGGATTTGGCCAAATTCCTTGCTTTGAAATTATGAATCCCAGGTACTTTAAACTTAACAGCTCCCACTTGCATTTTTGTGGGTTAAGTCTGAGATTGTATTATTGAGGTAGCCTCAAGACTGCGTTAAGATATGTTTGTGTTCTCCCCAAGTTTTGGAATGAACAGAACATTATCAAGATACACTAGTACCTTATTTTGAACAATAAGAGCATGCAACCCAAAATTGATCCAACATTGAAACGTACCAAGGGCATTATTCAATCCAAACGGCATTACATTAAATTGATATAGGCCAAATGGTGTTCTGAATGCGGTTATAGGTTGGTCTTCAAGATTGAGAGGTATCTGCCAATAGCATGACTTGAGATCTAGAATAGGGAAAATTTCAGAGTTGGTTAAAGAATCCAGGATATCATCAAGTCGGGGAAGAGGATATTCATCCCGTAGTGTGACTTTGTTTAGTGGTCGATAGTCTATACAAAATCTGCAACTGCCGTCTTCCTTCTTGACCAAATGTGGTTCACGAGTCCATGGACTCTTTGAATGTGAGATAATGTTATCTCATAGCATTGATTCCACTTGTTCCCGCAACACTTGAATTTCTTTGATTGATCTGCGACATTCAGAGTAGAAATCGTCCGTGAAGTGCCTATTGGTATTTCATGAAAAATGGAATCTGTAGTAGTAGTTGGGACGGCACTTGCAAGGCGTTTGGAAACTTGGAGAGTATTTGCTTTAGACTGCTGTAATAGATCATGCTGGACAATAGTGGAAGAGATCGTAAAGATAGACAGCTTTGAATACAACCACTTGGTATTTGAATAGATTCATTTAAATGAAGGCACTGCATTTTAAAATCAATCAGGGCATTTTTTGTAAGAGCCAATTGCAGCCTAAAGTGACAGGAAAGATTTGATTGGGAGGGACAGTTGTTTGGACAATAAATTTTGATTTTCCTAACTCGACTTCAATAGTAGCTCCAACTGATGAATGTATTATAGTGACATTATCACCGAAAGTAATTTTATTTTGAGGAAGAGAGTAGAGAGGAATGTGGTGTTCCTGAACGAAGGGCTTATGGAATGTGGTCATAGAACTTCTTGAGTCGACCAAAAGAAGGGAAGGGCGGCTGTTGAGGAGGGCTTCAATTACAAATGCAATAGGAGGGGGACGAAAGAGTTCTGAAGACGAGTCCTCCCTTAAGTCTCCATATCTTCTTTTCCTGACACCACTGACATAGATGAGGCTACTACTTGTGAGTTTTGGATAGACTGAAGGAGTTTACAATATTTTCTAACATGCTTGTATTTATTACAATAAAAACACCTAGGTTTGCCACTTGTATCACGATCAGGAAGCTTCTTGTAAGAAGTAGGATTTCTTGGACGAAAACTATTACGTTGGAAATTTTGAGCATTTTGCATGTGATCAATTTCCATTTGTGTAGGATTAGAATTATGAGTTAAAACAGGAAGGAAAGGAGGAAGAGGATGGACTTTGGAGCCATACTTGTTAGTAGCAGACTCGATGCGTTGAGGGATGAGGACCGCCTTGTTGAGGGACTTGGGTCCTTGATCCTGCATCTTCTATGAAATATCCGGATGGAGTTTTGGCCACAAAAAGAATAATTTGAGGAATTCAATCATATCCGCATCCACCATAGGAGTAGATGCGTGAGTTTGACACAGAACGGTCTCGTTTGGTAGGTGCTGGAGATTTTGAAGTTGTGTCAAAGCATCCTTGATTGTGTCTGTTCTTCCAAAAGCAGTTGTCAACACATTATGGAGGTGAGTTCACGAACGCTTGACGTTGTCATCCAGCTGGTAATACTAGGTTGCGGCAGCTAGACCTTGGCAGGAAGGTTTGATCTCCTCAACCTTCTGAGCATCGGACTAGTGATGGTAATCTACCAAATTCGAGAAATGATCAAGCCACAAGTAAATGTCGTCGTCTGAAGATCCAATATAAGGTTTGGGATGAAGTTTTGAGTCGTGACCCACGCTCGTCACTTGATGAGAAGAGAGGTGTGCCATAAGATTTGCGACATGCATATTGGATTGAACCAATTCTTAGAGAAGAGTGGCTAGCATCTCTGATGTAATCTATCTAGAAGGAGAAGATTGTTCAGCATCTTGGTACTCCATGGTACCCGGCATCTCCACCAGAAAGACGTATAAATGACTACGTCTAGTCTAGCGATACAGGAAAGGATGCAACCAAGACACAAGAACAACAAGAGTGGCCACAAAGAAAGCATCTATTCTTCCATGCAGGGGAGAGCCTTAGACATCAAAGGGCTGCCTACCCTTAATGGCTAAGTGTGACACCAGGAAGAGAGACGCGACTCTCTGGAGTAACAGAATTGTCATGGGCATGCCACATGGCGATTGCCAACGTGGAGTCGGTCGGCGTGGAGCGGAGATGGAGATCGTCACGCTATGTTGAGTCAAGAAGAACTTGCCATCCATTTTGAGCAAGTCTTAGTCTATAGAAAGATAGCTTGTTGAATAATACAAAGGAAGAAAGGAAGATCTAGGCCTTGACAACCTTGAAGATGGGGCAAGCCAAAAATAGGCTAAGAGAGGGATTTGATCTTTTTTAATAGACTATGAGGAAGAATCATTTTGTCTTGATAGTCCATGTGATGATATATAGCCATGGAGTGGTAAAGTTGAATATCTCACTAGTAGACTATATAATATTGGCTACTACTAGATGCAAGGATGCACTCAAATACAAGCATAAGTGGACCAAGAAATATTGCCGTTGTAACAAGGAATTCAACCAAGTCCGAAATGCCATAGATGATGGGGAAGAATCATTTTGTTTAGATAGTCCATGTGATGATATATAGCCGTGGAGTGGTAGAGTTGAATATCTCAATACCAAACTATATTATATTGGCTACTACTAGATGCAAGGATGCACTCAAATACAAGGATAAGTGGACCAAGAAATATTGTCGTTGTAACAAGGAATTCAACCAAGTCTGAAATGCCTTTGTAGCAAGTGGATTGGATTGTGGATCAGTTGGAGAATAGGCAGTCTTATTTGGTTGGTGTAAAATAGTCGGTTTGGACGCTTGTGACAATACTACGACGGACGGGAAAAGCACAATCACAAACCTCGAGTCTTGTGGTATGCAGAAAGCTACGTACTTACCAGAGGAAATGAAAAGGTCATTCATATATGCGTATCATGAACGACTCGCTTAAAGCTTTGTACGCGGATGGATTAACCCCGATTCTCACCTGGTGCAGAGCACAATACAACATTAGAAGAGAGCGCACATTTTGGGCGACGAACAATAATCAAAGAACAAAGGGTTGGGATACGGAGCGTGACAGCTTCACCCAAGCAGGCCGAGCTTTAATAACCTCGAGTAATAGCGTCTTCCATAATTCCGGCGCTCCACAGGTGGAACACCAGGCTTTAGGGATCTTAAGGCATTTATCGTTCAACATTTTCACGTTGAGATGCGCTGAAATCGGTACTACAGGATGCATATGCAAACGACGTACTGGACAAACTGCGCGCTTATCGTGACTATTTTAAAATGATCCTTCCATGTTTCAATGAACTGAGCGAGTTTGTTAATCGTGACAATTTTGACGGAATTACTGAAAGGTGATTGCAGCGGCTTAGACTGGTATTGTGGAAATGGTACAGATTATGTTGATTGCACTTATTTCATGGTACTGTGACAGGAGTGGTACAGAGTAAAAATTATGTTGATTGAATTTTCTGGTTGCGACATTTGAATTACGGATTGAATTTTATGCTGCGCCCATGTATGTAATGATGAATAAATGAATGAATCTGAGAGTTTATCAATTCCTCTTGGTACAACTGCAAGGGCCCGCTGTCGGTAGTGCTGCTGTCATAACGGGCACTCGATGTAGACGACACCGGAAGGATCCAGGATGAGATGTAGGAGAGCACAAACAAACCTTCGAACAAGCTGGTGACACCACAGGCGATTTCTCCACAGCAGCAATGAAAGTTGGCCTTGAAGCATAGCTGGTGCGCCTCTCTGGCTGCGCAGGTTTCTTTGAAGTAGCAATACAAGACTTCTTGGGCGCCGTCTCGACCTTCTCAGACTTGGGACCCAAAGGCAAGAAGCTAGCGGCCCGCATGGTGAGTGAACACTGCAATTTTGAGCAAGGAGAAGCTTGGTAAGCATTTACGAGGTAAGACCCGTTGCCATTCGTCATCCCTCTGTTTTGTACAACTCGTACACCAATAATCTTGGGGATAGATGTAGTGAGCTTAGCTAGGTCACTATATCTATCCTTAGGTTTCAACCGAAAGAGGAGTACAAGGACTATTATGAGATAGAAAGAGTTGTACAAAACAAAAGAGCAGAAGTTTAAAGGACTACAATGAGAATAGGAAGAGTTGTACAAAACAGAGGGATGATGAATGGCAAAGAAGGGCGAAAGGAAGCACCATGGAAATTAGTGAGGCACGCACGAGGCAAGAAACACAACACAAACACGCACAACTAACACGCCCGCAACCACATGCACATACAGAGTCCACCTGACGTGGAGCGACCCAAGTAAATGATCACAAAGGGAGCAAGGCCACATGGTGAGCGCAACACACAAGCCAATATATATATATATATATTAGTTCATGACGTGAACGAGGGAACCAGGGCAGGCAAACAAAGTACGTGCACAGTAGAGGAGCTCACGTAAAGAGAGAGAGAGAGAGAGAGAGAGAGAGAGAGATGTACCTGAAGGAGTGTAAAGCGTTGAGGGTGAGGGGGGCTTGGGAGAGAGGAGGTTGGCGAAGAAGTATGCACTGTGCAGGGAGGGAGGGGGGGATGGCAAAGCGAGGTGTAAATGGGGGGGCATAGTGTGTTATAGGGCTTGGGACGTTACAAACAAAACAATGAAATTGGCAGGCTGGCATGGCCGGCATCCAGCTGTGTGTTGCCTTGTCTTTTGGGCACACTCTAATAATTTTGCATTGGGAGTAGCTCCCGCCCCCTGTTCGGGAGCGGCTCCCCTCCTTCAAAGTTCAAATCCGAAATTTTAAAATAACTATTAACGAGCATCAGTAGACGCCATCACGAAAGCAACATCTAAAAGATTATGACATTCAGCTTCACGAGGCCTACTTCCCTCTGGTGCCTACCCATACACTCAACATTTCAATTTCATTACTTAGATTGAAAATGTTCCAAACATATCATTGAAAAAGTTAAAAATATCCCCACACAATAAGACTTAATATATAGTTTCATGACTTAATCAAAACAATTCCAAAATTGCCCCACACTATTAGACATGATATTCAATTTCATGTCTTAATTAAAAAAGTTTGAAATTTGCTCCACATAATAAGACTTGATGTTCAATAATCAATTTCATAACTTGATTGAAAAAGTTCAAATTTTGCCACACAATCAAACTAAATTTCATGACATTCATAATTTTTGGACATTTTTTAGTGCAACTGTAAAATTAGACTATACACAAGTCTAAAAATTTTGAATAGTGTGTTGGAAGTGTGTTGGAAGTAGAATTTTACTTAATCTCTCTTTTACAAGGCCCTTTTTGAGCTCCCATTTTTCATCCCCCTTCCCCCATTTTTCACCCTTCTTCCCCCAAAAAGCAACCAACGTGGGTGGGGAAGAGGGAACAGGATGAAACACGAGACTCTCTAGAGCCCCATTTTCATCTACACTAGTAGTACAGATGAAAAAGGGTCTTAGAAGGTCCCCCATTTTTCATTTTACTCCCCACTCCCCCATACAAAGCCATATGTATGGGTGGGGCTATGGGGTTGTGGTATGGTGTGTGTGTGGGTGTAGGAGAGAATGTAACATGGCAACATCTTATTACATCCACATTTTTTGTACTTTTGAACCTCCATTCTTGCAAACTGAAAGATCCTTAGAGAACAACAATCTTAGACCACTACCCAAACTAGTGCTACGAGTACCTCTAAATGGAGACGTGAAATTTCAAAGGAGTTAGGTCTTGAGAGTGGATCCTCTAGGCATGGGTACTAAAAGGTTTTGAATATAGTAAATTGAATCAAAAGTCTAGAGACTAGCACAAGAAAACATCCTATTGTATTTAAATGATCCACTATACAAGATCCATTATACATCACACTTGAATATATTATATAAATCATATTGTAAATAAATGCTTTGGAGTTGTCCTATATACTGCTTTGTTACAGCATCATTAATAATGAATGGTTTGTCATATCCCAATTTTTGAGCAATGTGCATGGCTTCCATGTCTTTTAAAGTATACACATGAGTAATTCCTCTCAATGTTGACACTTCTGATGAACTTAATAAAATTGGTGGATTTTGAGAAATACCTACAAATGCTATTTGTGTATTGGATGGGGCTTGAAAATTGTACATCACACCCTTTTCTGTGCTCATCACCTTTAATGTTGGAGTTGGTTGAAGAAGTGTCTTGCTCTCCCTCACTATTGATTTTATTCCATTCAATAATTACATTCATGCAATACGGATCCAAAGGGTGTTTAAATTCCATTGGTGATTGATCATATATGTCAAAGTTTATGACTTCACGCACATCTACTACTACCTTTAGATGAAACAAGAAGGGTAGTATCTCATTAATCAAAATTGAATCCTTATTATCAAAATTTAATGTTGTTGGAAAATGCAATTTCCTACAGGGCTAAAACAACTTTTGTATGGACTATTATCTATGGTTGTTGTCAATCAAAAGGACCAACGTGGCTCGAGTGGTTGAACATAGAGCAGAAGCAATGCACGATCATCTTGATCTAAGAAGTATGTGGGCTTCAATAGGACATAAGAAAAGGAGAGACAACCTAAGTGTAGAAGTCATTACTATAGTGACGACGTTTTGGCACAAAAATACGAGAGTTTCTCCAAATACAAAGGACATCTGTAAAAAGTAGCCGGGACACAAGGAGCACATCATACACATGTTAGATAAAATGCAGGTTAGTAGTGCCTAAACTATCCTAGTGGTTGTTTGTGATAGTTTACTTATTTCATTTCTTAAACCAGGCTTGGACTAAATATGATTGTCCTAAACCAGCTTGGTGGTTGGAACCTCATGCAATCGTAGCCTGGTTTAGCTCAATCACCAGCTATGTGATTGTCCTGAACTAGTGTGGTTGAACAGACACTAGTTGTTGTCCAACTCGGTGGTGTGGTTGAGCAAAAATTAACAATAATATATTTTGCACAATAGAATAACAATATATTTCTATTTTACTAAACTAGCCTGATGATTAGAACATCATCCAACCGTGGTGGCTACTTCAACTCAATCACCAATTATGTGATTGTCCTAAACCAGTGTGGTTGAACAGACATTAGTTGTTGACGAGCCCAATGGTTGAAATTATTGTGTTTCTTAGTACTTAGATTTGTCAAATTTAATTTCTTGCTATTCGGGTCGTATACCACTATTTCTAGACCAAGATGGCTTGGAATTAATGTGATTGTCCTAAACCAGCCCGGTGCTAGTTTAAGACAAACAACAATTATTACTAACTGAAATTGTAATTGAAATTGTGAAATTCAGAAATGAAAAGCAATATATTGTTATTTTTTAATTGTGAAATTTAGAAATGAAAATTAATATACTTGTTATTATCTAATATGTGAAGTTGATACCATCAAGCTAACCCAATTCGGTGGTTGAAATTGTGATAGTGTGCTAACCATCCTGGTGGTTGAAATTGTTCCCTAAGAATTTTCTCAAGTTGCACTGGCCTTTACTGCATCAGTGGCTTTCTCTTGTAGAAACGTCACCTTATGAGACACTCAAGGGGGTCACATCCATTTCCAACAAACCAAACTAGCTCATGCATTGTATGGAAAGGAGGGCTCTTTTGGTTGGGAGGATCTAAAGGATACAAGGGTCCTTCTACCCAAAGGTCAAGATGCTTCTTTCCTTGCAAACGAAGACTGTGGATTTTAGAAGCTCCCCTCAATCCTAGGCTACATGTGCTTGCATATTCAGCCTCAACTCTAAGTGAACCTGATACTTGTTGGAGACGTTCTTGAATGGTTTTATGACTAAAGGAGTGTAGAGAAGGAGAAGGTGTAGAGATGCAGGATTGAAGGAGTAGCACACATGAAGAGGGAGGGTGAGGAGGAGGAGTAATGGGGGAGGGAGGACCAGTAGTTGAAGAGGAGGAAAGGGGGGCAGACCAGCAGGTGTGGAAGGTGAGGAGTAGGCGTGGAGGAGGGATAGGGAGGGAGGAGCAAGAGGGAGGGGGGAGGAGGAGCAGCAGTGGAGGAGGAGGGAGGGGGAGGGGAGGAGGAGCAGGCATGGAGGAGGGAGGGTGGGGGAGGGCAGGAGGAGCAGGCATGGAGGAGGGAGGGAGGGAGGGGGAGGAGGAGGTGGAAGGGGGAGGAGGGAGTGAGGAGGGGGAGGGGGAGGGGAGGAGAGGGGAGGGGGAGGAGGGAGGGAGGGAGGCGGAGGAGCGGGTGAGGAGGGGGAGTGAGGGAGGGGGAGGGAAGGAGGGAGAAGAGAGGAGGGAGGGAATTCAAAATTTAAATTTTGAATTTTGAATTTTTTGGTTCCCACCAAGGAGTAAGAGTTGTGTAAGAGGTGTAAGAGGTGGGGTCACTTTTGGGCTTAACCTACCTAGGTGAGGGGGGGTTAGGACTTTTTGGGACCTACCTTGGCCCTTTCATTAGGACTAATCCATTCCTTATGAGGCCCTTTTGAGACCCCAATTCTCCCCTAATGGATTCTTCTAAGAATTGCTTAGTGACTGCTTTACAATTGCTTTTCTTTTTAAAAACTGCTTTTTGACAGCCTAAGTTTTTGACTGTTTGTCAGTGATTTGGCATTGCTTTGCAATGCTTTGCATGTGCTTGTTACTACTTTGGCAGTGCTTTATGACTGCTTGTCCTTTTCATTAACTGCTTTATGAGGCTTTTCCACTGCTTTCTTTCTTTGTTAAGGGGTACCTATAGGTTGGAAAAGAATAATTGGTCAGTCACTCCAAGCCATTTCAATCTCATTTTTACCTCACTAATGGGATTGGATAGTTTCTATATATGATACATCCAAAGTTAGATCAATGGTTGTTAGTAGATAGTCTAGGGATATGGAAATTGGATGAAGGTCGTAGGCCAATGTATCCAAATTTGGATCAATGGTTGTTAGTTGATAGTATAGGGATATGGAAATTGGATGGATACCTGATGGTTTACCTCCTAAGAGAGAAGTAGATCATAAAATTGATTTAATTCTTGGACCTACCCCTATTTGTAAACCCCCATATAGGCTTAGCCAAATAGAGGAATGTGAGGTCGAAAGATAGTTAATGGAATATCTTAGGAAGGGCCAAATCCAACCAAGTAGCTCACCTTGGTCTGCACCAGTTTTACTGGTAAACAAAAAGGTGGTACTATGCGTTTATGCATAGATTACCGAGCACTAAATAAAATCACCATAAAAAATAAGTATCCTATGCCTCACATTGATGAGCTCTTTCATCAATTGCAAGGGGCAAAATACTTTACTAAAATTGATTTAAGATTAGGATATCACCAAGTACAAATTAGGGAAGAGGATGTCCCTAAGACATCATTTCATACTAGGTATGGGCATTATCAATTTAAAGTAATGCCATTTGGATTAACAAATTCTCCAGCAACTTTCATGACACTTATGAATAGTATCTTAAGGCCATATCTAGGGAAATTTTCTATAGTATTTTAAGATAATAAAACAAAAAAAAAGCTTTTGGAACATTTACAAAATGTGTTCTAGCTGCTTAGAGATAATTCACTCTTTGCTAAAGAATCCAAATGTGAATTCTTTGCAAAAAAAGTGAAATACTTGGGACACACAAATTATTAGTCCAATTCTTATGGACCGAAGAGTGTGACCAAGCCTTTGAGCTTTTAAAGTGGTGCCTAATCACAACACCCATCCTTATATCTCCCAATTGGGATATTGATTTTCATGTTCATACTGATGGATCCAAGTATGCAATTGGGAGTGTGCTTTGCCAACTTGGTGAGCATAAGAAAGACTACCCATTCTACGTTGCCAGTCGACAACTCAATGATGCAGAGATCAACTATACCACCACAGAAAGAGAAGCCATAGCAATGGTGTATAGTGTAAAGAAATTTCGGCCCTATCTACTGGCAAATGATTTTGTCTTCTACAATGACCATTAAGCGTTGCTTTATCTTGTGAACCGTTTGTGTACAATAGGAAGAATAACCAGATGGCTCCTCTTGCTTTAAGAATTCAACTTCAAAATATTGGTCCACAAAGGTGCCCAACACTACATTGCCAATCACATGTCTCGTGTCAAGTCGGGAGAAGAAGCCACTGGAATGGAAAATGACTTACCGGATGCCATTCAAATAAATACTATCCAGAGTGGTGCAGAGATATGATTGTGTACTTAATGGCAAGAAGACCACCCCTGAAATGAAAGCAGTAGATGCCAAAAAACTAATTCTAAAGGCTACACCCTATCAACCCATTGCAAGACAATTGTACAAGATGGGCAAGGACCAGATATTAAGAAGATGTGTAATGTCTCATGAGATCATGCCAATCCTGAGTGAAGTCCATGATGGCATTGCAAGAGGACACTTCCAAGGGGAAGCCATAGCAAGAAAAGTTCCCCTCCTAGGCTACTGGTGGCCTACACTATGGGCAGATGCCTATGAATATGTAAAAGATGTAAGCCAATGAACTACTAAACCACAACACAAAGACTTCAATCCCCTAACAATAGTTGTTGCACAAAAACCATTTGAAAAATGGGGGATTGACTATGTGGGTCCCATACATCTAGCTCGGGGGGGTCACTATGTACAAACCCTCTATATCACGTGCGTTCAAGGCCTATATTTAAAATCCCTTATCTGTAAAATTTTTCATTAATAAAATGTACCCCTTTTCTATACAAATCTGTAATTTTTTTCCAAACCTATTTAAAATAGTCCCTTATGTATATTTATTTCTGTAAATTTTAGAAATAAAAAATATCCTTTTGTTGAACTCACGTGATAGAGTTACATATGATGAGTGACCCCCCCGAGACATCTAGCAGCAAAGGGAACACAGGCACCCTACATCATGGTGGCCACTGATTACTTTACAAAATGGGTTGAAGCTAAAGCAGTCAGAAAGGTAGATGCTAGAAGCATAGCAAGATTCTTATACAAAAATGTGATCACTCAATTTGGATGCCCCATTGAAATTGTGTTGGATAGAGGCACACATTTTGTCAATGAGGTAATCCAACAACTCTTATCTGGCTTCATGGTAATCATAGAAAAAGTGCACCCTACTACCCCTAAGGGAATGAACAGGCCGAATCCACAAAGAAAATAATATGCATTATTCTCACCAAGGTAGTAGAACCACATCATTCTGATTGGGTAGAGAAATTGAATATAGCCTTATGGGCATACAGAACCACACTCAAGGTCACATTGCAGTACAGGAATGTATAGGAGACCATGAATCCTTGAAAGAAAGGCTCTATCAGTTGGAGAAGCATACAGAGACAAGACTAGTCACCTACCATGCCAGGACGATAGAAAAACATAGAAGAAAAGTGTGGATTGACAAAAATCTTAAAGCTAAAGACATCAAGGAAGGCGACTTAGTCCAGTTATACAATGCCAAAGTACACAAGGGGAAACTGAAGTATCTAGGTCAAGGACCCTACCGAGTACAAAAGATGAATCCCATCAGAAACGTGTTGCTAGAAACATTGGATGGAGTCCAATTCAACACAACAATAAATGGGAGCCAACTGAAACGCTACTACATCAACACGCAAGCCATCCCTGACAAAAATGAAGATTTGGGAAACCAAGTATTCCTTAGTTAGGATTAGATTGTATCACGAGCACTCACTTGCATATGTATGTCTTCGGACATATAAGTAGCATCAATTGATTTTAACCTAGGGCTCAGAAGTGATGGCTAGGTTCTAGCTACCCTATGAAAATCCCAGCAACAAAAAATGCATATAATTAGTCCCTACCTAGCTACTAGGTCACTTGCATTCACACGCTTTCGCTTAGACACATAGATGATTGCATGAATAATTGTACCATACACTTTCATTGCACACTCTCAAAGCATGTATAAAAATAAGATCTCTCACACACACACAAAAAGGTCATGTCGGCATGCCAACCAATCTAAAGATCAATGGTACACCACATGCACATGGATGCAGGTTTAGAAAAGATGCCGCCACTAAAGAGGATGCACAGAAAGAGCCCACCGCCTCAACCATGAGACCCCCTCTAGAGTTTGCAGCCATCTACATCCTCTCAACCATGACAACCATAGGCATTCATGGTCCAAAGTGATAGCTCCGAAGAGGATTTAGTGCATGACCAAGAAGAACAAATGCCACCCCAATCACCACCAACCTACACAACCATTGACAAGGCTTAATCACTCGAACTTGTTTGGCCACCCACATCGACTTATGCTCTTTCCTAGGAAGCAACATCTTACTTAGAGCAAAGGGGTCTTGGCCGTTTGCATGAGAGCCTAAAAGCCTTGGAGGACAGTCCTACAATGAATACATACATCAGGGGCTTTCTCCATTCTTACCACTCTAGCAATGCAGAGGTTGGCAAGTATGGTACAATCACTGTACATCAGAGCCCACTAAACATTATCCTCAATAGTATAGTCATTCAAAGGGCTTTCTCACTGCCAACACATGGTGCCAAATACCTTGCACGGCCTACCGATGCAAAGTTTCTTGAAGTATAGTCTCTCCTCACCAAGGGCACATTGTTCCATCGGGACGGCATATTTCTTTGCACAATCCTTAACCATCGCCTCAAGGAAGTAGCATAATTCCCATCCATAATACTTGGGGTTAAGTGCAGTAAGAATCGATCCCTTCCACTCTACACATTTGTTTTGTTGAGTAGGAAGCTAAAACAAGACTAGGTCCAACACTTAGTCATCTTCTTTACAAAGAAACAAGATGGTTCATCAGGCCAAAAATGTAAAATTCCATACTTATTGTGGCTATAATCATAAAAAAAGAGCTACAAGAAAGAGAAATGACTTTGCCCTAGTCACCAAAACCAATTAAGGAGTTGGACATACCCTTCTCACCAGTATGGGAGCCGTCACCAACTTCTCCTACTATCACATTGATAAGTGCAGATGCCTTAGAAGAAATACGTATTCTGGAGATTAGGATTGAGGAATTGCCCCACAAGATGCTGCAACTCGGTGCACAATTGCAACAAATATATCGCCAATAATAGTAGCAACTAGAGCCCGAGGCAAGATTGGCACCAAAACCTGAGGAAAGGTCGGCACCAGAGCTTGAGGCTACATCATCACTAGAACCGCCCATCAATGCCATGCCAGTTGATGAGCCACAAGGGGAGCTAGTGCCAGATCAACAGTATGACTATTGTACACAAGGGATTGAAATACCATTGGAACAACCTCCCCCAAGTACTAGAGAATCATTGGGATAGCTACATGGGCACCACTTGTATCAACAATATTGCCAGACCTGATCATGCTCTGTCATTCTCCAACATCAAGCTAGCCAAATGATCCAAATGTCACAACTATTCACTAGCTTGGCCAAGGAAGAACATGCAAGAGAATCAGACAGACAAACTACAACTGAAATAGAAGACCAGTTCTAGGCAATCGCCATAGATGTCAAGGCACTTCGGGTGCAGATAGACGAGAAGGAGGTAGAAGAAGTGCGCATGAACCAAGCTCTCCAAGCTCAAGAGAAGGCAGTGAGGGATGTGACCTCCAACCTCCACCAAAGTCAAATGCAGCTGACAGTAGCAGTACAAGCAATGGCAATCCTACAGACCTACTATAACTCCCTGACATCCACACATGCTCAACAAATGGAGGTAGTGGCACAAGCTCGACTCATTCTAATTCACAAAGAAGAAGAGCTCCAAGATTGCAAAGACAAGCTTAAAGACATGAAACAATCTTTGGCAGTACGTGCCTTTAGCATTGACAAACTTACAAGGGAATGCAGAATCTTAAAGAACCAACTTGCTACCGCTCAAGAGGCCAGCACTTCACAAGCACAAGTCTTGGACCAATGGTCCAATACCACTGAAGACATTCCTCAATGGGTAAAGGTCACCTTGCAAATGAGAAAGCTTAAGGAGGCATATACAACCATCTACCAGCAATACAAAGAAAAAATGAATGAGATGCACTCCCAAAAGATAATCATCTCCAAGCTTGAACTCAAATTGCTAATGCACAACAATGAGGCATTGGAAGACAACACCAATGAAGCCCCACTACAATGCACAACGGTGGTGTACCTTGAGAGCTTGTGGCTACTCTATAAGTGGAAGATCACCTCAATGCACTCGTGCTTAGCCACTCCCCTCAGGGTTTTTGCACGTTTGTTGCCATTGCTACAAAGGCCATCACTATTTTTTGCAAGGCACAACATAATCGACATCCCACCCATGCAACTGATGATCCCATCGCACCAGCAAAAAGAAGTGTCGGAAGTTGACAAGGCCCTATCTCACATCCAACTTCCCATATCTAACCACTCTTTCTGCCAACCTCATAACCTCACTTACCCTTGTTGCTACCACCCTCTTAACCTTCCTCGAGCTCCATCCTAACATCTATTCCCTCCATTGTCTCTTTGCTCATGCCTCTCACCATTTTCAACTAACCCAACTGTCACAAACTTACGAGCCCCTCACATCTAGCTTCTTCCCCTCCCTTGCTAATCCTACCCTTGAGGATTACCAAGCTGCTGAAACCATTTGCCCAGTTCTTCCCCCCCTTCCCTCTACTCCCCCTTCCACAACTAACGCTCTTCCATATTTCTCCCCCATGTCCCCAGATTCTCTCCTTGCCCCATCATCACCTCTAACACTACTTGTGCTTCCATCAGCAAAAAATGACACAATATTTGATTTTGAATATCAGAATCCAGATAATACAATTCGTACTTCCATGCAAGTTCCAATGATGGGTATGATTTTGATGAGATACCACTTCCCAGTAACCTGTTGATACCACTTCTTGATATGAAAACTCGAGGTGGATGGACCCTGGACAACTTTCCTACCAACCTTCATCAATGTCAAATTAGTGAAGGTTGGATTATCAAGTTGGATCCACAACCTGATTGGCACCGCCCCAAGCTCTTTGATGTAATTTTCAAGAAGGAGTACCTACGTGCACCTCCATGTCTCAGAACCCATCCCAAGTTCTATGCAGTTCCATAGCGTAAAAAATGGGAAGCCAACACACTTTGGAGCTCGGGGGGGTCACTATGTATAAACCCTCTATATCACGTGCATTCAAGGCCTATTTCTAAAATACCTCATCTATAAAATTTTCATTAATAAAATGTACCCCTTTTCTATACAAATCTGTAAATTTTTTTCAGAACTATTTTAAATAGTCCCTTATGTATATTTATTTATGTAAATTTTAGAGATAAAAAATATCCTTCTGTTGAACTCATGTGATATAGTTACATATGATGAGTGACCCCCCCAAGCTTTGGATGAAGATCGAACCATTAATTGGCCAATGATCGAACCATACTCTGGTGTAGAATGGAATATCCAAGGCACAATGGTCTGAGCACTTCAACGGCATGAGCAAATAATGCATGGCAACATTGATCGCTTCCTTTGCCTAAGTGTTATATTCTGTAAAACATTGGAATTCATTCTGGAGGTCCCATGTTACCTCGATTCCCGTTTGCCTCCACTCAGTTTCAATCCCAATGAATAGGTCGATGCTCAAATTACAAGCCGACTCTATCAAAGAGTGATCTTTTTAGAAGCACACCACATATCTCTGTTCGAGAAAATGGTGGATACAGGCGACCTCGAAACTAAGCAAAAATTGTATGGTACAAGTGGATATGTGTTCTCTTTTGGGAGTGCTGTAGTGACTTGGAGCAACAAGAAATAGCCTACAGTTGCCTTGTCAAGCACAGAGGTTGTGTACAGGGGTGCAGCAATGGCTACATGTGAGGGAGCTTGGTTGCGTAAGCTACTTTATGATATGCATTAGTCTAAGAGATGGGCTAGTTGTCATTTATTGTGACAACATGAGTAGAATACACTTGGCAAATAACCCAGTTTATCATGCTAGGACAAAGCACATTGAGGTGCATTATCACTATGTGTGGGAGAAGGTTCTAGTAGGTTTTAATGATCTAGTTTATGTCAGCACAGAGGATCAGGTAGCTGACATATTAACGAAGGCATTGGATGCAGAGAAGCTGCGCAAATTCAGAGACCTACTTGGTGTGCAAGAATTGGGATTGAGCTCGAGGGGGAGTGTTGAGATATCGAGCTTCACTTGTGATATGCCAGGTTGACCGTTGTGCATTTATGTCACCGACTTGTTAGTTGTAGATGCGGTTGGTACACCGCCCATGAATAATAGCTGGATGACGGCTATCTTTATGTACTCTAGTTAGTGGCTCAGTTAGTATGCCACCTAGGTTAGCTGAGTTTGGTTTGAAACCCACATATAGGGTTCATCTATTCCTTCTGTACTTAGAAAGAGTACTTTTGTCTTTCACAACTAAGAAGAGAATAACTATTTTCAGCCTCCACCTTTGTGTGTATTCCCCCATTGTATATATGAGAAAGCTGCAAGTGAGACTCCTTACTTCTCTCCCACTCTCTTCACATTATTAACATGACAATCCTACAACACTAACACCACTCTAACCCTCCAAACAAAACTACATCAACACATGCACTTGCGGTAGGGACACCCTTTGTAACTCTCACCCAATCTGTATGCAGCGACACTCCAGCCAATGCTTCCGACTCCAATGCTCGCGAAATCTGCATACAACCCTGCTACAACCACCGCCTTCGATAATCCTCTATCCTGAATCTGTTAGATATGCTCAATGCCCCACCCTCCTGGTAACCACTAGTGGTGCAAGGTGCTCAAGTTGTAAGGCCCCCATATGAGGAGAAGCCATGTGTGAGCCTGGGACATTGGATGGATCCTAGCTTGCATGTCAGATGAGCTCTATCAATGAGATCGTTGATGGTAGAAAGGTGATTGTGTGGGAGCCCCTTATTCTTGCTGGGGCCTGGGGGCCAGCCGGCCACCAGTTGGGGGGTCCCAGGGGGGCCAGCAGGAGCCCCCGAGGCGATGAGATAGGGAATATTCCTTGAATATTCCATGGACGACTAGTCGGTTCCAGCAACTAGGTTGACTGGTCCGCTTCACCAACTAGGTTGACTGGTTGGTTCCACCAAGTACATTGATCTGACTACCACCCTCATAGCTATAAAGAGGCAACCTCCCTAGTCCATTGCATTAGATTAGTTTAGATCAGATCAGATCTTCCAACTAGTAGCTCTTCACCTAGTATCTGTCTAGATCGCCATCTAAGCTCCACTGTGGGAGCACACGGGTGGATGGAGCCATCATCTATACTACATCAGTATTGATGAAAAATTTTGTTCATCTCCAGTTTGATGTGTACTCTCTATCCTTTTTTAAGTTTTTGTTTTGCTACACCGTGTAATTTAATAGAAGCCCCCCTTGAAATTCAAGAAATCCCTTTAACTCCTCCACGCCACAACATGGCTGGACGTCATCATGAGACGATGATGAGGATATTGACCTCGATGTAGAGGCTGACAATTTCTTTAATCATAGAAATAATAACAATCAACGCAGGCGCCCCTTAGGAAAACTGGAACTTCCCAAATATAATGGTAGGGGAGATCCAGCCTGATTCCTCTAGCATTTTGATGCCACCTGCCGAGCAGGTGGAGATCAATCCCATGAAACCAACGTGGCCTAGTTTCCCATGGCTTTAACTGATGAAGCATCTCAATGGTATCTAGACCTTCTAGTGGAAGAGCGAGCCACATGAGACCTGCTTCAAACATAATTCAAAAGATGCTTTCAAACAGAGAGGCTACAAGATGATCTCACTCTCCAACTAAGCAAGATCGAACAAGGCCGTTGAGAAGATGTACACACGTATCTGGGCAAGATGAAAAGATTAATCACCAAATGTGGCCCATGCCCTAGTGCAAAGTACCTCACGGCCTAGTTCATTGCAGGACTAAAAAAGAAAATCCAAAAGGATATGAAAAAGATTAGCAGCTATGAAATGTTCGGTGCTGCTCATGCCAGCAGCCATTGACATCGAGGATGGCATGACCAACTTTGACACTAGCAGTGATGATGGCATATCCAATGCATGAGATAAGCGCTCTACTCAAATAAAAATCATTTATAGAACATGGCCATGAAGCTGAAAGAAGACATGATGCATGCCATGGAACACAAGCTTCACTTGTCTCAGCCACCAACTTAGACATATCCACGACGAGAAAATGTCTGGTGTCCACACTGCATGGCCAATCATATAGCAAATGAGTGCCCAATCCTAAGAGACAAGATCATTGCACAAGCAAATCCACCACCATATCTGCATCATCGACAGCCATGATGAAAACAATTGCATCTTCAACATGCACAACAACTCGCCTCCACCTCAACAATACCGCTAGTGTACAGGCAACCGCAGCACTTGCACAAGTGCCCCCAGCTCTGAGGCTAAATCTTGTTCCTATTTGGACACAAGTCCTAGAATTACTTAGGAATCCGAATCCACGACCATATCCAAGAGCACCAAATCCAGCTCCTTAGCTAGTTCTAATACATCAATTACAAGTTGAGGAAGTAGACTCACCATTTGAGTATGAAGCAAAGTACCGAGTGGCCTATGTAGAAGGTGCAAAGGGAATAATACCAGTCTATGAAAATCAAGTATGTCCCAACACATATCGAGCACCAATCAAGTGCTACGGTCGTGGAGAAAATCACCAAATCACAGAGTGCCCTCATCGTGGTAGCCTCGCTACTTTCCAACCACTCTGCAGAGATTGTCACATAGGACATGCCTGTATGGATTGTCCCATGAAAAAAAAGGTCCCACAACAAACAGAGGTTAAGCCTGACATCCCAATCAACATCATTGGGGTGGACCATCAAAGTCTCAAGTCTCAAATAAAAGAAGCTCCATACCCAAATCCAGAAGTGGAGAAGGGTCATTTTCAGGCACTTCAACGATGGGTACAAAAGAAACAAGATCAAATTGAGGCTGAGAAACAAGCTCAAGACCCAATCCATGACATGTCCCCACAAAGTATTGATACTATACTCAAGCCTGTGTTCCAACAATAGACTCTGCAATATAATGTACCGCCATGTCAACTTGAAGGAGCCGCACTCTCAAGCATCCTGAGTTGCCCTATGTCAATTCCCATCGAAATCCTTCTACGAAATTTTCCCAATCTCTCGGAGAGTTTCAAAGGATGGATTGAACTTGCAAATCCCCCTCCACCAATGAACGACATTGAAGATATCCCTATGCCGATGGGTGAGAGAGATGACATATGCAACATTACTATGCCTTTGATCCACAAGGCATATAATGAAGTCCAAGCCATAGTAGATGGTGGAGCACGTGTAGATGTCTTATCAAAGGAGCTCTACAATAAAAGGCTAATTTCAACATATGCCTTGTCGATGATTCACGGGCTAAACCCTTGGTAATAGTGAATGGCATGTCCACAAAGGTCGCAGGAGTTTGCTTTTCCCTTCAATTCACAATCTTGAATCTTCCCCAAAAATCCTATCAAATCTTACTAGGACGTCCTTGGTTACAGGAAGCATCGGTCCTCCATGACTGCGGAATTGATAGACTGACATGTAAAGAATGAGGGAGAGAGATAGGAGACTCAAGTTCAGCTTTCTTCACAACACACAAAAGAGAGAGGACACAAGGTTGGAGGGTGAAGCCTTTCTTCACTTTTGCACACAACAACAATACAATAGAAGAGGGAAATACCCTATATGTCAAACCTAGAATACGTGGTTCATATGTGAACCCAAACCAAAAACATACGTGGTAGTCTAACTACACCACGAGTACAACTAACATAGGCGGTGACATAAATGATAGTCATCCAGGAGATGTATCGGGGGTAGAGCTTGATATCTCAACACTCCCCCTCAAGCTCAAATCCATCTCACGTACACCAAGCAAGCTCCTAGATCTGCGAAGCTTCTCGGTACCCAATGCCTTCGTAAAAATATCAGCCACCTGCTCCTCAGTGCTGACATAGACAAGATCAATCTCACCAGCTAGAACCTTCTCTCTCACAAAGTGATAATGCACCTCAATGTGCTTCGTTCTAGCATGATAAACTGGATTATTAGCAAGCATGATGCTGCTAATGTTGTCACAATGAATGACAACTGCTGCATGAACTGACTGTCCCATATCTGCAAGTAGCTTCCGTAACCAAGCTACCTCACATGCAGCCATTGCTGCACCCCTGTACTCAGCCTCTGTGCTCGACAAGGCAACTGTTGGCTGCTTCTTGCTGCTCCAACTGATGGCACCACTCCCAAGGGAAAACATAAAACCACTAGTAGATCTCCTGTCTGAGACACTACCAGCCCAGTCAGCATCTGTGTATCCATGTACCTGTAATGCACACCCAGCTTCATAAAACAGTCCATAATGCAATGTGGACTTCACATACCGTAGTATGCACCTAGCCGCATCCAAATGTGGCTTCCTCGGTGCCTGCATAAACTGACTCACCAGCCCCACAGCATAGCTCAAATCTGGTCTGGTTATAGTCATGTAAATCAAGCTACCTACTATGCACCTGTACATAGTAATATCTTCAAGAAGCTCACCTGTCTCTGCATTGAGCTTCACATTCTGCTCCAATGGAACAGAGATAGGCTTACAGCCTGTCATCCCATATTTGGACAGCATGTCCAAACCGTATTGCCTTTGCAACAGCCATATCCCACTCAGGGATCTAATAACCTCAATGCCCAAGAAGTAACGCAGCTCTCCCAAATCCTTCATCTCAAATTTCTGCTTCAACAGCAGCTTCACTTCATTAATGTCTGCATCACTATCACCTATAATAATCAAGTCATCAACATAGATGACTATAAGCACAATCCCTCTGTTTGTCCTTTTCACATAAAGTGAAAAATCTGAATTGGAAATTTGAAATCCAATAGTGACAAGATATTGCCCTATCTTGTCTGACCATGCCCTCGGTGCCTGTTTTAAGCCATACAAGGCTTTGCGCAACCTGCATACAAAATCGGGATGTGAATTATCCTCATAACCTTCCGGCTGCATCATATAAACCTCTTCCTGCAAATCACCATGCAAGAAGGCATTTTTCACATCCATCTGATGCAAAGACCATCCCTTTGCAGCAGCCATAGCAATTACTGCTCTCACGGTTGCCATCCTTGCAACTGGGCTGAAAGTTTCCTCATAGTCAATTCCATATGTCTGTGCAAAACCTTTGGCAACCAATCTTGCCTTGTACCTGCTAACAGACCCATCAGCATTGTGCTTTACTTTGTAAACCCACTTGCAGCCAATAGCCTTCTTATCATGAGGCAAAGGCATCAAATCCCAAGTGTGGTTTGCATCCAAGGCAGCCATCTCTTCATCCATAGCTGCTTCCCAATTTTTATGCCCTGCTGCATCCTCAAAACATGTGGGCTCTGGCTCCTCTAGAACCTTGACCATATAAGCATAGTGATGTGCTGTATACCCATCATATCTCAGCCTATCAACTGGATACTTAATACGAGTGGACCTCCGTACAACTGGATCAGTTGCAGGAGTCTTTAAATCATGCCTGCTTTTCCTTGCACCAGGTGTAACAACAGAAGGAATCCCAAGTTCCTCATCAAGGCTCATTTCAGAGCCACTTGACTCTCCATCAACATGAGAGCTACCAGTAGACACATCAAACACTGGAGCATGGTCCACTTTTTCTTTTCCCTTATGTGATACCTGCACAACACTATCAGGACTGCCATGTGACGATTCACTAGATCTCAATCTCCCTGTCCATGCATTAGATCCACTAGTAGAGGACTCTCTGGGTCCACTCAAGGCTTGAGATTGCTGTTCTGCATTTATTGCAGCATTCCCATTTCCTGCATCTGCATCTCCTACCATAACAGTTGGTGCATACCAGCTGCTCATTTCATCAAAAACAACATCTCTGCTCACTTGCATTTTGCGGGTGGAAGGGTTATAACAGCGATACCCTTTCTGGTGCAGAGCATATCCAATAAAGATGCATTTTTCTGCCTTTGGATCTAGCTTTGTTCTCTTCTCATCAGGAACATGAACATAAGCTATGCAACCAAATACCTTCAAGTGAGAAATATCTGGTTTTTGGCCTGTATACATTTCTTCAGGCGTCATGCCATGGACAGCTGCAGTGGGGGTTCTATTCATAATATAAACAGCAGTTGCTACTGCTTCAGCCCAAAAGTAATCAGGCATGTTTTTCTCATTTAGGATCGCCCGTCCTACTTCTGCAATATGCCTGTTCTTCCTTTCTGCAACCCCATTCTGCTGAGGGGTAGACCTGCATGAGTACTTCCTTTGAATTCCCTGTTCTTTTAGATATTCACTAAATTCTTCTGAAAAGTACTCTCCCCCTCCATCAGATCTTAGCACTTTAATATGCACACCTTTCTCTTTTTCAACCATGGCCTTAAAAGCCTTGAAATGGCTGAACACTTCACTTTTGTGCTTCATAAAATAAATCCACACCTTCCTAGTGTAGTCATCAATAAACGTCACATAATAATGGCATCCACCAATAGAAGCAGCTTTGGTTGTCCAAACATCTGAATGGATCACTTCCAAAGGTCTTCTGCTCACCTTAGCATTTTTGGGAAATGCATGTCTGGCCTGCTTCACATACCTTTTGCATTCCCTCAACTCTGAATTTAGGCAAACCTGCAACAATGTTTTTCGTTTGCATAGATTTCAGCCTTTGTATATTCACATGCCCAATGCGCTTGTGCCATATCTCAATATCTGCAATGACACCTCTCCCATGCGCAAACATAGCAGCTTTTACCTCAGGCATATCAACATCCAAGGTGAACATTCTGCCATTTTTATTGCCTTTTGCAACCAGGCGGCACTTATTTTTCAAGTCCTCAACAAAACATCCATCAGGATTAAATCTAACCTGCAGACCTTGCTCAACCATCTGGCCAACTGAAACCAGGTTCTTAGTGATTTTTGGAACATGAAGTACATCTGCCAAGTACTTCGTTTTGCCATCCTGCATAGCCAATGGCACTTTACCAACCTGCGTAATTGGGTGCGCAATATCATCACCTGTTTCAACATAACCTGGCTTATCCAAATTTCTAACATCATGAAACCACTCACCATGACTGGTCATGTGATTAGAGGCACCTGAATCAACATACCAAACATCATTGCAAGCTGCAGCATCTCCTGACATGGAGTACACCATATGCTGCATCACAAAAAGGTGCTCATTTCTGTCGTCACCATGCCCACTTGATGATGCATAGTTGCTTTGCTGCAACTTCCCACTTTTGATGTCATTCTGTTTTTTATAGCATGTATTCTCCTTGTGTCCAGGCTTTCCACAATAATAGCATTCTATGCTGCTATTTACTTGCTGGTTCCTTTGCCATGAACCACGGCCTCTTTGGCTCCCCCTGCCTCTAGAACTACCACGTCCTCCTCCATAGGACTGGTTTTCCTGTTGTTGCTGTTGGTTCTGATTTCCTGCACGGCCACCAAAACGGCCTCTTCCTCTACCCCTGCCTCTACCTGTATTCGAGTAGAAAGTAGTCTCTTGAGAAGTTGAGGTGGCTGAACCACCATTCCTTTGCTCTTCACTCAGCAAGAGAGCAATAAGTTCCTGAAAATCAGGAAATGTTTCACGGACTCCAATGGATGTCCGAAATTGTGCATAATCTTTCCCAAGACCATTCAAGGTCACGGACACTAAGTCCTCATCATCAACAGGTGCTCCAATGGAGGCAAGAGAATCTGCAAGGCCTTTTACCTTCAAGGAATACTCATTTATATTCAGATTTTTCCTTTGCACATTGTGCAACTCCTGCTTTAGCTGCATCTTTCGTGCTTTGGTATTTGTGCTATACAGCTTCACCAATGTGTCCCATGCCTCCTTAGGCGTCTCTACATCCTGTATATGCACAATCATAGAATCTGAAATGCTAACAGACAGCCAATACAGGCATTTTCTGGCTTTTTCATGCCATTCTTTAAAGGCCTTCAATTCAGCAGGAGTAGGTGCAGTACCCAAAACTGGTTCTGCAATTTCACCACTGATGTAA
The DNA here is from genome assembly GCF_047967505.1 of Dipteris shenzhenensis. Classification (NCBI taxonomy): domain Eukaryota; kingdom Viridiplantae; phylum Streptophyta; class Polypodiopsida; order Gleicheniales; family Dipteridaceae; genus Dipteris; species Dipteris shenzhenensis. The sequence continues at coordinate 52,402,141 of NC_141620.1, forward strand.
TCCCAAACTCCCTTTCCCATAAGGAAGTTTGTCATCCTGAACTTCCATGCTTGGAAGTTGTTCTTGTCAAGCTTCTCACTGACAATGGTAGACAGATTCTCAGACATTTTACAAATCACGAATTGCAACAGCAACCTGTAAACACAGCAAATGCCTCACAAGGGCAAATAGCAAAACTTCTGCGAAAAGTCTCACAGGGGTAGATCTGCAACACTGACGAAAGTGGTATTTCACCACACAGTCACTTCCTAGTGACGATTTTGCATCAACAGGCAACAGGCATGAATCTGCAACTCCCAATATCTCTGCACACAGGCATACGATGCAATTTCTGTGGCACCTTTCCACCGACTAGCCGCGCGGTGGTCGCACACAGCAAAAACAGGGCCTTTTTCTGAGTGCTTGCGAAGAACTTGCGCCTTCAAAACGGGCCCCGAAACGGCCTCAAATCAAAAAAATAAAGTCACCGAGGACTTCGCCGTCTCCCGCAACATATACTGCGCTCTCGCCACACCGCGAAGGGCCTCTCAATCTGAAACAGTGCACTCCTGCACTTCTGGCTGTGCTACCTGCAGAGATTTGCTCCCAAACTCGAAATAGGAAAGCAACACTGGTCCTCTTACCAGGACACCACAAACTTGGCTTGCTTTCTTGAGCTCCTTACCATGAACAAGGCTCTGATACCATGTAAAGAATGAGGGAGAGAGATAGGAGACTCAAGTTCAGCTTTCTTCACAACACACAAAAGAGAGAGGACACAAGGTTGGAGGGTGAAGCCTTTCTTCACTTTTGCACACAACAACAATACAATAGAAGAGGGAAATACCCTATATGTCAAACCTAGAATACGTGGTTCATATGTGAACCCAAACCAAAAACATACGTGGTAGTCTAACTACACCACGAGTACAACTAACATAGGCGGTGACATAAATGATAGTCATCCAGGAGATGTATCGGGGGTAGAGCTTGATATCTCAACATGACAATCTAGAATTGTGACACCACAGTCAAGGTGAATGTGGGGATAGGAGCTATAAAACCAATTGTGCCTAGAGCGTTGGATGACACATCTTCAACGACAATCTCAAGCAGATCAGCTCCCTTGCAACAACATGCCATAGCGGGCGATTCACAAAGCAATGTCAATAACTGGATACAAACATTGGCAACCATCAACAATTGCCATTCATTAGAACCCATCTTCTCACAAATAGATGCGAAGGTGCTATAGGTAGATCCTCCACTCACACATGAAGAACCAATCGATCTCGAGATGCCATTCTTTATGGCTGACCTTGAGTTGGATAATGAACCCAAAGAAGGTACCCATACCAATGATGACTCAGATTTTCCTTGGGATGTTGAAACTGAGGCTGAGAATGCTGAAATTGAAGATCAATTCTATGACAATGACACAGCCATTCTGCATGCCCTAATGGCAGTCGAGCTTCCAAAAATTGAACCTCCAAAGTTGAATAACAATAGAAGATCTCGCAAGAAAGCTGAAGGAGCAAATCATAGAAAAGCCAAGGCCACACACTTCAATGAATTTGAATGAGTCCAAACAAGGATTTTTGAATTGTATCTTGCAAAGCCAGCTCCCTCAAAATCAGAACCACCACCTCTTGAATGGTCCCCTGAGGGACTGGAAGGAGTATGCACAGCAAATGAACCTTTACTTGTGAACACCTCACCAGTGGAAAAGCTACCCCACAATTCCCAACGTAAGAAGTTTTGGAAATATAAGCCACATGTACAGATGAAGCTCGATCAAGATACTTCAGAAAAAGAAAGTAAAAAAGAGCCTAACAAATTGGTAAATGAAGCTATGCCACCCAGTACACGTGGCACATGTCAGGCTAGTTCAACACCATCAGAGGCTGATCTTCAAGAAGTGCCAAAGTACTTCAAGAATTACACAAGTGGCAGTGCCCCAATAGCAATTCCAAGACCACTAAGAGAATCTAAAGTTCCTGAAATCAATAGCATTGGAAAAACTCCAATCTATGAGGGACCGGCAAAAACTCACACAATAAACCTCACCCTTGAAGGGGAGGAAGGAAAACTGGTTTTCATTGGAAAACATCTTTGACAAGAAGATGAAACCAAACTCGAAGCACTCCTAATGGAATACCATGATTGCCTAGCATGGTCACACAAAGAGATGAAAGGAATTTCACCAAACATGGCAGTACACAAGATACCTATAAGGGAAGGTACCCACCCTAAGGTATGTGGACCTTATCACATAAATCCTAAGTATGGAACCATGGTTTATGATGAGCTGGAAAAACTCCTAGATATCAGATTCACCTACGAGCTTGAGATACAGCACACTGATTGGGTTTCACCCATTGTCATTGTGCCTAAGCGCAACAAGAAGCTGAAAATATGCGTAACTTAAAGAATGTGAATGCTGCCACAATTAGGGATCACTATCCCCTACCCTTAACAAAAAAAGTGTTGGAAAAGGTGGCAGGTTCTAAAATATATAGCTTCTTGGATGGCTTTAGTGGCTATAACCAAGTGCAAATTGCTCCTAAAGACCAATCAAAATTAGCATTTGCTATAGAATCATATAGAATCATGCCATTCAGCCTTTGTAATGCCCCGACCACATTCTAACGAGTCATGTTCACAACCTTCAAGACATTTCTGAATAAGTTTTTACAGGTGTTCTTGGATGATTTGTGCATCCATTCAAACAAAAAAGACCACTTCAAATGTCTTGAAGAAGTACTAATCGAATGCAAGGAGTATGGCACCTCCCTAAATCCAACAAAATGCCAGTTCATGGTCACCCACAGAATTGTTTTGCGACACATCATCCCTCAAGATGGGATTGCAACTCACATGGACAAAATTAAAATCATCATGGAATTGCATCCTCCTACAAATTCCAAAGGTGTAAAGGTCTTTATGGGACATGACGGCTATTAGAGAAGATTTATATTGTGGTATGCCATGATAGCTAGACCACTTTACAAATTATTAGTGGAATTCTTATGGACAGAAGAGTGCAACCAAGCCTTTGAGCTTCTAAAGTGGTGCCTAATCACATCACCCATCCTTATATCTCCCAATTGGGATATTGATTTTCATGTTCATACTGATGGATCCAAGTATGCAATTGGGAGTGTGCTTTGTCAACCTGGTGAACATAAGAAAGACTACCCATTCTACTTCACCAGTTGACAAATCAATGATGCAGAGATCAACTATACCACCACAGAAAGAGAAGCCCTAGCAATGGTGTATAGTGTTGAGAAATTTCGGCACTATCTACTAGCAAATGATTTTGTCTTCTACACCGACCATCAAGCATTGCTTTATCTTGTGAACCGTCCGTGTACAACAAAAAGAATAAGCAGATGGCTCCTCTTGCTTTAAGAATTCAACTTCAAAATAGTGGTCCGCAAAGGTGCCCAACACTACATAGCCAATCACATATCTCGTGTCAAGTCAGGAGAAGAAGCCACTAGAGTTGAAGATGACTTACCAAATGCCACACTATTTCAAATAGATGCTGTTCCAGAGTGGTGTGGAGATATCATTGGGTACTTGATGGGAGGAAGGCCACCCCCTAAAATGAAAACAGTAGATGCCAGAAAATTGATTCTAAAGGCTGCACCCTATCAAGTCATTGCACAACAACTGTACAAGATGGGCAAGGACTAAGTATTAAGAAGATGTGTAATCCTCATGAGATCATGAAAATCCTGAGTGAAGTCCATGAAGGCATTGCAAGAGGACACTTCCAAGGGGAAGCCATAGCCAGAGAAGTCCTCCTCATAGGCTACTGGTGGCCAACACTGTGGGCAGATGCCTATGAATATGTAAAAGGTTGTGATGTATGCCAACAGACTACTAAACCACAACACAAAGACTTCAATCCCCTAACAACAGTTGTTGCAAAAAAACCATTTGAAAAATGCGGAATCGACTATGTGGGTCCCATCCATCCAGCAGCAAAGGGAACACAGGCATGCTACATCATTGTGGCCACTGATTACTTTACAAAATGGGCTGAAGATAAAGCAATTAGAAAGGTAGATGCCAGAAGCACAACAAGATTCTTATATGAAAATGTGATCACCCGATTCGGATGCCCTATTAGAATTGTGTTGGATAGAGGCACACATTTTGTCAATGAGGTAATGCAAGAACTCTTGTCTAGCTTTATGGTAATCCATAGAAAAAGCACACCCTACTACCCCCAAGGGAATGGATAGGCCTAATCCACCAACAAAATATTATGCATTATCCTCACCAAGGTAGTAGAACCACAGCATTCTGATTGGACAAAGAAATTGAAATCAGCCTTATGGGCATAAAAAACCACACTCAAGGTCAATATAGGGACACACAGTTTCAATTGGTGTATGTACTTGAAGCTATGGTCCCTTTAGAATTTGTAATACCAAGCCTATGCATAGCAGTGCATGAATGCATGGGAGACCATAAATCCTTGAAAGAAAGACTCTATCAATTGGAGAAGCATACAGAGACAAGACTAGTTTCCTACCATGCCATGACAATAGAAAAACACAGAAGAAAGGCATGGTTTGATAGAAATCTTAAAGCTAAAGACATCAAGGAAGGTGACTTGGTCTTGTTATATAATGCCAAAGTACACAATGGGAAACTAAAGTATCTAGGTCAAGGACCCTACCGAGTAAGAAAGATGAATCCCATTGGAGCTGTGCTGCTAGAAACATTGGAGGGAGTCCAATTCAACACAACAATAAACGGAAGCCGACTGAAGCACTACTACTTCAACACACAATCCATCCTCGACAAAAACAAAGATTTGGGAAACCAAGACTTCCATAGTTAAGATTATATTGTTACACGTGCACTCACTCGCATATGCATGTTTTTTTGCACATATAGTTTGCACTAAATTGGTACACGCACACTCACTGGCATATGTGCGTTTTTGCACATTTAGGAAGACCTAATCAATTTTGCATTAGGGATTATTGAGTCTTAGTTTCCCTAATAAATCCCACAAATAAGCATATAGTTAGTCCCTACCTAATCAACACATCATGTGCACTCATACGATTTTGCATAAGCACATAATAGATTGCATCAATAATAGTATCACACACTTTCATTCCATACTCTCAAAGCATGCAATGAATTCACAAGTAGGACAAGAAGATATGCTAAAACTCAAGATGAATTGGCAAAAGAGTCTGCATCTTCAACAACGAGACCCCCACCAAACATCACAATTGTCTCCTGAATGTTAAAATATCAGACTTGCATACAAACTTATCTCTACAAGCTCAATGATACACGTGCAATCGCATCCAACATGTATGCAAAATAGTAAGAAATGCCAACCTCAACAACGAGACCCCCACCAAACCTCTTCCCAAGAAGATTCGATGGCAAAGTTTGCAGCCTTAGCAACGAGATCCCCTTTGAAATTCACAACCGTCTACCCCTCCTCAAGAGAAGATAAGCTTCCTGACTATAGACCATAAATTGTGTGGTGCAAAAGCATTATAGTAGGAATGACTTCATGCCACAAGCTCAACAACCACTGGGTTACGCACATGGAATCCCAACTCTGAAATCAAAATAAGCCATAACCTGAGGATGGGTAATCAAATGGATCTAGGAGTATGTTGTCTTTGTGCCAACATGGACTTAGGTAGTACATAATGTGTGTGTAGAGTAGTGACAAAGCTCCACTTGTACTTGCATAAGGCTAGGAATAATCCCTCTTAGAAATCCAACTTGCATGTAGAACATCCAGGTTCTACATATGATTCCTACATGCAACTCCTACATGCGAGTTCTACATGCAAGTCCTACATGCAAGTCCTACATGCAAGTTCTACATGCATGTTCTACATGCAACTCCTACATGCAAGTTCTACATACGATTCCTACATGCAACTTCTACATGCATGTTCTACATGCAAGTTCTACATGCGAGTTCTACATGCATGTTCTACATGCAACTCCTACATGCAACTTTTACATGCGATTCCTACATGCGAGTTCTACATGCAACTCCTACATGCAACATGCAACATGCGAGCTCTACATGCAACTTTCAACTTCTACATGCAAGTTCTATATGCAAGTTCTACATGCAGAGAGAGAATGTCTTACAATTCCTACATGCAGAGAGAGCAGCTCTCCAACTTGTATAAATACCCCATAATGGAATGAATCCCACACTCTTTGGGGCATTATGTTGAGTTCTACTTTGGTATCTCAAGCAATTGTCTCAAGTGTCCATGCTTCCTTGCACTCCACGTCCAAAAGCATGTCCTAACCTTGCAACTCCTCCTCCCCTGTCCTCCAACCTTGAAACCCATCCTCTCCCTCTCCTCCTCCCTCCTCCTCCTCCCTTTTCCTCCTCCCTCCTCCTCCTCCTCCATCCTCCTCCCTTCTCCCTTCTCCTCCCTTCTCCTCCTCCCTCCTCCTCCTCCTCCTCCTTCTCCCTCCTCCACCTCCTCCTCCTCCTCCTCCTCCTCCTCCTCCCTCCTCTCTCTTCTTTCCCCCATTCTCTTACACCTTCTTCCTCTCCCACTCCTATGCTCCCCCTAAACCCTTAGTTCCTTAACCCTTAACCTCCATGATCTATGAGGGAGACGAGTTCTCTACCATGTACTCTACCTTGAACCTTGGATCCTCCTTCTAACCCTGGAACTTCTTCTAAACCTTGGAGCCTCCTTCTAGACTCTGGAACCTCCTTCTAAACCTTGGAACCTCCTTCTACTAATGCTTAAACTCCTCGTAAACCCTGCAACCCCCAATGAAAGGTAAAAGCTTTCATTACCTCAACCATGATGATACATGCTCCTTTTACACATGCATGCACTATGTTTGCTTATTGCACTTAAGCTTATGTCTCTCACCAGAATACGACTCGAGGTCCTAAGCTACACATATACTACAAATGACAACCTCGATATATCTGTAGGTGACAAAAAGCCTCGGAACCCTACATACTAAGAATACCCTACTCTTCCTATGGAAGCCATGGGAAAGAGCCAACAGGGAGGTACAAAGGGGGGGGAGGCAAGAGAGAGGTAAAAAGAGAGATTTAAATTTTGGGTAAGGGAGAGGGGGGAGAAGAGGGAGAGGGGTGGGGAAGAGGGAAGTAGAGAGAGAGAGAGAGAGAGAGAGAGAGAGAGAATCAAATGTGGTTTCATGAAAAACTCTAGCAAACATTTTAGAAAATTTTTGCCATGGGGTCAAATTTTCATGCTAACATTATAAAAGATTAAAGATAGCTAAGAACACAAGAAAACACTAATATGTCATTTGTTGTATAGAAAGTATAGATCTTCATACACCTTTATCTCTCTCTTGCATACTAAGCTCAACATATTGCCTTCCCCTTCCTTTTCATCTACTAATGTTAAATTTGGGTTTTGAGGATGATCAACAGGACCATGAACAACAGGCTCAGGTTTGGGTGTGCAATTTCATGTGCCATCCAACAACGAGTTTGAACTTCCTCTAATCTCTTTCATTACATATAGCTACACTAGTTTTTGTATTATTTGCCACCACTGCAATGATTATAGTTTCACCATTAGCAAATTATGTCAAACACAACTTCCTGCTTCTTCGTGTATGCCCCTACTACTATTGTCGATAACACATCTTTTCTTCTTTATTAATGTCCTTGCAACCCTTGATTCCTCATCTTGACCTTCATCATCCTCATCACCCTCATCATCCTCAAATTCCTCAACATAAAACATATTTGGCTTGTTGGGTTGGTTCATGTAATGCGCAAGGTCAGTGAAACTCTTATCCTTGCTAAAAAGTGTCAACGAACACATGAATCATACAAGCTACTAGAAAAATTATTAGAGCTTGGTATATAGTCAACACTCCCTCTCAACATCATGTACTTTCTAGAGACATCCTCAAGAGCATATTTCAATGCCACCATTTACCTATTAGTCAATAATGACAAGGACTAAGAGCAAACAATAATTATAGTACATCATAGATTTGCATCACCTTAAACGTGAAGCTCAAAGACCTCTCAAATATGTATGAGGAGCACACTGTAATCATTTGTATGAACCAATGTACATAATAATAGGTCCAAATTTTGCAAGTCTAGACTTCATATTCAAATTAAAACTCAAAGGTATCGACTACACCATGACTTAGTACATCATTTAGGCGTCAGACTTGGAATAAGCATGAATTATAGCATATCTATTAGATATCAATGCTCCACTCTCATATAACTACACGAGAACTAGCTAACTCTACTTGTAAGCCCCCCATATGAGGAGAAGGCCTTTGAGTAGCTCAGTTATCCGGTAGGTCCTGGTTTGGACACCAGATGGGGGCCATGTGTGGCCTGATGGCTGGATGGCTTTAGATAGAGTTGGCAGACTGCCAACTAGGCTACATGCAAGTGCAGGAAGGCATCCCATGACTGACCGCACTCAGGGTGGATGGAGCATTTCTCAGGGCAGCCCACTCTTGGGTTTCGGGGCCCGTTTAGAGCCCCAGATGATCTCGGATGGCTCTAGGCCAAATGGAGACCGTAGGTTAGTTGCTCTATTCTGTGCCACGGTACTAAAGTGTGGTCGGTGGCCTATTTCGAGATCGACCTCCAATCGGCTGTTTTGGGTTGACTGGGTCAGTCTCCCAATTGGGTCTAATTGACTACGACTGGTGGCTATATAAGAGCAAGCCCGTGAAGCCCATATTCATCATTGGCTACAGGCAACGCCATCTATTATATCAGTTTTATAGTAATTAAAATTTTAATTCTCCATACTATCTGCTTTTCTCTCTTGCATACGAGATCTTGTTATCTATTGAGCATAGGCGTTGTATTATTTTCTTACAACATCATAGAATTACACATTAAGCTTGATGTTTAACAGTCCCTTGAATATTTATAAGGAGCACTCTAATAATTTATATGGACCAATGTACATCGTGTTTCTATAGTTATTGATCAAGGCTAATAGGTTCAAATTTTCATGCCTGGACTTCAGATTCAAATTGAAACATAAAATTATTGGTTACACCACTTAATATAAATAATTATAGTACACCATAGCATTGCACCTTATGCTTGATATTCAATGATCCCTCAAATATTTATGACGAGCACTTTATTATAATTTAGAAGAGCCACTGTACATAATAATATTGTCATGTTGCTATAGTTATTGATCAAGGGGAACAAGTCCAAATTTTGCAAGTCTAGACTTTATATTCAAACTTCAATTTATTGATTATGCCACGACTTAGCATATCATATTGCCATTGAACTAGGAACAAACAATAATTATAGCATGTCATAGCATTGCACCTTAAGCTTGATGTTTAATGGTCCCTTGAATATTTATGAGGAGCAGTCTGTAATCATTTGTATGTGAAGATAGTGGGAGAGAAGGAAGAAGTCTCACTTGCGGCTTTTTCACATACACAATGGGGGAATACACATAAAGGTGGAAGCTGAAAATAGTTTTCCTCTTCTTAGTTGTGAAAGCAAAAAGAACTCTCTCTCATACAAAAAGGAATAGATGAACCCTATATGTAGGTCTCAAACCAAACTCAACTAACCCAAGTGGCATACTAACTGAGCCACTAACTAGAGTACATAAAGATAGCTGTCATCCAGCTATTATTCATGGGCAGTGTACCAACCGCATCTACAGCTAGCAAGTCAGTGACATAAATGCACAACGGTCACCTTGGCATATCACGAGTGGAGCTTGATATCTCAACACTCCCCCTCGAGCTCAATCCCAATTCCTGCACACCAAGTAGGTCTTTGAACTTGCGCAGCTTCTCTGTGCCCAATGCCTTCATGAATATGTCAGCTACCTGATCCTCTGTGCTGACATAAACTAGATCAATAAGACCTAGTAAAACCTTCTCCCACACACAGTGATAATGCACCTCAATGTGCTTTGTTCTAGCATGATAGACTGGGTTATTTGCCAAGTGTATATTGCTCATGTTGTCATAATAAATAACAACTAGCCATCTGTAGACTGATGCATATCAAAAAGTAGCTTATGCAACCAAGCTACCTCACATGCAGCCATTACTGGACCCCTGTACTCAACCTCTGTGCTCGACAAGGCAACTATAGGCTGTTTCTTGCTACTCCAAGTGACTGCAGCACTCCCAAAAGAGAACACATATCCACTGGTAGATCGTCTATCAGAAATACTACCAGCCCAATCAGCATCAGTGTATCCATGCAACTGTATCTGAACCCCAATCTCATAAAATAGTCCATACTGCAATGTGGACTTCACATACCTGAGTATGTGTCTAGCCACATCCAAATGCGGTTTCCTTGGAGCCTGCATAAACTGACTTACCAATCCAATAGCATAGCTCAAATCTAGCCTGGTAATAGTCATATAAATCAAACTTCCTACTATGCGTCTGTACATAGTAGGGTCTTCTAGAAGCTCACCTGCATCTGCACTCAGCTTCACATTCTGCTCCAAAGGAATTGAAATAGGCTTACAGCCTGTCATCCTATATTTGGACAGCATGTCTAATCCATACTACCTCTGCAAAAGCTGTATCCCATTGGTGATCTAATAACCTCAATGCCCAAGAAATAATGCAGCTCTCCCAAATCCTTCATCTCAAACTTCTGCTTCAATAGCATTTTCACATGAAGGATATCTTCATCACTATCACCTGTGATGATCAAATCATCAACATAAATGACAAGCATCATAATACCTTTCTCTATTTTTCTCACATAAAGAGAAAACTGCCGTGGAAATCTAAAAGCCAATAGTGACAAGATACTGTCTTATCTTGTCAGACCATGCTCTGGGTGCTTGCTTCAAACCATACAAGGCTTTCTTCAACCTACAAACAAACTCAGGATGAACACCATGCACATAACCTATTGGCTCCTCCATATAGACCTCTTCTTGCAAATCACCATGCAAGAAGGCATTCTTTACATCCATCTGATGTAAAGACCATCCCTTTGATGCAGCCATAGCAATGACTGCTCTTACAGTTGCCATCCTTGCAACCGGATTGAATGTTTCTTCATAATCAATGCCATATGTCTGTGCATACCCCTTGACAACTGATCTTGCCTTGTATCTATTCATAGAACCATCTGCATTGTGCTTCACCTTATAAACCCACTTACAGCCAATTGCATTCTTGTCTTTAGACAAAGGCACTAATTCCCATGTAGCATTTGCTCCCAAGGCATCTGTTTCTTCATCCATGGCTTTCTCCCATTTTTCTTTTCCCATGGCTTGCTCAAAAGAGGTGGGTTCTGGTTCTTGTATCACTTTGACCATATATGCATAGTGAATGGCTATAACTCCATCATATTTTAGCCTATCCATAGGATACCTAGCTCTGGTAGACCTATGCAAAATAGGCTCACTTCCAGGTGCTCTCAAAACATCCCTGGTCTTCCTTACTCTAGGTGTAACAATAGAAGGAATACCCAACTCATCATCAATGCTCTAATCTGAGCCACTGGATTCACCATCCACATAAGAGTGACCTGCATTCACATCAAACATGGGCTGATCTACCTTCTCTTTTCCTTTTTGTCATACCTGCATACCACTATCTACATTGCTTTGAGGAGATTCTCCTGATCTCAATCTGCCTGTCCATGGTGAAGTATGTGAACCACTGCTAGAGGACACTATAGGTCCACTAATATTTTGTGATTGCTGCTGTGAATTCTGTGCAGCATTACCATTTTGTGCATCTACATCATCAGTCACATTTACTGGTTTATACTAGCTACTCATCTCATCAAAAACATCTCTGTTCACTATAAACTTACGTGTAGAAGGGTTATAGCATCTATACCCTTTCTGTTGTAGAGAATAACCAATAAAGATGCACTTCTCAGCTTTTGGATCCAACTTGGACCTCAACTCATTTGGCACATGAACATAGGCAATGCAACCAAAAACTTTCAAATGAGAAATATCTAGTTTCCTACCAGTATACATCGCCTCTGGCGTCATGCCATGTATTGCTATAGTGGGAGTCTTGTTCATTATGTAAACTGTTGTAGTAACTACTTCAGCCCAATAATAATTTGGTAGGTCTTTTTCATTTAGCATGGCCTGAGATAGCTCTCCAATATGCCTGTTTTTCCTTTCTGCAAGTCCATTTTGCTGTGGGGTATGACTGCATGAATATTGCTGCTTTATGCCATGCTGCTGCAGGAACCTTGCAAACTCATTTGAGAGGTACTCTCCCCCTCAATCTGACCTTAGGCATTTTATTTGCAGGCCTGTTTCTTTTTCAACCATAGTTTTAAAAGCTTTGAAATGCCCAAACACTTCACTTTTCTTTTTCATAAAATACACCCAAACTTTTCTACTATAGTCATCAATAAAAGTGACAAAATAATGACAGCCTCTAATAGATGTAGCTTTAGTAGTCCACACATCAGAGTGGATTCATTCCAATGGCTTCTTACTCTCTTGAACATGTCTAGGAAATGGTTTCCTTGCCTGTTTTCCAAATTGACAGGCTTCACATACCTTATGCATTTTTGCAACCTTGAATTTAGGCAATCCTGCAACAATCTTTTGGGCCTGCATTGATTTAAGTCACTGTACATTAACATGACCAATGCGTTTATGCCAGATTTCAATATCTACAACTACACCGGTCCCATGTGCAAACATTGCTGCACTCAATTGAGGCATGTCCACATCTAACGTAAACATTTTGCCCTTCTTCTTTCCTTTTTCTATCAAGCGACCGTTATTTTTCATATCCTCAACAAAGCATCCATGAGGATTAAATCTGACCTGCAAGCACTGCTCAACCATTTGACCAACAGAAACCAGGTTCTTGGTTATATTCAGGACATGAAATACATCAGCCAGTTATTTCTTTTTCCCATCCTACATAGACAAAGGAATTTTACCAATCTGCACAATAGGATGTGTAGTATCATCACCAGTCTCCACAAATCTTGGTCTTTCCATTTTCCTTGCATCATGCATCCATTCTGCATGACCTCTCATGTGGTTTGACACACCTGAGTCAACATATCACACATCATTGCTTTCTTCTACACTTGTCATAGAATTGGTCATGTGCTGCACCATAAACGGATGCTCATTTCTCTCATCACCCTGTCTACTAGAAGATGCATAATTCCCTTGCTGCAATTTTCCATTCATGATGTCATTCTACTTTTTATAGCAGTCTTTAGCCATATGACCAATTTTACCATAGTAGCAGCATTCAACATTGATGTTTGCATTTTGGCCTCTCTGCCATCCACCATGACCTCTTTGGCTCCCCCTGCGTCTAGAGTTACCACGTCCTCCTCCATAAGACTGGTTTTCTTGAGTTTGCTGCATATTCTGATTTCTACCATGGCCTCCATATCGGCTTGCTCTACTCTGCCTCTACCTCTTCTAGCATTTGAGTAGAAGACATTTTCTTTTGAAGTTCCTCCTGAAGAAATTGCACCACCATTTCTTTGCTCTTCAGAAATTAGAAGAGCAATCAACTCCTCAAAATCAAGAAATTTTTCACAGACGGCAATGGATGTCCGGAATTGTGAATAATCCTTTCCTAGACCATTCAAGGTCACAGAAACTAAATCATCACTTCCATTGGCAACCCAATGGAAGCAAGTGCATCTGCAATTTTCTTCACCTTCATGTGGTAGCCATTGATGCTCATATTTTCTCTCTGCACATTGTGCAACTCCTGCTTGAGCTAAATTTTCCTCGTTTGCGTATTTGTGCTGTACATTTTTGCCAAAGTATCCCATGCCTCCTTTGGCATACTTGCATCCTGAATATGCACAATCATAGAATCTAAAATACTGATAGACAGCCAGTACATAACTTTTCTGGCTCTCTCATGCCATCCTTTAAATGTCTGCATTTCTTGTTTATTGGAAACATTAGGAAGAACTGGTTCTTCTTCATTTCCTATAATGAACTCCCAATAGCCTTTTCCCATAATGAAATTCGTCATTCTAAACTTCCATGCTTGGAAGTTGTTCTTGTCAAGCTTTTCAGTGACAGTCTATGAAAGAGAATTAGACGCAATTATAGAACACTGCAAAATATTCTGTCACTGCAAAAAACACAGCTTCTGCCTCACAAGGGCAAATTTGCAAAACTGACGAAAGTGGTATTTGACCACACAGTCACTTCCTAGTGACGATTTTGCATCAACAGGCAATAAGGATGATTCTGTAACTCCCAATATCTCTATGCACAGGCATATGAAGCAATTTCTATGGCAACTTTTCATTGACCTATAGAGCAGTGGTCGCACAACAAAAACAGGGCCTTTTTCTTAGTGCTTGCAGAGAACTTCTGCATCTAAAATGGGCCCCAAAATGGCCTCGAATCACCCTCTCCCATAGCATATACTACCCTCTCCCACACTGCGAAGGGCATCTCAATCTTAGACAATGCACTCTTGCACTTTCTGGCTGTGCTACCTGTAGAGATTTGCTCCCAAACTCAAAAAAGGAAAGCAACACTGGTCCTCTTAGTAGGACACTGCAAACTTGGTTTGCTTTCTTGAGCTCCTTACCACGAACCAGGCTCTGATACCATGTGAAGATAGTGGAAGAGAAGGAAGGAGTCTCACTTGTAGCTTTTTCACATACACAATGGGGAAATACACATAAAGGTGGAGGCTGAAAACAGTTTTCCTCTTCTTAGTTGTGAAAGCCAAAAGAACTCTCTCTCATACAAAAAGGAATAGATGAACCCTATATGTGGGTCTCAAACCAAACTCAACTAACCTAGGTGGCATACTAACTGAGCCACTAACTAAAGTACATAAAGATAGCTGTCATCCAGCTATTATTCATGGGCAGTGTACCAACCATATCTGTAGCTAATAAGTCGGTGACATAAATGCACAACGGTCACCTTGGCATATCACAAGTGGAGCTCGATATCTCAACATTGTATGAGCCAATGTACTATTGAGAAACCATGCTCAACATCATGTATTCGATATGTGCATAGCACTAACCCAGTAGAGTGCTATAAAGGAAGGGGTTAGATGCCCTAACCCTAGCCCTAAAAAGGTTTGTGTATATTCTACATTTTCAACTAAATTTAGTGTACAGTTAGTCATTTGTGGTATGTTCTCTAGAGATGTGCCCTCTCTCCTCATCTCCACTCTTCTCCTCTCCCCTCTTTTATTTTGTCATGGTATCAAAGCATCCTTGCCTTTTGTTGAGGCATCGTGATCATTACGAGAGTGTGAGAGAGGTTGAGAGAGATTGAGTGTCCTTTCAATTTTGTTGAGTGATAGAGATATTTTCGTTCATTTCTTGAGTTCTTTATGAGGATTTCTCTTGATTCCATTTGAGAGATTTTTTTTCATACACTTCCATCCATGTAAGATTGAGAGATTATTCTTTGAGAGATCTATTGTTATAAATCTATGTTCTCTATAGAGAGTATTCTTTTGTGAGAGTGTTCTTAATCTCTTAGAGAGAGTGAGTGTTTCTCATGTTTATCTTGAGTGAGAGCTTTGATGATTTGAGAGGAGAGTCGAAAAAATAGAGAGGAGAGTCGCTCTTCCAATGCCACCTGCAAAGTAAAGCATAGCAAGCAAAGAAGGCTTTGTAAGAAACAAGGTGGCTCATCCCCAAGCAGTGTCAACATATGACTTGTAGTTGACACAATTCTCAACAAGGTAGCAGCAACACCCACCTACTACAAGGCTAGCCCTACATAGTATAGCAAAGCTAAGGGCTTCCCCAGCACTAGCTGGGATGCTCCAAACTCCACGGATGGGCTCAACCAACTAGGCTCAAAGCTTCATCAATGTGAGCTTGATACCATGACAAAATATGAAGAGGGGAGAGGAGAAGAGTGGGGATGAGGAGAGAGGACACATCTAGAGAGCACACCACAAATGACTAACTATACACTAGATTTAGATGAAATTGTAGGATATATACAAACCCCTTTAGGGTTAGGGTTAGGGTTAAGGCACCTAACCCTTTCCTTTATATACAAACCCTTTTAGGGTTATGGCATTGTAGGATATATTCAAACCCTTTTAGAGTTAGGGTATCTAAAACTTTCCTTTATAGCACTCTATTGGGTTAGTGCTATGCACAATATTATCACATGTGATGTTTTGCATGATCTCTCACTACTGCACCTCCTTCAACAAGTTGCTCCATCTCCAATGGTGCATGCAAAGCACACATGAGCCAACCACCCGACAATCTACAAACAATGCATCTCCAATGCCTTCTCTACACAGATGGCTCCTACAACTACACCTAAAGCTCCGACGTCTATGCTCGACCTATGTGACTATAGCTCCCAGCCTAATTACATAGCCGTCTCCAAGGACTCTTATGCTATGAATAGCTCAACCATGATACCACCTGTAGAGACTCTCCAATCAAGCTCCTTTGCCAATGCGATGCCAACCTCCCATGGCTCCTTTGGACTACAGTGCCTTCAAGCTTTCGTCCATAACCATGCTTCATCAACGAAGCTTCCTTCTATTGCACCAATGACAACTCTCTCCAGATGGATCTAGCCCACTATGAGTCAACTGACTTAGCTCCTAGCTACACCTCATGGCTTCAATAGCCTCCTATGCAACGTGCACCACCAGCACCTTAATCTCCAAAACTATGGGCCAATACGTAAAGCTATGGTTGCTAGCTCTTCCATTGCGTCTCCATGAATGGCTCCCTTGGCACTCCAATGAGTATAACACCTTGCAGTAGCCCTCCATCAAGTGACTTTGATAGCTGCAAACCAATGCCATATTCTTTTGCATACCCCTTGACAACTAATCTTGCCTTGTATCTGTTCACAGAACCATCTGCATTGTGCTTCACCTTATAAACCCACTTGCAGCCAATTGTATTCTCTTCTTTAGGCAAAGGCACCAATTCCCATGTAGCATTTGCTTCCAAGGCATCCATTTCTTCATCCATGGCTTTCTCCCATTTTTCTTTTCCCATGGCTTGTTGAAAAGAAGTGGGTCCTAGTTCATGTATCACTTTGACCATATAGGCATAGTGAATGGCTGTAAATCCATCATATTTCAACCTTATCCACAAGATACCTAGCTCTGGTAGACTCCACAAAAAAGGCTCACTACCAGCTACTCTCAAAACATCCCTTGTCTTCCTTACTCCAAGTGTAACAATAGAAGGAATACCCAACTCATCATCAAGGCTCTGTTCTGAGCCACTGGATTCACCATCCACATAAGAGTGACCTGCATTCACATCAACCATGAGCTAATCTACTTTCTCTTTTCCTTTTTGTGATACTTGCATACCACTATCTACATTGCTTTGAGGAGATCCTCCTGATCTCAATCTACCTATCCATGGTGAAGTATGTGAACCCCTACTAGAGGACACTACAGATCCACTAATATTTTGTGATTTCTATTGTGAATTCTGTGCAGCATTACCATTTTGTGCATCTACATCATCAATCACATTTACTGGTTTATACAAGCTGCTCGTCTCCTTTGTTTTTCAAATCCTCAACAAAGCATCCATGAGGATTAAATGTGACCTATAAGCCCTACTCAACCATTTGGCCAATAGAAACCAGATTCTTGGTGATATTCGAGACATGAAATACATCAGACATGTGTTTCTTTTTTCCATCGTGCATAGACAAAGGAATTTTACCAATCTGCACAATAGGATGTGTAGTATCATCACCAGTCTCCACAAATCCCGATCTTTCCATTTTCCTTGCACTCTGCATCCATTTTGCATGACTTGTTATGTGGCTTGATGCACCTGAGTCAACATACCGCACATCATTGCTTTCTTCTGCACTTGTCACAAAATTTTTCATGTGCTGCACCATAAAGAGACATTGCTCATTTCTGTCATCACCTTGTCTACTAGAGGCTGCATAATTGCCTTTCTGCAATTTTCCAGTCATGATGTCATTCTGCTTTTTATAGCAGTCTTTAATTATATGAACCATTTTACCATGATAGTAGCATTCAACATTGCTGTTTGGATTTTGGCCTCTCTGCCATCCACCACGACCTCTTTGGCTCCCCCTACCTCTAAAGTTACCACATCCTCCTCCATAGGACTGTTTTTCTTGAATTTTTGCATATTTTTATTTGGGGACGAGCATTTTCTGAGCGAAATCTTCCGAGCATCCGAGCGAAGGAAAAAAAAAGCTTCCAACTATGCATAAATATGGCAAAAATCGATCAGAAGAAAACATAGTTTCACTTAGAAATATGCAAAGTATTATAGCAATGCCTATTTTATACAAAAATCTTTAGGTGAATCTGTCGGAATGGTGAGAGCATAATGGGATGGCTTTTGAAGAAACCCACATGTAGAGTAGACTTCTCTATTAAAATTCCCTTATGATCCTTCTTACAACTTTTACTTAATAGGGGGTGACATTGAAAACCCTCTCTCAACCTATCTTCATGAAAGAGTTTCTTCAAAGAAAACTCATTGAAGCAAGCCATCCAGGTAGTTTCGCCAGCGAAACCCCTTTGAAGCAAGTCTCCCAAGGTAGTTTCGCTGGCGAAACTACCTTGGACAGCACTTTTAAAAGTGACATAACTTTCATATCCAATGTCCAAATATAGTCATTCAACCACTCAAATTAATCGGAACACCCCATTTGAGCACATCTATGGAGTTATATTTTGGAAAATATTTCATATATAGTATTAAATATTACATGTATTTTATGAGAGTGATATATAAGCCCAAGTTAATACTTATTTATAGTAATTTAAACTTCTTTAGAAACATGTCCATAAATATGCTATAAAAATACTAAAAAGATATTGCCATATGATATAAATGTGTTAATAAGTAATTATATATGCATAGTATTATTACATTGAGTGCGATTATGAGGAATGTTTCTTAAAGGAATCAACAGTTTTTTAAGGTAATAACAGGGGTACAAAGGGATGTCTCTAAATAAGAAAATTATGTTGTGTAAAAATGAATGAGTGACTAGTCTGTATATTTTTATGATAAAGGGATCCAGTTCTAGTGAAAATAAAAGTGTAAAAACCATGTTTCCTAAAGAAAAACATTTTTAAAAATCTCTTGAAAAACACGCTCGGATAAACCTGCTCATAGGTTTTTGCTCGTAAAATTGACGCATCCTTTTTATTTCTACCACGGCCTCCAAATCGGCCTGCTCTACGTCTGCCTCTACCTCTTCCAGCATTTGAGTAGAAGACAACTTCTTTTGAAGTTCCTCCTAAAGAAGATGCACCACCATTTCTCTACTCTTCAAAAATTAGAAGAGCAATCAACTCCTCAAAATCAGGAAAATTCTCACGGACGGCAATGGATGTTCAGAATTGTGCATAATCCTTTCCTAGATGATTCAAGGTCATAGAAACTAAATCATCAGCTTCCACTGGCGACCCAATAGAAGCAAGTGCATCTGCAATCTTCTTCACCTTCATGTGGTAGTCATTGATGCTCATATTTTCTCTCTGCACATTATGCAACTCCTGCTTCAGCTACATTTTCATGGCTTGTGTCTTTGTGCTGTACCCATGCCTCCTTCGACGTGCTTGCATCCTGAATATGCACAATTATAGAATCTGAAATACTAATAGACAGCCAGTACATAACTTTTCTGGCTCTCTCATGCCAATCTTTAAATGCCTGCAACTCTTGTTGATTGGGAACATTAGGAATAACTGGTTCTTGTTCAGCTCCAGTAATGAACTCCCAATAGCCTTTTCCCTTAAGGAAATTCATCTTTCTAACTTCCATGCTTGGAAGTTGTTCTTGTCAAGCTTTTTAGTGACAATCTTTGAAAGAGCATCAGACGCCATTACAGAACACTACCAAATATCCTATCACTACAAAAAAAACACAACTTTTGCCTCACAAGGGCAAATCTACAAAATTGACGAGAGTGACCACACAGTCACTTCCTAGTGATGATTATGCATCAACGAGCAATAAGAATGATTCTATCACTCCCAATATCTCTGTGCACAGGCATACAATGTAATTTATGTGATAACTTTTCACTGATCTGCAGAATAGTGGTCGCACAGCAAAAACAGGGCACTTTCTTGAGTGCCTACGGAAAACTTCTTCCACCAAAACGGGCCCCAAAATGGCCTCGAATCAAAAAAATAATTTCACCAAGGGCTTTGCCCTTACTCATAGCATATATTGCCCTCTCACCATACCATGAAGGGCATCCCAATTTGAGACAATGCACTCTTGCACTTTTCGGCTGTGCTACCAGCAGAGATTTGCTCCTAAACTCAAAAAAAAAGGAAAGAAACACTGATCCTCTTACTAGGACACCACGAACTTGGTTTGCTTTCTTGAGCTCCTTACCATGAACCGAGCTTTGATACCATGTGAAGAGAGTGGGGGAGAAGGAAGGATCTCACTTGTAGCTTTCTCAGATACACAATGGGGGAATATACACAAAGGTGGAGGCTGAAAACAGTTTTCCTCTTCTTAGTTGTGAAAGCCAAAAAGAACTCTAAGTACAAAATAATAGGTGAACCCTATATATAGGTCTCAAACCAAACTCAGCTAACTAAGGTGGCATACTAATTGAGCCACTAACTAGAGTACATAAAGATAGCTATCATCCAGCTATTATTCATGGGCAATGTACCAACCACATCTGCAACTAACAAGTTAATGACATAAATGCACAACGATCACCTTGGCATATCACGAGTGGAGCTCGATATCTCAACAAGGGTTGCATCCATTTCTCAGAAATCATCAATCCAGAAATGGAACGGGCCCTACAGTGGTTGAACCAAGTCAGGCACATGCATTACCACCAATCAATCATGCTCGACATCTTGTCGATACTGGCATATTACTTTTGTAACCAGATGTGTGAAGACCTCAAGACACATAGTGAGGTCATCGGAAACCCAATGTTGTACATGCCCATTCTCTTTCATATGTTGTAGCAGCAATAGCTACCCATCAGCTCTATGGGCTGGCCGACAAGATCACCATAGGACCTATACCAACAGATCAAGAGAAGGCAAAGGTCACCCTGAAGTGAGCACGAATAGATCCCAATGCCACTCCCGTCATCCACCCCACTCAACCTGACCCAAGTCAGTTGCTCGCCTAATATGAAGATTGCAAACTACAAGAATCCTTATGCTGATAGTATTGCCTCAAGCACTTGGATCCCCAAGCCAAGGGCAAGGGTGTACAGTAGGTGCCCATCATGGTCGATGATATCCCTAGAGACAAGACAGTCACCATTGGCCTCCACTTAGGAGCGCAAGCTATTCCAGCAAACCCCACTGTGCCCCAAGTCTCGACCTCAACCACGGCTGAACCATAAGAGACCACCTCCTTTGTCACTAGCTCCTTCTCCTCTTCATGGTCAAGCCTCATAGAAGCCCTCTAGTTTTGTAGTAAACCCCATTATCGACCAAGTGGGTACAGCCACATGACGGCCGAGTAGCTCTCTCATGCCAATTAAATATTTGAGGCAGTGGCCCAACTCCCACAATTGGCATGAATGATTCTACAAACATGACATGAACAAGCCTCTCATATCTCCTCAACTCTCCTCTAGGCACAGCTCTCCGCATGCACCATAGCCACACCTTAATGGTCTTCACCCAAGCCACAGGGCAAATGGCCCTTGATCGAGCAGAGGAGTACTGCAAAAAGGTAGAGGAGCTTGATCTCTCAGTAACCAAGCTCAAGGATGAGCTTGCCACAAGCAAATCCCTAGCCCAAACACTCATGGACTAGGTCGATAAAGTAGAGTCCCACCTCCGAACTACAAAAGAACAACGAGTGCAAGCAAAGGCACAGCAAGCAATGACTCAGGAGGGGTACGATTGCCAGATCCAAACCCTCCAAGATCTCTTGGCATAGGAATGAGTGTGAAGATAGTGGGAGAGAGGGAAGGAGTCTCACTTGAGGCTTTCTCACAATCACAATGGGGGAATACACACAAAGGTGGAGGCTGAAAACAGTTTTCCTCTTCTTAGTTGTGAAAGCCAAAAAAACTCTTGTACAAAGAAAATAGAAGAACCCTATATGTGGGTCTCAAACCAAACTCAACTAACTAAGGTGGCATATTAACTGAGCCACAAACTAGAGTAGATAAGGATAGTTGTCATCCAGCTATTATTCGTGGGCGGTGTACCAACCGCATCTCTAGCTAACAAGTCGGTGACATAAATACAAAACGGTCACCCTGGCATATCGCGAGTGGAGCTCGACATCTCAACACTCCCCCTCGAGCTCAATCCCAATTCCTGCACACCAAGCAGGTCTCTGAACTTGCGCAGCTTCTCTGTGCCCAATGCTTTCGTGAATATGTCAGCTACCTGATCCTCTGTGCTGACATAAACTAGATCAATAAGACCTAGTAAAACCTTCTCCTGCACATAGTGATAATGCACCTCAATGTGCTTTGTTCTAGCATGAAAGACTAGGTTCTGCACCAAGTGTATGCTGCTCATGTTGTCACAATAAATGACAACTGGCCCATCTGATGCATATCATAGAGTAGCTTATGCAACCAAGCTACCTCACATGCAGCCAATGTTGCACCCCTGTACTCAGCCTCTGTGCTCGATAAGGCAACTGTAGGCTGTTTCTTGCTGCTCCAAGTGACTACAGCACTCCCAAAAGAGAACACATATCCACTGGTAGATCGTCTATCAGAAATACTACCAGCCCAATCAGCATCAGTGTATCCATGCAACTGTATCTGAACCCCAGCCTCGTAAAATAGTCCATACTGCAATGTGGACTTCACATACCTGAGTATGCATCTAGCCGCATCCAAATGCGGTTTCCTTGGAGCCTGCATAAACTGACTTACCAACCCAACAGCATAGCTCAAATCTGGCCTGGTAATAGTCATGTAAATCAAACTTCCTACTATGTGTCTGTACATAGTAGGGTCTTCCAGAAGCTCACCTGCATCTGCGCTCAGCTTCACATTCTGCTCCAAAGGAACTGAAATAGGCTTACAGCCTGTCATCCCATATTTGGACAGCATGTCCAATCCATACTGCCTCTGCAAGAGCTGTATCCCACTTGGTGATCTAATCACCTCAATGCCCAAGAAATAACGCAGCTCTCCCAAATCCTTCATCTCAAACTTCTACTTCAATAGCATTTTCACATGAAGGATATCTTCATCACTATCACCTGTGATGATCAAATCATCAACATAAATGACAAGCAGCATAATCCCTTTCTCTGTTTTTCTCACATAGAGTGAGAAATCTGCCTTGGAAATCTGAAAGCCAATAGTGACAAGATACTGTCCTATCTTGTCACACCATGCTCTAGGTGCTTGCTTCAAGCCATACAAGGCTTTCTTCAACCTGCACACAAACTCAGGATGAATAGCATTAACATAACCTGCTGGCTGCTCCATAAAGACCTCTTCTTGCAAATCACCATGCAAGAAGGCATTCTTTACATCCATCTGATGTAAAGACCATCCCTTTGATGCACCCATAGCAATGACTGCTCTTACGGTTGCCATCCTTGCAACCGGGCTGAAAGTTTCTTCATAATCAATGCCATATGTCTGTGCATACCCCTTGACAACTAATCTTGCCTTGTATCTATTCACAGAACCATCTGCATTTTGCTTGATCTTATAAACCCACTTACAGCCAATTGCATTCTTGCCTTTAGGCAAAGGCACCAATTCCCATGTAGCATTAGCATCCAAGGCATCCATTTCTTCATCCATGGCTTTCTCCCATTTTTCATTTCCCATGGCTTGCTCAAAAGAAGTGGGTTCTGGTTCCTGTATCACTTTGACCATATAGGCATAGTGAATGGCTGTAAATCCATCATATTTCAGCCTATCCATAGGATACCTAACCCTGGTAGACCTGCGCAAAATAGGCTCACTTCCAGGTGCTCTCAAAACATCCCTGGTCTTCCTTACTCCAGGTGTAACAACAGAAGGAATACCCAACTCATCATCAATGCTCTGCTCTGAGCCACTGGATTCACCATTCACATAAGAGTGACCTGCATTCACATCAAACATGGGTTGATCTACCTTCTCTTTTCCTTTTCGTGATACCTGCGTACCACTATCTACATTGCTTTGAGGAGATTCTCCTGATCTCAATCTGCCTGTCCATGGCGAAGTATGTGAACCACTGCTAGACGACACTGCAGGTCCACTGATATTTTGTGATTGCTGCTGTGAATTCTGTGCAGCATTACCATTTTGTGCATCTACATCAATCATCACATTTACTGGTTTATACCAGCTGCTCATCTCATCAAACACAACATCTCTGCTCACTGTAAACTTACGAGTAGAAGGGTTATAGCATCTATACCCTTTCTGCTACAGAGAATAACCAATAAAGATGCACTTCTCAGCTTTTGGATCCAACTTGGACCTCAGCTCATCTGGCACATGGACATAGGCAATGCAACCAAAAATTTTCAAATGAGAAATATCTGGTTTCCTACCAGTATACATCTCCTCTGGCATCATGCCATGTATTGCTACAGTGGGAGTCCTGTTTATTTTATAAACTGCTGTAGCAACTGCTTCAGCCTAATAATAATCTGGTAGATCTTTTTCATTTAGCATAGCCCGAGATACCTCTCCAATATGCCTGTTTTTCCTTTCTGCAATTCCATTTTGCTGTGGGGTATGACTGCATGAATATTGCTGCTTTATACCATGTTCTTGCAAGAACCTTGCAAACTCATTTGAGAGGTACTCTCCCCCTCCATCTGACCTTAGGCATTTTATTTGCAGGCCTGTTTCTTTTTTAACCATTGCTTTGAAAGCTTTGAAGTGCCCAAACACTTCACTTTTCTTTTTCATAAAATACACCCAAAGTTTTCTGCTGAAGTCATCAATAAATGTGACAAAATAGTGGCAGCCACCAATAGATGCAGCTATAGTAGTCCACACATCAGAGTGGATTAATTCCAATGGCTTTTTACTCTCTTGAACATGCCTAGGAAAAGGTTTCCTTGCCTGTTTCCCAAATTGACAGGCTTCACAAACCTGTGCATTTCTGCAACCTTGAATTTAGGCAATCCTGCAACAATATTTTGGGCTTGCATTGATTTAAGTCACTGTATATTAACATGACCAATGCGTTTGTGCCAGATATCAATATCTGCAACTACACCGGTCCCATGTGCAAACATTGCTGCACTCAATTCAGGCATGTCCGCATCCAACATAAACATCCTGCCCTTCTTCTTTCCTTTTGCTATCAAGCGACCATTATTTTTCATATCCTCAACAAAGCATCCATGAGGATTAAATCTGACCTACAAGACCTGCTCAACCATCTGACCAACAGAAACCAGGTTCTTGGTGATGTTCGGGACATGAAATACATCAGACAAGTATTTCTTTTTCCCATCCTGCATAGACAAAGGAATTTCGCCAATCTGCACAATAGGATGTGCAGTATCATCACCAGTCTCCACAAATCCTGGTTTTTCCATTTTTCTTGCATCCTGCATCCATTCAGCATGACCTGTCATGTGGTTTGACGCACCTGAGTCAACATACCACACATCATTGCTTTCTTCTACACTTGTCACAGAATTTGTCATATGCTGCACCATAAACAAATGCTCATTTCTGTCATCACCCTGTCTACTAGAGGATGCATAATTGCCTTGCTGCAATTTTCCATTCATAATGTCATTCTGCTTTTTGTAGCAGTCTTTAGCCATATGACCCATTTTGCCACAATAGTAGCATTCAACATTGCTGTTTGCATTTTGGCCTCTCTGCCATCCACCACGGCCTCTTTGGCTCCCCCTGCCTCTAGAGTTACCACGTCCTCCTGCATAGGACTGGTTTTCTTGCATTTGCTGCATATTCTGATTTCTACCACGGCCTGCAGATCGGCCTCCTCTACCTCTGCCTCTACCTCTGCCAGCATTTGAGTAGAAGACAGCTTCTTTTGAAGTTCCTGCTGAAGAGGATGCACCACCATTTCTCTGCTCTTCAGAAATTAGAAGAGCAATCAACTCCTCAAAATCAGGAAATTTTTCACAGACGGCAATGGATGTCCGGAACTGTGCATAATCCTTTCCTAGACCATTCAAGGTCACAGAAACTAAATCGTCATCATCCACTGGCGACCCAATGGAAGCAAGTGCATCCGCAATTTTCTTCACCTTCATGTGGTTGTCATTGATGCTCATATTTTCTCTCTGCACGCTCCTGCTTGAGCTGCATTTTCCTGGCCTGCATATTTGTGCTGTACATTTTAGCCAACGTATCCCATGCCACCTTTGGCGTACTTGCATCCTGAATATGCACAATCATGGAGTCCGAAATACTGATAGACAGCTAGTACATAACTTTCCTGGCTCTCATGCCATCCTTTGAATGCTTGCATTTCCTGTTGATTGGGAACATTAGGAAGAACAGGTTCTTCTTCATTTCTTGTAATGAACTCCCAATAGCCTTTTCCCATCAAGAAATTCGTCATTCTAAACTTCCATGCCTGGAAGTTGCTCTTGTCAAGCTTTTCAGTGACAATCTGTGAAAGGGAATCTGATGCCATTACAGAACACTGCAAAATATTCTGTCACTGCAAAAACACAGCTTTTGCCTCACACGGGCAGATCTGCAAATCTGACGAAAGTGGTATTTTACCACACAGTCACTTCCTAGTGACGATTTTGCATCAATAGGCAACAAGCATGAATCTGCAACTCCCAAAATCTCTGCACACAGATGCAATTTCTACGGCAACTTTTCACCGACTAGCCGAGTAGTGGTCGCACAGCAAAAACAGGGCCTTTTCCTGAGTGCCTGCGGAGAACTTCCGCCTCCAAAACGGGCCGCAAAATGACCTCGAATCAGAAAAATGAAGTCACTAGGGGCTTTGCCCTTTCCCACAGCATATAATGCCCTCTCGCCACACCGCGAAGGGCATCTCAATCTGAGACAGTGCACTCTTGCACTTCCGGCTGTGCTACTTGCAGAGATTTGCTCCCAAACTCGAAAAAGGAAAGCAACACTTGTCCTCTTACCAGGACACTGCGAACTTGGTTTGCTTTCTTGAGCTCCTTACCACGAACAAGGCTCTGATACCATGTGAAGATAGTGGGAGAGAGGGAAGGAGTCTCACTTGAGGCTTTCTCACAATCACAATGGGGGAATACACACAAAGGTGGAGGCTGAAAACAGTTTTCCTCTTCTTAGTTGTGAAAGCCAAAAAAACTCTTGTACAAAGAAAATAGAAGAACCCTATATGTGGGTCTCAAACCAAACTCAACTAAGGTGGCATATTAACTGAGCCACAAACTAGAGTAGATAAGGATAGCTGTCATCCAGCTATTATTCGTGGGCAGTGTACCAACCGCATCTCTAGCTAACAAGTCGGTGACATAAATACAAAACAGTCACCCTGGCATATCGCGAGTGGAGCTCGACATCTCAACAATGAGTGCTAACGGTGTTAATGTAGGAAGAGAATGAGCAACTGCATACCCTCGGCCACCCCAAGGACTCCAGGTTGGAAGACCGCAAGTAGTAAGAATTTCAAATGTACCAGTAGGTCTCTACATAGTTAGCCACATACACACTCGCCCGACGCACTATCCCCCAAACCCTCCAAATGCAATTTGATGCCCTCTCCATGCACAAAATCTCATCTTTCACCTCGACCTCACTGCTCCACTTCTCCTAATGCCCTCCAAACTATCCTCCATCATAATCTTGATCATTGTCACCACATTCTCGTCGCCATGTCTTATTTCTTGTTAGACCTTCTGCCATCTAGTCTCTCTCTCCTTTGCCCCTCTAACCTCACCACCCATACAATTTTGCTTAACTTCCAGGCATGGTGTAGGGTCATCACGGAGTCCACAAATTATCCTCAAGATGATGATTTGATGCAATTAGCCAAGCCTGAGGAACTTAGCCCATGGGTCTGTACTCTCAAGAGTCTTCAAAATGACATTAGATCTAGAGCCAAGCCTCTACAATATAAACACAAGGGCATATCATGGCTTATCGCTCTACCACCTCGGTCTCGAAATAGGCCATCGATCACACGATAGAAGCACACATAGCACACCCTGAGGAAGTTACCGAGGAGGAGGACCAAGAAGCCATAACTATATTTTAATTCTTTCGCCCCACCTGTTGATCTCCCACAACCACCTCCCATTGATCCTGCCCAACCCACCCAACAAGCTACCCAACCCATCCCACCCCCCTTCCTTGCACAAATATTCTTGAATACTCTTCTAATGCCTCTAACTCCAACACAGCACAGCACAGCACGAGACCTCTCAGTCCATCTCATCTTCCACCCCGATTGACCTCTTGGAAGAGACACTCAATACGTTGCTTAAGTCATCCAATTTTGTACATATGCCCGCTAATGCAGTGCTCATAGGGACAACAAATGAGGAACCAATGCCAATGGAAGATGATGAGGTTCCTTCAACTCCACCCTGCCAGAAGATGTACAGTGGAGACCCAAGCTACAATTGTTCGAGGAATTGCTTGACAATGAATTCATGCACTACTAGAAGAAGTAGCTTGAAGGCTCCCACCTCCACCTCTATGAAATCTTGGCAGTGCAACCCCTTACGTAGTTCATCACCCAATCCTTAGTCAAGTGGCAGCAAACACATCTGGAGCACACACAAGGAGGTTACCACCTCTCCCCCGATGCTCCAATTCCCCTCACTAATGTCGACACTGTTCTTTATCCTCGCTAGTGCATCCCTTTCCTAAAAAACGAGCAATTTTGGTGCTACTACAATAGTGCCCACATCAACTAATGGATCCACCCCCTGTACATGCCTATGGAATGTCGATGGACTTGGGCTGAGTTCCGCGAGCTCTAGAAAAAATGGGACCCCAACATTTTATACAATTTTCCAAAGCACAATTTTTTGAAAGAGATGACACAGGAGGGATTTTGCTTCTACCTCCAATCCTTCAATGACACATACGGCTCTATCCCTAATCCCACTCTTGTTGCAAGGGTCAACTTCAACTACCTGCTCCTCTTATTCCTCCATGATCTCCCTAACCCACAGTCGGCTGATTGATGATAAGCTCCACAATCTCAACAATCAGATTTCAACCCCGACATCAGCCCCACTTAGTTTTAGGATCTTGGTTTACTTTGTTCTTCATTGTTATATGCACAAGTTTGTAATATAAGAGTGTCTTTGGGTGTTCTCTTGTTTCCTTTATAGTGCCTTTATGTTTGCCACTCCATCCCCCTTCACTCTCCTCTTCCCTTCTCCTTCTCCCTCCTTTCTCTGCTCTCTTCTCCCTTCTCCCCCTTCCCTCTACCGGGAGCCTCTTGAGTGACACATGTAGATAGCTCGTGCCTTGCATTGCTCTCACAGTGGAGGCTCAATCTACATTCCTTCAAGATCCCCATGAACGTGAGTCACCATTGAGACTATACATTTTCTATATCCCCCCACCTCCACCCCCCAACCTGTTGAGAGTTCACACTCAACATCATGTGATCATGTGTGCATAGCACCATCACGTGATCATATGTGCATAGCCTCTTCAAGACACTTGGGTTCATCAGCACGGATCACCTTTGTCATCAACACGTAGTTGACCAAGTGTTCCTGCACCCTTCTTTTCTCCTCTAATCTCTTGGACCAGCGGTGTTTGGATGGTTCCTCCTCAATGGCTGGAGGTTCTCTACCATCCAAAAGCTACTTTACCCACTTCGGGAACGGCCATTGCCATTGTGGTTCTACAGGCTCTTCTTCCTCTTCTTTATCTTGAATCCTCCCAAGCACCATTGGGGGAGTTCGGTCTGCCGTTGGTGGTTGTATTGGATGGATATCCTGGTCCCGGTTGTCTGGGAAGGAAGCATCCTCCTCCAATTGATGCGGTTGTTCTGAGAAGACCACATCGCGACTTACAATTACCTTCTTGGTAATAGGGTTATAGAGACGATAACCCTTCGCCTCTTCACTATAGCCTAAGAAAATACACTTCCAGCTCTTCAGTTCCCATTTGGTCCTATTAGCATCAGGGACATGCACAAAACAATCACATCCAAAAACTCTAAAATGTGCAGCTGAAGGTTTCTTACCAGAAAAGGCCTACAGTAGAGTCATCCCATTCACAGCCTTCGTGTAGCTACGATTCAGAATGTAAACTGCAGTGTTACATGCTGCAGCCCAAAAAGTCTTTGGGAAATCTTTCCCTTTCATCATACTCCTGCCCATTTCATAGATGATGCACATCTTGTGCTCTGCTACTCCATTTTGCTGTGATGTATGTGGCGGGGGTTTCTACCTCTTGATCTTGTGACTTTGGCAGTAACTCTCGAATTCAGTTGATGTGAACTCTCCACCTCTGTCTGATCTCAACTTCTTCACCTTCTTCCCCGTTTCTTTCTCACCATTACATGCCATTCCTTGAACTTACTAAAAGCCTCATCTTTAGTCTTCAAGAAGTATATCCATATCCTTCTACTATAGTCGTCGATCAGCATCATGAAGTAGTGGGAACCACCCAAAGCTTCTGTCTCCATCTTTCCGCAGAGGTCCGTGTGAACGAGATCTCTAGAGGAGCCTTTGCCCTATTGGCCTCTTTAGGAAAGGGATGCAAATGCTACTTGCCCATCATGCAAGCTTCACATACATCGGGCAGATCTACAATTTTTGGTAGGTCTGCAATCATTCCACTTTTATGCATCTCCTTCAAAGAACTAAGGTTTAGATGACCAAACCTCTCATTCCACAGCTTAGTGTTCTTCACATCGGCTCAAGCACTAAAAGCTGAGAGTTCATAGATGTTGTTGCACCATGTACCTTTACCAATGACCTTCACTTGAAGATCCATAATCTGTGCACCATTCTTATCGAAGTGAACTTTGAGGTCCTGATCCGTGATCGAAGAAATGGACAACAAGTTCCTCTTGATATCTGGCACATAAAGAACATCGAACAACTATTTTACAACTCCATCTGACTAGAGAGCAATCGTACCTTTTCCTTTTGTTGGACATATTGCATCATTGCCAACTGCTACCAGGATGTCATTCCCTACCAGCTGTAGAGAGGTATACCAATCCTTGCGATTGGTCATGTGGTGCGATGCACCACTGTCAATGATCCAAGGTTCATCCATAGGTACCTGAACTACCTCCATGCAAATCTCCTCAATTGCTACGAATAGCTCTACTGGTACTGCTTGCGCACTGTTGTTGGACTCTTTCTTTACTCTGTTCTTCTCATCTACAATCTTCTTTTGGCACTCATTCTGCTTGTGCCCTGCCTTGTTGCAATAGAAGCACTTGATCTTCTTCTTTCTCTTTTTATCATCAGAAGAAGATAGGTTACTAGAGTCCTTACCCTTACCTTTCTTTGATCCAGCATAGAAAGCCAAATCTTCTCCAGTCCTCGTCTTTTGACGCATCTCCTCCTCCAGAAGCATTGCACTGAAATCCTCAAAGTTGAGGGGCAGATTTCTATTCTACGTATTCAGTGCCATAACAAGACCGTCGTACTTTGGTAGGAGAATCCGTATGCACCTTCGTGCTAGATTCTCACTGGTGATAGTGATGTCAATCATAGTCATCTAATCGCACAGATTCTTCACCCTAGTGATGAACTTCTTTGCCATTTCAGACTTAAACGGTTTCTCGTTCATGAGTTGAGTCTCCAGATTTTGAATTCGCATCTGATTCGTGGTCTCGTACTGATTTTTCAAGACCGTCCATGCCTCCTCCACTCTGGTGACATGTTGAATTAACGCCATGATAGCGTCACTTACACTGCAGACAATAGAACACAGTGCATCTGCATTTCTTCTTGTCCATGTGAGAATCTCATCCGCAGTTGGTACTATCTGTTGTGCTGCATTGGCCAGATTCGGCGGTTTCAGGCCCATCCCAGTAGTAGTATCCCAAAGCTCATATGTGCTTACGATGGTCTTCATCTTGAACTTCTAGAATGGATAGTTAGTGACGTCCAACTTTCCACTTTCGCCGATCGGTGGGATTCGCAGTCTTGCAGGCTGGGCCATCTCTCACAATCTGTTCGCAAACAGAAACACATTAGCAAATCCTCTTACTAGAGTCCAGGCTCTGATACCATGTAAGAAAATAATACGACATCTGTGCTTAACAAATAACAGGATCTCGTACACAGGAGAGAAAACTAGATAGTATGGACAATCAAAAATTTGATTTCTGTAGAACTAATACAATAGATGGCGCTGCCTCCGAACCATGCACTCCTA
Source organism: Dipteris shenzhenensis (assembly GCF_047967505.1). NCBI lineage: Eukaryota > Viridiplantae > Streptophyta > Polypodiopsida > Gleicheniales > Dipteridaceae > Dipteris > Dipteris shenzhenensis. The sequence goes on from NC_141620.1 coordinate 52,434,369, forward strand.
TGAAAGAAGCTTTGATGGTGAGCTGGAAACAGTAGAAGACGGAGGCTAGATGCTAAGGAATCAGGTTTGTTGTAGCCAGTGATGAAATGGGCTTCACAGGCTTGCTCTTATATAGCCACCACAAGTAGTCAGTTAGAGCCAATTAGGTGACCGACCCAGTCCACCCAAAACGGTCGACTGGGGGTTGGTCTTGAAATAGGCCACCGACCACACGATAGAACCAGTGCACAAAATAGAGCAACTGACCTATGGTCACCATTCGGTGGCCTAGAGCCATCTGGGATTCATCTGAGGCTCCAAACGGGCCCTGCAACCTGAGAGTGGGCTGCCTCGAGAAATCCTTCGTCTACCCTCAGTGCGGTCAATCATGGGATGCCTTCCCGCACTTGCGTGTAGCCTAGTTGGTAGTGTGCCAACTCTATATGAAGCCGTCCAGCCATTAGGCCACACATGGCCCCCATCTAGTATCCAAACCAGGACCTACTAGATAACCGAGCTACTCAAATGCCTTCTCCTCATATGGGGGGCTTACAAGTAGAGTTAGCTGGTTCCCACATAGTTACATGAGAGTGGAGCATTAATATCTAACACATATATTAATATTAAATCTTTGTGAAAGTTTAACAAGCTCATTTTTTTAGTTTCACAATATTGATAGGATGTCAGAGAGGGACAAGAGGAGTTGCAAAATTGGAGGAGAGGGGAGTAGGAGGCAAGGTTGGAAAATGCTTTTGGACATCAAGTGCAAGGGAGCATGGACACTTGGAGACAATTGCAAGGAATGCCAAAGTAGAAGTCAACACAAATACCCAAAGAGTGTGGGCTTCATTCCATTATGGGGTATTTTGACAAGTTGGAGAGCTTCTCTCTCTACATGTAGGAATTGTCAGACTTTCTCTCTCTACATGTAGAATTTGTATCTAGGATGTGCATATAGAAGTTGCATGTAGGAATTGCATGTAGGAACTACATGCAGGAATCCTATGTAGAACTTGCACGTTGCATGTTGGAATCGTATGTAGAACTTGCATGTAGAACATGTATGTTGGATTCCTAAGAGAGATTATTCCTAGTACAAGCAGAATTTGCCGCTAGTCTACAAACACATTCTATGCTACTTAAGTCCATGTTGACGCATAGTCTTTACAGATGCACATGCGAATCAGGGAATTTCACCTTTGTGGCAGTACACCTAGCATCCGATGTAGTTGAGACTCTGCAAGGACATCAAAATCACTTAGTTTAAGACTCATGCAAAGTAATTTAGTGATGTTCCAATGGTGCTTGACAAGAATAACTTCCAAGCATGGAAGTTTAGAATGACGAATTTCCTTAAGGGAAAAGGCTATTAAGAGTTTATTACTGGAGTTGAACAAGAACCAATTATTCCTAATGTTCCTAATCAGCAAGAGTTGCAGGCATTTAAAAGCTGCCATGAGAACCAAAAAAGTTATGTATTGGTTGTCTATCAGTATTTCAGATTCTATGATTGTGCATATTTAGGATGCAAGCACGCCGAAGGAGGCATGGGATACTTTGACAAAAATGTATAGCACAAATACGTAAGCCAGGAAAATGCAGCTCAAGTAGGAGTTGCATAATGTGCAGAGAGAAAATATGAGCATCAATGACTACCACATGAAGGTGAAGAAGATTGCAGATGCACTGGCTTCTATTGGGTCGCCATTGGAAGATGATGATTTAGTTGTGACCTTAAATGGTCTAGGAAAGGATTATGCACAATTTCGGACATCCATTGCTATCCGTGAGAATTTTCCTGATTTTGAGGAGTTGATTGCTCTTCTAATTTCTGAAGAGCAGAGAAATGGTGGTGCATCTTCTTCAAGAGGACCTTCAAAAGAAGTTGTCTTCTACTCAAATGCAGGAAGACATAGAGGCAGAGGTAGAGCAAGCTGATTTAGAGGCCATGGAAAAGATCAGAATATGCAGCAAATTCAAGAAAACCAATCCTATGGAAGAAGACGTGGTAACTTTAAAGGCAAGGGGAGCCAAAGAGGCTATGGTGGATGGCAGAGAGGCCAAAATGCAAACAACAATGTTGAATGCTATTACTGTGGTAGAATGGGTCATATGGTTAAAGACTGCTATAAAAACCAGAATGACATCATGACTGAAAAATTGCAGCAAGGCAATTATGCATCCTCTAGAAGAGAGGGTGATGACAGAAATGAGCATATGTTTATGGTGTAGCACATGACCAATTCTATGACAAGTGTAGAAGAAAGCAATGATGTGTGGTATGTTGACTCGAGTGCGTCAAAGCACATGACAGGTCATGCAAAATGGATGCAAGATGCAAGGAAAATGGAAAGACCAGAATTTGTGGAGACTGGTGATGATACTACACATCCTATTGTGCAGATTGGTAAAATTCCTTTGTCTATGCAGGATGGAAACAAGAAATACCTATCTGATGTATTTCATGTCCCAAATATCACCAAGAACCTCGTTTCTATTGGTCAAATGGTTGAGTAGGACTTGCAGCTTAGATTTAATCCTCATGGATGCTTTGTTGAGGATATGAAAAATAAAGGTCGCTTGATAGCAAAAGGGAAGAAGAAGGACATGATGTTTACATTAGATGCGGACATGCTTGAATTGAGTGCAGCAATGTTTGCACATGGGACCGGTGTAGTTGAAAATATTGATATCTGGCATAAACGCATTGGTCATGTTAATGTACAGCGACTTAAATTAATGCAGGCCCAAAATATTGTTGCAAGATTACCTAAGTTTAAGGTTGCAGAAATGCATAAGGTATGTGAAGCCTATCAATTTGGAAAATAGGCAAGGAAACCATTTCCTAGACATGTTCAAGAGAGTAAGAAGCCATTGGAATTAATCCACTCTGATGTGTGGACTACTAAAGCTGCATCTATTGGAGGCTGTCATTATTTTGTCACTTTTATTGATAACTACAGCAAAAAAATTTTGGGTGTATTTTATGAAAAAGAAAAGTAAAGTGTTTGGGCATTTCAAAGCTTTTAAAGCTATGGTTGAAAAAGAAACATGCCTGCAAATAAAATGTCTATCATGTGGAGGGGGAGAGTACCTCTCAAATAAGTTTGCAAGTTTCCCACAGGAGCATGGCATAAAGCAGCAATATTCATGCAATCATACCCCACAACAAAATGGACTTGCAGAAAGGAAAAATAGGCATATTAGACAGGTATCTCGTGCCATGCTCAACAAAAAAGACCTGCTAGATTATTATTGGGCTGAAGTAGTTGCTATAGTAGTCTACATAATGAACAGGACTCCCACTACAGCAATACATGGCATGACACCAGAGGAGAGGTACACTGGTAGGAAACCAGATATTTCTCATTTGAAAGTTTTTGGTTGCATTGCCTATGTTCATGTGCTAGATGAGTTGAGATCCAAGTTGGATCCAAAAGCTAAGAGGTGCATCTTTATTGGTTATTCTCTGTAGTAGAAAGGGTATAGATGCTATAACCCTTCTACTCATAAGTTTAGAGTGAATAGAGATGCTGTCTTTTATGAGATGAGCAGCTGGTATAAACCAGTAACTATGATTGATTATGTAGATGCACAAAATGGTAATGCTACACAGAATTCATAGCAGCAATCACAAAATATTAGTGGACTTGTAGTGTCCTCTATTAGTGGTTCACATACTTCACCATGGATAGGGAGATTGAGATCAGGAGGATCTCCTCAAAGCAATGCATATAGTGGGAATCCAATGGCTCAGAACAGAGCCTTGATGATGAGTTGGGTATTCCTTCTATTGTTACACCTGGAGTAAGGAAGAGAAGGGATTTTTTGAGAGCACCTGGTAGTGAGCCTATTTTGTGCAAGTCTACCAGAGCTAGGTATCTTGTGGATAGGCTAAAATATGATGGATTTACAGCCATTCACTATGCCTATATGGTCAAAGTGATACATGAACTAGAGCCCACTTCTTTTGAGCAAGCCATGGGAAAAGAAAAATGGGAGAAAGCCATGGATGAAGAAATGGATGCCTTGGAAGCAAATGCTACATGGGAATTGGTGCCTTTGCCTAAAGACAAGAATGCAATTGGTTGCAAGTGGGTTTATAAGGTGAAGCACAATGCAGATGGTTATGTGAATAGATACAAGGCAAGATTAGTTGTCAAGGGGTATGCACAAACATATGGCATTGATTATGAAAAAGCATTCAGTCTAGTTGCAAGGATGGCAACCATAAGAGAAGTCATTGCTATGATTGCATCAAAGGGATGGTCTTTACATAAGATGGATGTAAAGAATGCCTTCTTGCATGGTGATTTTCAAGAAGAGGTCTATATGGAGCAGCCACCAGGTTATGTTCACGTTATTCATCCTGAGTTTGTTTGCAGGTTGAAGAAATCCTTGTATGGCTTGAAGCAAGCACCCAGAGCATGGTCTGACAAGATAGGACAGTATCTTGTCACTATTGGCTTTCAGATTTCCAAGGCAGATTTCTCACTTTATGTGAGAAAAACAGAGAAAGGCATTATGTTGCTTGTCATTTATGTTGATGATTTGATCATCACAGGTGATAGTGATGAAGATATCCTTCATATGACAATGCTATTGAAGCAGAAGTTTGAGATGAAGGATTTGGGAGAGCTGCGTTACTTCTTGGGCATTGAGGTGATTAGATCCACAAGTGGGATATGGCTCTTGTAGAGGCAGTATGGATTGGACATGCTATCCAAATATGGGATGATAGGCTGTAAGCCTATTTCAGTTCCTTTGGAGCAGAATGTGAAGCTAAGCAGACATGTAGGTGAGCTTTTGGAAGACCCTACTATGTACAAACGCATAGTAGGAAGTTTGATTTATATGACTATTACCATGCCAAATTTGAGCTATATTGTTGGGTTGGTAAGTCAGTTTATGCAAGCTCCAAGGAAATCGCATTTGGATGTGGCTAGACACATACTAAGGTATGTGAAGTCCACATTGCAGTATGGACTATTTTATGAGACTGGGGTTCAAATACAGTTGCATGGATACATTGATGCTGATTGGGCTGGTAGTATTTCTAATAGACAATCTACCAGTGGATATGTGTTCTCTTTTTGGGAGCACTGTAGTCACTTGGAGCAGCAAGAAATGGCCTACAGTTGCCTTGTCAAGCATAGAGGCTGAGTAGAGGGGTGCAGTAATGGCTGCATGTGAGGCAACTTGGTTGCATAAGCTACTTTATGATATGCATCAGTAGGCCAGTTGTCATTTATTGTGACAACATGAGCAGTATACACTTGGCAAATAACCCAGTCTATCATGCTAGAATAAAGCACATTGCGATGCATTATCACTATGTGCGGGAGAAGGTTCTAGTAGGTTTTATTGATCTAGTTTATGTCAGCACAGAGGATTAGGTAGTTGACATATTCATGAAGGCATTGGGTGCAGAGAAATTGTGCAAGTTCAGAGACCTGCTTGGTGTGCAGGAATTGGGATTGAGCTTGAGGGGGAGTGTTGAGATATCAAACTCCACTCATGATATGCTAGGGTGACCGTTGTGCATTTATGTCACCATCTTGTTAATTGCAGATGTAGTTGGTACACCGCCCATGAATAATAACTAGATGACAGCTATCTTTATGTACTCTAGTTAGTGGCTCAATTAGTATGCCACCTTAGTTAGCTGAGTTTGGTTTGAGACTCACATATAGGGTTAACCTATTCTTTTGTACTTAGAGTTCTTTTGGCTTTCACAACTAAGAAGAGGACAATTGTTTTCATCCTCCACCTTTGTGTATATTCCCCCATTGTGTATGTGAGAAAGCCGCAAGTGAGACTCCTTCCTTCTCTCCCACTCTCTTCACAAGCCCATGCATGCATGCATCACAAAAGCATGAAAATTTTTTGGTTACAAGGCCTAATGGATCTTGTGGGTTGTGACCATGAAAAACATGTAAAGAATGTGAATTGCGAATAGCTTTGGTTGTTGCCGAAGTGTACTTGGAAATATCTATAATGTCATCAAAAGATAGCACACAACCCATGCTTCCATCAAATTATAGATCTTCTATACACTTAGGAGATGGTGATTTTCTTTGTAATCCTCTCTTCCTCTTGATCTTGTTCCCTTGGCTATTGACGTGTACTTGGAAAGATCTATAATTTCATCAAAGGCTAGCACACAACACAGGAAATTTGCCATTGTGGCTAGATTGGTGGTTTCTTTTCATGTGCCATGAGGATTGGGACTCTAGACAATAGGGCAAGTGAGGAGACAAAGATGAAGATGCCCAACATAGTGAAGAGGAGACAAAGACTTCACGACTGAGTAATGGAATATTCTATGTAGCACACAAACAAAAATGTGGAAGTAAGGAATGCTTTGAACTATGAACAATATAAACCAAGAGTCCATACAACTTTCTGCATCAGCTTATAGAAATTCCAGACGCAGACATCAAGGTTGCAGAATATAAGAGAGTCCAAGAGATTTACGAAAAAGCTAGATTGAATTTATGATCTGGTGACTACATATCGTGAGCATACTTACCAAAGCTTCAAGAAAGATTGATTGCAAGGAGATCTTGACAAGATTGTGGTAGCCCCTTCAATGTAGTCTAAAATGGTTTGTGTCATTGGAGAGAAAGCGAGTCCACATGAGAGAATACTCCAACTCAACAAGGATTCTTGGTAATGGAGTAGGCAAGAGGAAGCTTGCAGCTATGTGTGAGTGTGTATGAGAGAGAGGTAGTCCAGGCACTGCAACATTGCCTACCAGCAGCGGGCAGAGTGAGTGAGAGAGAGAGAGGACAACAAATTCTGGCGATGGAACAAGCAGGAGGAATATTGCACCTCTGTTAGAGAGAGAGCTAGTGATGGAGCATGAAGACTGCACCTCTATGCATGAGAGAGTGAGAACCACAAAGAGTGAGAGAGAGAGAGAGAGAGAGGGGGGGTGGGGGGGAACCTATAACTAGAATTCAAATTCAAAATATAGATACACTCCATGTATGGGCTAAGTGTAACTGCCAGTTAACATTATGCTCACTTACAGACAAAGCCAAAACATGCTATTCAATTGTACTTTTAGCATTGTCCATGGACAAGCTTTTTTGAGTGGGTTAACGTGCTTCCACCTAGGGATGATTTTTTCACGTTAGTTTCGTTAATAAGTGAAAGTTTTATATGGCTTGTGAAAGTTTATATGCTTTTATAAAAATAAAAGCTTAGTATATTTGCCACAATTTGAAACTAAAATTAAAACAAGAGCTAGGTTTAGCCTTTAATATTATAAAATTATAAATAAAGTCCATGAAAATTCGCCAAAGTTTTATATAATAAATAAATATATTTGGAAACTTTCGCCAACATATTATATATACAATTTAAATTTTTGGCTAGATCTATAGAATTAAGCACCAAAAGAAGACTTGTGGCCTTATATCTAACGTACATTTGGCTAACTTAAGCCTATGGTAGGCCCATCACCAGCACTATGTCTACCCCTCATCAAGTCATATAATAGGGATATATCTCTTCATGCTTCTATCTTCAACAAGGACATGGAAGGACACTACATACATAGGTAAACATAAGCAACAAGTAGATTCTTAGCAAGAAGAATCAAATGATTAAAATGACACAAAATTAAAGAATGAAATTTTCTATAATGGCCTGGTAGAAGGTGTCTTGTTAGATATTTTAAGTATTTCTTTAGTCGCAATTTATGATCACAAAAAGTAGGTAAAAATTCAACTAAATTAATGAATAGAGCTAGAGTAGTGAATATGCAGTAAGTCACATATTTAGTTGTGTGTGTGTGTGTGTGAAAATCTAACTTTAATTTCATCATCTACTTCTATACATTTAGAAATTTAGAAAGTTATCACAATGCAAAGAACTTGCCAGTCAATAGAGGCTTTAAATATAAATCTACCCCTCAAGCATTCTCATACATTTAGTACACTTAAGCCATGTATCCAGTCTTACAATCTTGTATAGTGGAAGATTCTATAGATTTATGACAAGAAATAAGAAGAAATGAATTAAACTAAAATGCCATGTGCATGCAAATACTTAAATGTATGTATCAATGTATAGGGGGACATACTCTCTTGCTATTTTTACACACACACACACACACACACACGTCGTTGGTCTTGGCATTGAAGTCCCATATGAGCAAGACCTCTCCTAGCTACATGCACCTCTAGATGTCCTTGTGGAGTGCTAAGGAAGGTAAGATATGTCCCTAGAGATTGTCCTAATAGAATCCAATGTCTATGGGGATACATAACATGTTGTAATCCCCTCTCTCCCAGCTCACTTTAGGGATGCACATTGATGAATGAGCAAAGGGTGATAGTGTTTTTGGACTATTTAAACTAAACTTTGAGAATTTTCTTCCCCCATTGGATTTGAAGGATATTCATTATCCTCAAACAATTTTATGTTTTGCATACTCTACAGTATCCTAAATGCTAGCTATTTCATGTATTTTGAAATTATGTAAAATGGAAAAGACAGAGTTTTCAATATAACTAGTTTTTAGTATATTTGTGAAAATTGAAAGTTTTTTAAATGCCCTAGAATATTTAGCCAAGTTTTGAAACAAAAATTATAACAAAAGATATAATTCGCCAATTCTTTGAAACTTTTAAAAATAATTTTGCCAGTATACTATAATACTGTATTTATATGCCTTCGATTAGAATGTATCTCTACTGTCAATTAATTATCTAATACTGATTGCTTGTGGGAACATTTTTTTGTTACTATTACATCACCTAAAGGATACAATTGGCTCCTATATGGCACTTTCAATTGTTGTCTCTTTTGAGTCATGCATATCCTTCTCCAACCATTATCTTTTTGTGAACGCTATGTGTATCTAATAGTAATTTCTTGTGGGAACATTTTTGTCTACTATTACATCACCCAAAGGATACATTTGGTTCTTATATGGCACTTTCAATCGTTGTCTCTTTTGAGTCATGCATATCCTTCTCCAATCATCATCTTTTTGTGATAATTATGTGTATCTAATAGTAATTGCCTATTAAACACAAAGGATATTTTACCCTTACTTCACTACAAAAGGTGGAATGTGTATGAGTAGATCAATACAAAGATGTAAGGGGAGAAATTCAAAAATGAGAGTGCAGAAAATTATGTTACTGTTAGATGGCTTCCTTTTGGATTGACAATATAGCAAGCAACACATGAGAGGTTTATTTTGGATTTATTTACAAATGTACATCAATGAAGGGTATCAAAAAGTTCATGGAGTGAGAAGATACATAAACATCATACAAAAATATTATAAAGTGTATAATGTGTATAAGCAGAATACAAAAGTGTAAGGGACAATGGGAGATGCGTAAATTATGTTACGATTAGATGAATGGCTTTTAGATGGACAATATATCTACAACCAACTTAGATGTAGATTTATTTACAAATGTAGATGGATGTTTAGGGCATCAAAAAATCAATGGAGCGAAGATGCATTGACACCCTGTCGACATCCAAATAGAATAGTTTTGCATACCTAACAGAAAATTTGTGCACTAAAGGATAACAACATGTCATTCACAATTAATTTCATTAACTTCATGTATCTGTCGGAAAACAATGTTTATCTTATGTTAGAGAGCATTTATTTTGAGTTATAATTTATTCTAGAAAACATGATATAACTACTCTTTACACGATGCATTTCATGGCTCAATATTATTTACTCTTTAGTGGCAAAATTTTCCTTGAATTGTACTTTTTTCTTAGAAAACAGGTGGCAATTGAGACTTTTTGTCCGAATATGAACTTGACATTGCACATACACTTTTATTTTACTCTTTTATTTGAACCTCAATTTGACATTGCATATCGTATTTTTATTGTTTACACATTTTATTTGACCCTTTTATTTGAACCTCAATTTGACATTGCATATCATATTTGTATTGTTTTCACATTTAACAAGTCACATTGATATTATTATACATTGTTGGCCTTAGAAATCGATAAAACTTCATCTCAAATTATTTTGAAATTTTTTGGAGATATATTTGGATATATAGAAAAAAAAAATTACTTAAATTAGAAAAATATAATCATATCTAATAAAATTTACAATTATATAACAAGCTTGTACTTATGTATATGCTGATTTTTTATATAAAAACATTTTCCTTTATGAAAAATACAATATTCTTGCTTCGATAAACAATTGACCATTATTATTGTACACTAATTGCAATCACGTACATACTGGCCACATATAACAATAGACATTCTTTTTTATTTCCTATATAGAGAACAAACTCTCATGCTTCCTAGAAAAGACCTCATTTTCTATATAGGAAACATTAAATCCACTTGATTCTCCAAAATTTCGTAGATAGCATTGAGTGGTCTATGTAGGAAATATAATTTCCTATGTAGGAAACATAGAATATCTCCATATAAAGAGTCAACTTCCCTACAGGACCTATATAAGAAAAAGAATGTCCTAGATAAAGAGGAGAAAATCCCTCAACCAATCTAATTTCCTAGAGACTGGGCAGAAGTCCCTTGTGAATTGATGAAAGCGGCTTAGCCTGATATTGTGGAGGGAAGTTGTACAGATCATATTGACTGCTAGCGGCTTAAACTGGTAGTATAGATGATAAATCACGTTGATTGAAAATTGTTAACAATTGAAAATTTCTGGTTGCGACTGTGCAACATTTGAATTACAGGTTGGACTTTATGCTGCATCCATAGCTGTAATGGTGTAAGAATGAATGAATCTGAGAGTTTATAAATTTCTTTTGGTACAACTGCAAGGGCCCGCTGTCGGTGGTGCTGCTTTCAAAACGGGCACTCGATGTAGACGACATCGGAAGGATCCAGGATGAGATGTAGGAGAGCACAAACAAACCTTCGAACAAGGAGACACCACAGGCGGTTTCTCCACAACAGCAACGAAAGTTGGTCTTGAAGCATAGCTGACGCGCCTCTCTGGCTGTGCAGGTTTCTTTGAAGTAGCAAGACAAGACTTCTTGGGCATCTCGACGTTTTCAGACTTGGGAACCAAAGGCAAGAAGCTAGCGGCCCGCATGGTGAGTGAATAATACTGCGATTTTCAGCAACGAAAAGCTTGGTAAACATATACGAGGTAAGAAATGCGATCCGGACGCGTTGCCTCTCGGATAGATGTAGTGAGCTTAGCTAGGTCACTATATCTATCCTGAGGCTCAACATAAAAAGGAGAAGAAGGAGAAGAAGATCTAGCTGTACAAAACAGAAGAGTAGAAGGACTCCAACGAGAATAGCTGGAAGAGTTGTAAGAAACAAAAGAGTCTAGATTAGTATAGAACTGAGAGCGAGGGAGGACGAATAGTGAAGAAAGGCGCATGGAAGCGGCAAGGAAAGTGAGGCACGCAGGAGGCAGAAAACACAGTACAAACAGATATAACACACGCAAGCAGGAACATGCACACCTGACGTGCAGCCACCCACCTAAAGCACAAAGGGAGCGGCAGCGCCGCACACAAACAATGTAGTAGTTGACATGAACGGGTGAATTAGCGCCGGCAAAATAACAAAATACGTGCACAGGAGAGGAGCTCACACGTAAAGAAAGAGAGAGAGAGAGAGAGAGAGAGAAAGAGAGAGCGGAGGATGTACCTGAAGGAATGTAAAGCTATGAAGAGGTTGGCGAAGAATGCAAAGCGAGGTGTAATGGGGAGGACAGAGTGTGTTATAGGGAGTCGGACGATACAAGCAATGAAATTCCCAGCCGGCGTCCAGCTGTCTCTTATCTTGTATTATGGGCACATTAGTAGAGTCTAATAATACATTTTGGAGCACCTTTAGCTCACGGTGTTTCCTCCTCACACTGGCTACTTGTTTTCAACTAGCCTAGTAGTGGCAAAAATTGGCTCACTAGCTAAGTCAATCAGCTCCAGGCATTAATAGAGACTCTTGGCTCCAAAAGTCTCCACGAGACTCTCCACTTACAGACTTTGAGCATAGTCACGCCAACCATTAGATTTGCCAAAGCAGTTATAGTATTCACGATCACACGCTTTAAGGTAAAAGCTACAAAAGTCATGGCTGTGTGTGCCGGCGTGCAAGAAGATTGGATTTTGATTGGCAGGTAGTTTTACATTCATTTAGTGAGAGGTTTTAAAGGTGTGGAAGAAGACATCCCATTGGCTTTCCTACATTTAATCACATGATAGAACCACTTCTCAAACGGTGCCCCTCCTATCAAGGGGGGGCGCCAACTTCTCTCTTGTAAACGAAGTGCTTCTCTATTTTTTTGGGGGGATTTGCAATTTCAGGGACCGTGTGACTATGCTCTTAGCCATGCCTATTGGCTCTTTCCTACTGCTTTCATAGGAAGAGCAGGGTATTCTCAGTATGCAGGGTTCCGAGGCTTTTTGTCACCTACAGATATATTGGGGTTGTCATTTGTAGTATATGTATAGATTAGGACCTCGAGTCGTGTCCCAGTAAGAGACGTAGGCTTAAGTGTGGTAAGCAAACAAAGTGCATGCATGTGTAAAAGGAACGTGTATCATCATGATTGAGGTAATCAAGGCTTTCGCCTTCATTGGGGGTTGCAGGGTTTAAGAGGAGTTTAAGGGTTAGAAGGAGGTTCCAGGGTTTAGAAGGAGGCTCCAATGTTTAGAAGGAGTTCCAAGGTTTAGAAGGAGGTTCCAAGGTTAGAAGGAGTTTAAGGGTTTAAAAGAAGGTTCCAGGGTTTAGAAGGAGTTCCAAGGTTTAGAAGGAGCTTCCAGGGTTAGAAGGAGGATCCAAGGTTCAGGGTAGAGTACATGGTGGAGAACTCGTCTCCCTCGTAGATCATGGAGTTTAAGGGTTGAGGAACAAAGGGTTTAGGGGGAGCATAGGAGTGGGAGAGGAAGAAGGTGTAAGAGCATGGGGGAAAGAAGTGAGAGGAGAAAGGAGGAGGAGGAGAAGGAGGGAGGAGGAGAGAGGAGGAGGAGGAGAAGGGAGGAGGAGAGAGGAGGAGGAGGAGGGAGGAGGAGGAGAAAGAGGGAGGAGGAGGAGGGAGGAGGAGAGGGAGAGGATGGGTTGCAAGGTTGGAGGAGAGGGGAGGAGGAGTTGTAAGGTTAGGACATGCTTTTGGACATAGACTGCAAGGAAGCATGGACACTTGAGACAATTGCTTGGAATACCAAAGTAGAACTCGGCACAATGCCGGGCTTCATTCCATTATGGGGTATTAAAACAAGTTGGAGAGCTTCTCTCTCTACATGTAGGAAGTGTAACACATTCTCTCTCTACATGTAGGAAGTGTAACACATTCTCTCTCTACATGTAGAAGTATGTAAAAGTTGTAACACATTCTCTTTCTACATGTAGAACTCGCATATAGAAGTTGCATGTAGAAGTCGTATGTAGAACTTGCATGTAGAACTCACATGTACAAGTCGTATATAAAACTTGCATGTAGGAGTTGTATGTAGAACTAGCATGTAGAACATGCAAATTGGATTTCTAAGAGGGATTATTTCTAACCTTATGCAAGTACAACTGGAGCTTTGCCGCTACTCTACACACACATTCTGTTCTACCTATTTCCATGTTGGCATAGAGTCAACATACTCCCGAATCCATTTGATTACCCGTCCTCGGGTTATGGCTTATTTTGATTTCAAAGTTGGGATGCCATGTGCATAACCCAGTGGCCGTTGAGCTTGTGGCATGCGCGTCATTCCTGCTGTAATGCTTTTGCACCATACAATTTATGGTCTATAGTCAAGAAGCTTATCTTCTCTTAAGGAGGGGTAGATGGTTATGAATTTCAAAGGGGATCTCGTTGCTGAGGTTGCAGACTTTTCCATCGAATCTTCTTAGGAAGAGGTTTGACGGGGGTCTCGTTGTTGAGGCTTGCATTTCTTGCTATCTTGCATACATGTTGGATGCGATTGCACCCGTATCATTGAGCTTGTAGGATAAGTTTGTATGCAAGTCTAATATTTTTGCATATAGGAGATGGCTATGATGTTTGGCAAGGGTCTCGTTGCTGAGGCTGTAGACTCTTTTGCCAATTCATCGAGTTTTAGCATATCTTCTTGTCCTGCTTATGAATTCATTGCACGCTTTGAGAGAATGGAATGAAAGGATGTGATACAATTATTGATGCAATCTATTATGTGCCTATGCAAAATCGTGTGAGTGCACGTGATGTGTCTAACTATATGCTTATTTGTGGGATTTAATAGGGAAACTAAGACTCACTCATCCCTAATATGAAATTGATTAGGTCTTCCTAAATGTGTAAAAATGTGCATATGCCAGTGCATGTGTGTGTAACAATCTAGTGCAAACTATATGTGCAAAAAGTGCATATGCTAGTGAGTGCTCGTGATACAATCTAATCCAAAGTGAGGAAGACTTAGCTTCCCAAATCTTTATTTTTGTTGGGGATGGCTTGCGTGTTGATGTGATAGCACTTCAGTGGGCTCCCATTTATTGTTGTATTGAATTGGACTCCATCCAATGTTTCTAGTAGCACAGCTTCGATGGGATTCATCTCTTGTACTCGGTATGGTTCTTGACCTAGATACTTCAATTTCCTCTTGTGTACTTTGGCATTGTACACCAGGACTAGGTCGCCTTCCTTGATGTCTTTAGCTTTAAGGTTTCTGTCAAACCATGCCTTTCTTCTGCGTTTTTCTATTGTCATGGCATGGTCGGAGACTAGTCTTGTCTCTGTATGCTTCTCCAACTGATAGAGCCTTTCTTTCAAGGATTCATGGTCTCCCATGCGTTCCTGTACTGCTATGCATAGGCTTGATATTACAAATTCTAGTGGGACCATAGCTTCAAGGCCATACATCAATTGAAAAGGTGTGTTCCCTGTACTGACCTTGAATGTGGTTCTGTATGCCCATAAGGCTGCATTCAGTTTCTCTGCCCAATCAGAACGATGTGGTTCTACTACCTTGGTGAGGATAATGCATATTATTTTGTTGGTGGATTCTGCCTGTCCATTCCCTTGGGGGTAGTAGGGTGTGCTTTTTCTATGGATTACCATGAAGCCAAACAAGAGTTCTTAGATTACCTCATTGACAAAATGTGTGCCTCTATCCGACACAATTTCAATGGGGCATCCGAATCAGGTGAACACATTTTCATGTAAGAATCTTGTTGTGCTTTTGGCATCTGCCTTTCTGACTACTTTAGCTTCAGCCCATTTTGTAAAGTAATCAGTGGCCACAATGATGTAGCTTGCCTGTGTTTCTTTTGCTGCTGTGGATGTATGGGACCGACACAGTCGATCCCCGTTTTTCAAATAGTTTTTGTGCAACAACTATTGTTAGGGGATTGAAGTCTTTAAGTTGTGGTTTAGTAGTCTGTTGGCATACATCATAGCCTTTGACATATTCATAGGCATCTGCCCACCAGTAGCGTGCGAGGACAACTTTTCTTGCTGTGGCTTCCCCTTGGAAGTGTCCTCCTGCAATGCCTTCATTGACTTCACTCAGGATTGGCATGATCTCATGAGGCATTACACATCTTCTTAATATCTGGTCCTTGCCCATCTTATATAATTGTCCTACAATGAGTTGATAGGGTGCAGCCTTTAGAATCAATTTTCTAGCATCTACTGCTTTCATTTCAGGGGCTGGTCTTCCTGCCATTAAGTACCCAATGATATCTCCATACCACTCTAGAACAGCATCTATTTGAAATAGTGTGGCATCTGGTAAGTCGTCCTCGACTCCAGTGGCTTCTTCTCCTGACTTGACTCAAGACATGTGATCGGCAATGTAGTGTTGTGCACCTTTGCAGACCACTATTTTGAAGTTGAATTCTTGAAGCAAGAGTAGCCATCTGGTTATTCTTCCTATTGTACACAGACGGTTCACAAGATAAAGCAATGCTTCATGGTCGGTGTAGAAGACAAAATCATTTGCCAGTAGATAGTGCCAAAATTTCTTTACACTATACACCATTGCTAGGGCTTCTCTTTCTGTGGTGGTATAGTTGATCTCTGCATCATTGAGTTGTCGACTCATGAAGTAGAATGGATAGTCTTTCTTATGTTCACCAGGTCGACAAAGCACACTCCCAATTGCATACTTGGATCCATCAATATGAACATGAAAATCGATATCCTAATTGGGAGATATAAGGATGGGTGTTGTGATTAGGTGCCAATTTAAAAGCTCAAAAGCCTGGTTGCACTCTTCGGTCCATAAGAATTCCACTAATAATTTGTAAAGTGGTCTAGCTATCATGGCATACTGTAATATAAATCTTCTATCATAGCCGGCATGTCCCATAAAGACCTATACACCTTTGGAATTTGTAGGAGGAGGCAACAATTCCATGATGATTTTGATTTTGTCCATGTCAGTTGCAATCCCATGTTGAGAGACGATGTGTCCCAAAACAACTCCGTGGGTGACCATGAACTGGCATTTTGTTGGATTTAGGGAGATGCCATACTCCCTACATTTGATTAGTACTTCTTCAAGGCATTTGAAGTGGTCATGTTTGTTTGAATGGATGCACAAATCATCCAAGACCACCTGTAAAAACTTATTCAAAAATGACTTGAAAGCTGTGAACATGACTCGCTGGAATGTGGCTGGGGCATTACAAAGGCTGAATGGCATGACTCTATATGCAAAAATACCCCATTCTGTAGCAAATGTTGTTTGGTCTTTAGGAGCAATTTGCAGTTGGTTATTGCCACTAAATCCATCCAAGAAGCTATATATTTCTGAACCTACCACCTTTTCCAACATTTTAAGGGTAGGGGATAGTGATCCCTAATTGTGGCAGCATTCACATTTTTTAAGTTTATGCATATTCTAAGCTCTTGTTGTGTTTAGGCACAATGACAATGGGTGAAACCCAATCAGTGTGCTCGATCTTGTAGATGAATCTGGCAACTAGGAGTTTTTCCAACTCGTCATAAACCATGGTGCCATATTTAGGATTTGTGTGATAAGGTCCACATACCTTAGGGTGAGCACCTTCCCTTATAGATATCGTGTGTACTGCCACTTCTAGTGAAATTCCTTTCATCTCTTTGTATGACCATGCTAGGCAATCACGATATTCCATTAGGAGTGCTTTGAGTTTGGTTCCATCTTCTTGACGAAGCTGTTTCCCAATGAAAACCAGTTTTTCTTCCTCTCTTTCAAGGGCGAGGTTTATTGTGCATGTTTTTGCCAGTCCCTCATAGATTGGAGTTTCTCCAATGCTATCGGTTTCTTGAACTTCAGATTCTCTTAGTGGTCTTGGCATTGCTATTGGCGCACTGTCACTTGTGTAATTCTTGAAGTATTCCAGCACTTCTCGAAGATCGGCTTTTAATGGGGTTGAACTAGCCTAACATGTGTCATGTGTACTGGGTGGCATAGTTGCATTTATTAATTTGTTAGGCTCTTCTTGACCTTCTTTTTTTGAAGTCTCTTGATTGAGCTTCATCCGTACATGTGGCTTATGTTTTTGAAACTTCTTACATTGGGAACTATGGGGTAACTTTTCCACTGGTAAGGTGTTTCCAAGTAAGGGTTCATTTGCTCTGCATACTCCTTCCAGCCCCTCAGGGGACCATTCAAGAGGCAGTGGTTTTGGTTTTGAGGGAGCTGACTTTGCAAGGTACAATTCGACGATCCTTGATTGCACTCGTTCAAATTCATTGAAGTGCTCGGCCTTGGCTTTTCTGCAATTTCCTTCTTCAGCTTTCTTGCGGGATCTTCTACTGTTATTCAATTTTGGAGGTTCAACTTTTGGGAGCTCGACTGCCATTAGGGCATGCAGAATGGCTATGTCATTATCAAATATTTGATCTTCAATTTCGGCATTCGCAACCTCTGTTTCAAGGTCCGAAGGAAAATTTGAGTCATCATTGGTATGGGTACCTTCTTCAAGTTCATTATCCCACTCGAGGTCAGCCATAAAGGCATCTCTAGATGGATTGGTTCTTCATGTGGGAGTGGAGGATCTACCTGTAGTGCCTTAGCATCTATCTGTGAGAAGATTGGGTCTAATGAATGGTAGTTGTCAATGGTTGCTAATGTTTGTATCCAATTATTAACATTTCTTTGTGAGTCGCCTGCTATGGCATGTTGTTGCAAGGGAGTTGATTTGCTTGAGATTGTTGTTGAAGATGTGTCATCAACGCTCTAGGCACAATTGGTTTAATAGCTCCTATCTCTGTTAGTTCATAAGGAAAGAGGGGTGGTTTTATTAGGTAGAAAATTTTAGTTAAGGGGTTTTTTTAATACGCTTGAACACACATGATAACATAGGGTTTCTTAGTAGTGAATCCCTCGATGGTAGGGTGCTCATCCCTCTTCAAGAGCAACTGCTCGCATCAAAATCCCCTTGGCATTGCCTTCCAATAAGTTGAACATGCATAATCAAAATGTTCAGATAAGAAATCTTGCTAAGAAAACTTGATTACCCTATCAAACAGGGTTTTTTAGCTGTTTGGTGTATAGCCGAGACCATGTAGTAGGTCAAGCTCTCAAAGATATAGGATTCCATCTTCTGGATGGGTGATGGTTGCTTTCTATAGCATAGGCTAGGGTGGCTAGCCCCTTTGTTTTGGCCAATTTTTGTAAATGGATCCCTTCTTTTTTGCGGGGTCGATCCTCCCTATTAATAAATTCGACTGTTTACTATTTAAATTAAAAAAAGAAAACTTGATTTTTACGAGTTTTCCATCAAGAGAATTGGATCCAAGCCTAATGTTGGCCAAAATGAAAAGTTTCCTATCAAAACATTCAAAAAAAGAAAGCTTGATTATGAGTTTCCCTTAACATTAGGTAATTTATAGATAAATCCAACCAAATGTTGGCTAAAATGAAAATTTCCTTGTAGTCTTACATATAAAAAGAGAGCAGTTTAGTAAGCAACCTTCTACACCAACATCTACGAACATTGACAACCTATTAGGTAATTTATAGATCAACCACCTTATGCATGAGCATCTAGGGTACATTAACAACCAACTAGGTAATTTATAGATCAAGAGAATTGAATCCAACCTACTAGGTAATTCATAGATCAAGAGAATTGAATCCAAGCCTTATGTTGCCCAAAAAGGCAATTTCCTTGTAATCTTCCATTTTAAAAGAGAGCAGTTTGATGAGCAAGCTTTTACATGAGCAATTGGGGAACAACGACAACGTTCTACACAAACATTTGGGGGACATTAATACATGCTTTAGTACTAGTAATTTGAAATGTTGACTACATCAATTTGCATTATGTCCCACAGTTAAAAATTTGGAGTGTCCATTTCTACCTTTTTTCCAAGTGGAGCAGTCAGAGGTGCTTCATACTTATATCTGTCCTAACTCTTACTTGCTTGGACACCATCTTCGTTTGCATGTTTTGTGTGTAAGATCCTATTAAGCTTTTTCTTTATATCGCTAGACTTATAATTTCTACATGCTTTTTGTGGTTACATTCTTTTGTGTAGGATGTCTCAACATCCTCTAGGATACACGAAAATAGTGTGACATTGAAAGTAAAATAGATGGAGAGTTGAAACCATCCCGATTGAGTGTGCTAGGTGATATTTGCATGAGTGGCTATATCAAGTTTGGAAGCAACACATTAGGGGAGGTTTGGACCAAAAAATGCATCATAAGGATTGGATTATGAACATGGACAAGGCCTACAGTGGGTCTCAACCCTCATATAGATTGTACTTCCCTAGGCATGGGGGTCCCCATTGCACCTCAAAAAGTGCAACTTTCCTATTCCCAAAAAGTGCTCCTCTTAACTCACCCAAAGAGCCCCTTTCCCCAAAAACTATCTCGTGGATGGCACCTCATAAAACCCACTCAAATTCTTGTTTTCTAAGAAAAAAATCAAAGCAAATGTGAAACCTTTCCTTAACCCATACCTTGACAGAAACCAATTTTCATCCCCCAAATCCATTTTCTCTATCACTCTACTATTATATTTCAAAAGTGAAATCCTTGTTGCTTCGACTATTCTCACACCTATCATGGGTCCATTTGGAGAATATGTCACCCATTTTTCCTACATACCATGCCCATTTTCTAGCCCCCAAATCAATTGTCTTTGTATCCTATTTCCATCTCTAATTCCAATCCTATTTCACACCACTCATGGTTTCATTTTAGGATGTTACTAACAATTGAAAATGGTCCCTTAGTTTACAAGCATATGTGACCAATGAAGTGCTCGGTTGAGAAGGGAAACACATGGCATAAGCTACACAATGCATGGCCCTAGATCCATCTTGTTCTCATTGTATTGATATTTTGTATGGTTCTACTCCTTCACTCCAATCTGTTTCTCACATCCTCTTAAAATTTCATGAGGATATTACCCATAAGAAGCAAAAAAGCTCCCTCAATTACAAGCATATGTGACTGATGTAGTGCTTGGCAGTTGGTGGTGGGGTAACAAAGCATAGGGTCCAAGCTACATGGTGCATGTTCAATGTTATTTTCCAATATAAATTCTTTATTGCTTTAACCAATCCTGTTTCTCACATCCTCTCATGGTTTCATTCCATGATGTTATCTACAAAAGTATGAGTGCTCCCTTTTTAGAAGCCAATCGAGTGCTTACCAGCTAGTGGTGGAGCAAGGACTCAGGGGGCTCACCTCAAAAAAAATTAATGTACCATGTGCATTCAAACATAGGGGTATTTTGATTCAACTTTTCAAAACAATTTAACAAGAATACAATTTAATAGGAATACAATAACAAGAGGGGCTTTTTAATACAACTTTAGAAAACAATCACGTAGTTCACATGTAAAGAGGGGTCTTTTTATTGAGGGGAAAATTTTAGTTGAGGGATTTTTAAAATACCCCTTGAATGCACGTGATACATAGGATTTATGAGTAGTGCACCCCCCAAGAGCAAGGAAGCATAGGGTGCAAGCTACATGGTGCATGAGGGTTGAATTATGAAGATTTTTACTTCCTTCTCCCTATAATTAGTTGGATAAACATCATTGAAAATCTTCTAAGCATGTGGAAGCAACATCAAATGAATTTCAAGGATATTGAACATTAATGGCCAAAAATGCTCAAACAATCAAAGCTATGAAGAAGGTTATTGAATAGGATCTTTTATGGTATTTTTAGACAAAATATGAAGAAGGCAGAGGAGAAGAGTGGATATGAGGAGAGAGGGCACAGCTAGAGAGCACAGCACAAATGACTAACTCTATACTAGCTTTAGTTGAAAATGTAGAATATATACAAATCCTTTGAGGGTTAGGGTTACAGTTAGGGTTAGGGCATCGAGCCCTTTCCTGTATGCTATGCACATATCTAACACATGATGTTGAGATGGTTTCTCAACACCTTCCCTCAAGATCAACATCATGAAGTAGGCCTTCCATCAAGATGATGATTCTGGGGAATCGAAGAAGGACTGAGCATTACATTTTATCACACCCCTTTAATGGGAATGTCATTCAACTAAGTCATACCAAGAGCTTGTTGGTGCTTCTCAAAAAATCTCTTTACCAAGTGGTTTGGTGAAGATGTCTGAAACATTCTCTTTGACATCACAATGCTACAGTGTGATGTCACCAAGTAACACTCTTTCTCTAATAAAGTGCTCTTTGACATCAATGTGCTTTGTCTTGGAGTGATATAAACACAGTATTAGATAAAGTGGGACAAAAGTTGCATTTTGGGAATTTTGAAATTGGGTGGATTTCATTAAAATCGGGAAAGGCTTCATTAAATTTGGGAAAATGTCCATTGATTATGGGAATTTTACCAATATTGAATAAGCTAATATTTGGAATTCCAATGATTATGAAAAACTTCATTGGTTGTGAAATAGTTCATTGCGTATAAAAACCGGAACAAAGCATTTGTGGCAGAGTTTGAAAATCATGTATTTGGTGGTGTTAATAAACACCGTCTAGGGACAACATGTATATTTTACTTGAGGTGTTAATAAACACCAGTTGGTGGTGTTAACAAACACCATGCATAGTGAGTTCCACTAGAAACAAAGCAGTTGTTGGTGAAGGTCAGCTTCAGAAAATTGTCATATTAATAATATGCAAATACCCATTGACAAGATAACAACAATTGAGAAACATCACATGAGAACACACCTTACAATGGAAGTTTGGGAGATTAAGAGGGAGAAAATCGACACCATTTTCTATGCTCTGATACCAAGCAAGCTTTCCTGTGCTTTGATACATACACTCTGTGGAATCTTGATCTTCTTGGGTCTATTTATGGATTTTAATGTTCATGACTAGACAATTGCATCAATACACTCCCATACTTGTGGATCCAACCTATTCTCTGCCCAATACTTGTTCCAGCAATCAACATAAGCATCTGCATCACTGAGCCCCTTTCTCTTAACTGATGGTGCCCAATATTGAATTTATAATTTCTTGAAATTAGGAGAAGCAGCATCCATCTTGACACTTGATATGGCAACCCCAAGCCATATGGGGTATATAGAATCTGATGGCCTCACCAAGATGAAGTCACCTTGCTTAACATCCACCATTGGTCTAAACTCTTCCCTCGGCTTACATTTTAGAGGCCCACAATAGTGATCATTCCATTCCTCATAGCCTTGGAAATCATTAATGCAAGCATCTATATCATCCTCCTCATCAGGAGATTATGTTCTTGGCCAAAACTCTCTGTACACTCCTATCTCTGAGATGTTTTCTTGTTCGAGCTCACCGATCATGGTTTTCCAATAGTCTATCACTGGCCTAATGTGGGACTCATAGGATGCATTCTTTCCACTTGCACATCTCTCCTAAAACTTAATGTAATCCTTTATCCCTAATATTACTTGCAAGTGATCTCTCACAAATGCAACCATTGGCAGTATATCCGGACAACCTGTTGGCAACAATGATTGACCCTCACTATCTTTCTTCCATAGCTCAATTCCCCCATCCAATTCGGTGATTTTGGATGCACCTTGTACTGCATCATTGGTCTGTCACCTTGCATGTAAAATCGAAATTGTAATGGCTTTGCATGTCCAACTAGCATTTCTTGCCCATCACATAGGTAGCCATCCACATAATCCTTGAAGTTAGGAACCCATGTAAGAACAAATGGTGCCGGTGAAGATGATGTACATTTTTTGAATGTATCCATCAGATGCAGGAAAGTGAATGTTTGTCCCACCTACAAGCTCTCAGAAAACCTGCTGAACATTGCATCAATGTCCTCATGTGTGTGCCCTACCATCAAGAAGCCCAATTGAACTATCTTGAAAATGCCCCTTGCTACAAGAAGAGAAAGGTATGCAAACAAGTATCTATTTTTGTTCTCAGACCCACAATTATCTAGTTGGAGTAGCAAGTTCTCTGGCAACTTTTGGAATGGTGGCCCAATAGCAACACTCCCCTCTAAAGAGGGTGGGTTTTCTCTTGTATTTGATGGAAAAAAATTCATACATGTCTCTGTAGCCCTTGCAATGGAAGTTGTCATGGCCTTCGTGACAGACTTCAAGTTACAGTTTCTAGATTTGCATTTGTGATTGTGACATCTACATTTTCAGACAAGCTAGCTCCACTTGTGGAAACATGTGCACCTTTAAAACTGTAATGGGAGTCCAAAGCGTTTCTTGAACATAGAGCATTCAAAAGGCGAGCATTGCTTCTAGGAATCCCATTGGTAGCAAGGTCTCCAAGGTCATGCATATCCATCCTCTCGAGGTTGTGCAAACAAATTGAGAGCGATCCAATCATTAGGTTGGGATCAAATGGCCACAAACCATTGAGGGTGAAGTGTCCATAATGACCGTTTCCATGCCCATGGGTAATCATTCCAATGAGTGAAACCTATAATTGCCATGCAGAATCGGTGTCCTTGGACCTCACCTGAAGTCTTGGAATTGTCATGTTTTTTTGGTCCATCTTATCATGGATTATGCATACATACTTTTTTGGATCCATCTCGGAGTACCTACGCCATGCATAGTATAAGTTCCTACAACTTTGTTGATGTATCATATGCATCTTTCTCTCTTCCATCAGCGAATTGTGCTCATATTGACTTTTTGTGGCTACCAATTGAGCCTTGATCCGCTGGCTACACAAGCTACATTTAGAGAATTCACTCGTCTTAGTAAGGGCTACATTTTTTAAGTCTGATTTCCAAATCCTACCAAATGTGGATGTGGATAGGCTCTGATAACCATGTTGATTAAGTGAAGTGTTGACCTCATGTAGGACGTCTATCTTCTTATACACTTCAGGTATCACTTGCTATGTCTCTCTAGAACCATCCTGCATGGTTCTACTCTTGTGAGGCATATGCTCTGTGCTACTATCCACAAAGTGTTGAATGAGAGACCTTCCCATACCTATGTGCTCCCTGCTCCTCCTCATAATTCCTGAATTGCCATGCACATATCACTGCACACCACTCTCAAATTGCTCCCTATATTGATAAAATGATGTCCTTGGAATTCCATGCATCTCATACCATGCTCTACAATAGACATCCCCCGACCGTTTATCTTGAAGTTGTAGCATATCCTCCCTGTACCAAGACCTTAAAAATCGCACAAGGAATCCTAAACTCACGTGTGGATTGGCACTTTTGCCATTATACTACTGCAGCCAATAAAATTTGTGGAATGTCAATCTACAGGTTTAGTTTATCTAGACTGCCACTAGTGGAGAATCGAAGTGATGCCAATCTCATGCAGGCAACTACATAATGACACTGAGATCCTCAAACTCACATGTGGATTGGAATCGGGCACCATTCTCCTATGATCCTTGGAATACCCCTCCTAGAATATTAGGGTAAACTTTTGTACAAGCGGAGAATGGCAGTGGTGCCAATCTCTTATTAGGCCCTAGAAAATGGCACTGTGAAGCGTAAACTCACATGTGCAGCCAATAAAATTAGTGGAATGTCAATCTATAGGTCTAGTTTGTCTAGATTACCACTAGTGGAGAAGCCTAAACTCACATGTGCATTCTTCTATGTAGTGATCACTATCTCCGCTCTGTAGATATCATATGGAATTGTGTCAATCTCTATGGAGAATGCCACCGGTGGAGAATTGCAGTGGTGCCAATCTCATACCATGACCTGAAAACATGCACAAGGAATCCTAAACTCACATGTGCATTGGCACTACCACTAGCGAAGAATGGCAGTGATGCCAATCTCATGCTGGCAACTACATAATGACACTGAGATCATCAAACTCACATGTACATTGAAACTTTTGCCATTATCCTACTGCAGCCAATAAAATTAGTGGAATATCAATCTACAGGTTTAGTTTGTCTAGATTACCTCTAGTGGAGAATGGCAGTGATGCCAATCTCATGCTGGCAACTACATAATGACACTGAGATCATCAAACTCACATGTGGAATGGAATCGGACACCACTCTCCTATGATCACTGGAATACCCCTCCTAGAATAGTACGGTAAACATTTGTACAAGTGGAGAATGGCAGTGGTGCCAATCTCTTATTAGGCCCTAGAAAATGGCATTGAGAAGCCCAAACTCACATGTGCATTCTTCCATGTAGTGATCACAGTCTCCGCTATGTAGAGATCATATGGAATTGTGTTAATCTCTGTGGAGAATGCCACCAATGGAGAATGGTAGTGGTGCCAATCTCACATGTGGAATACCCCTATGATCCTTGGAATACCCCTCCTAGAATATTAGGGTAAACATTTGTACAAGTGGAGAATGGCAATGGTGCCAATCTCTTATTAGGCCCTAGAAAATTGCACTGTGAAGCCTAAACTCACATGTGCATCCAATAAAATTAGTGCAATGTCAATCTATAGGTTTAGTTTGTCTAGACTACCACTAGTGGAGAATGGCAGTGATGCCAAACTCATGCTGGCACCTACATAATGATACTGAGATCATCAAACTCACATGTGGATTTGAATCGGACACCACTCCCCCATGATCACTGGAATACCACTCCTAGAATAGTAGGGTAAACATTTATACAAGTGGAGAATGGCAGTGGTGCCAATCACTTATTAGGCCCTAAGAAATGGCATTGAGAAGCCTAAACTCACAAGTGCATTCTTCTATGTAGTGATCAGTGTCTCGGCTGTGTAGAGATCATATGGAATTGTGTCAATCTCTATGGAGAATGCCACCAGTGGAGAATGGCAGTGGTGCCAATATCATACCATGACCTAAAAACATGCACAAGGAATCCTAAACTCACATGTGTATTGGCACTTTTGCCATTATCCTACTGCAGCCAATAAAATTAGTGGAATGTCAATCTATAGGTTTAGTTTGTCAGTGGAGAATGCCACCAGTGGAGAATGGCAGTGGTGCCAATATCATACCATGACCTGAAAACTTGCACAAGGAATCCTAAACTCACATGTGCATTGGCACTTCTGCCATTATCCTACTGCTATTCTCCGCTAGTGGTAATGTGCATTCTTCTATGTAGTGATCACTGTCTCCGCTGTGTAGAGATCATATGGAATTGTGTCAATCTCTATGGAGAATGCCACCAGTGGAGAATGGCAGTGGTGCCAATATCATACCATGACTTGAAAACATGCACAAGGAATCCTAATCTCACATGTGCATTGGCACTTCTGCCATTATCCTACTACAGCCAATAAAATTAGTGGAATGTCAATCTATAGGTTTAGTTTGTCTAGATTACCATAGCAGAGAATGGTAGTGATGCCAATCTCATGCTTGCCCTAATAAATGGCATTGAGAATCCTAAACTCACATGTGCATTCTTCTATGTAGTGATCACTGTCTCCGCTGTGTAGAGATCATATGGAATTGTGTCAATCTCTTATTAGGCCTTGGAATGTCAATCTATAGGTTTAGTTTGTCTAGAGTACTACTAGTGGGGAATGGCAGTGATGCCAATCTCATGCTGGCAACTATATAATGACATTGAGATCATCAAACTCACATTTGGATTGAAATCAGACACCATTCTCCTATGATCACTGGAATACCCCTCTTAGAATAGTAGGGTAAACATTTGTACAAGTGGAGAATGGCAGTGGTGCCAATCTCTTATTAGGCCCTCGAAAATGGCTTTGAGAAGCCTAAACTCACATGTGCACTCTTCTATGTAGTGATCAGAGTCTCCACTGTGTAGAGATCATATGGAATTGTGTCAATCTCTGTGTAGAATGCCAGCAGTGGAGAATGGCAGTGGTGCCAATCTCATACCATGACCTGAAAACATGCACAAGGAATCCTAAACTCACATGTGCATTGGCACTTTTGCCATTATCCTACTGCAGCCAATAAAATTATTGGAATGTCAATCTATAGGTTTAGTTTGTCTAGATTACCACTAGCGAAGAATGGCAGTGATGCCAATCTCATGCTAGCAACTACATAATGTCACTGAGATCATCAAACTCACATGTGGAATGGAATCGAACACCACTCTCCTATGATCACTGGAATACCCCTCCTAGAATAGTAGGGTAAACATTTGTACAAGTGAAGAATGGGAGTGGTGCCGATCTCTTATTAGGCCCTAAGAAATGGCATTGGGAATCCTAAACTCACATGTGCATTCTTCTATGTAGTGATCACTGTCTCCGCTATGTAGAGATCATATGGAATTGTGTCAATCTCTGTGGAGAATGCCACCAGTGGAGAATGGCAGTGGTGCCAATCTCATACCATGACCTAAAAACATGCACAAGGAATCCTAAACTCACATGTGCATTGGCACTTTTGCCATTATCCTACTGCAGCCAATAAAATTAGTGGAATGTCAATCTATAGGTTTAGTTTGTCTAGATTACCACTAGCGGAGAATGGCAGTGATGCCAATCTCATGCTTGCCCTAAGAAATGGCATTGAGAATCCTACACTCACATGTGCATTCTTCTATGTAGTAATCACTGTCTCCACTGTGTAGAGATCATATGGAATTGTGTCAATCTCTTATTAGGCCTTGAAATGTCAATCTAAAGGTTTAGTTTGTCTAGACAACCACTAGTGGGGAATGGCAGTGATGCCAATCTCATGCTAGCAACTATATAATGACATTGAGATCATCAAACTCACATTTGGATTGGAATCGGACACCACTCTCTTATGATCACTGGAATACCCCTCCTAGAATAGTAGGGTAAAAAATTTGTACAAGTGGAGAATGGCAGTGGTCCCAATCTCTTATTAGGCCCTAAGAAATGGCATTGAGAAGCCTAAACTCACATGTGCATTCTTCTATGTAGTGATCACTATCTCCGCTGTGTAGAGATCATATGGAATTGTGTCAATCTCTATGGAGAATTCCACCAGTGGAGAATGGCAGTGGTGCCAATCTCATACCATGACTTGACAACATGCACAAGGAATCCTAAGCTCACATGTGCATTGGCACTTTTGCTATTATCCTACTGCATCCAATAAAATTAGTGGAATGTCAATCTACAAGTTTAGTTTGTCTAGATTACCACTAGCAGAGAATGGCAGTGATGCCAATCTCATGCTGGCAACTACATAATGACACTGAGATCATCAAACTCACATGTGGAATGGAATAAGACACCACTCTCCTATGATCACTGGAATACCCCTCCTAGAATAGTAGGGTAAACATTTGTACATGAGAATGGTAGTGGTGCCAATCTCTTATTATGCCCTAAGAAATGGTATTGAGAAGCCTAAACTATCATGTGTAGAGATCATATGGATTTGTGTTAACCTCTATGGAGAATGCCACCAGTGGAGAATGGCAGTGGTGCCAATCTCATACCATGACCTGAAAACATGCACAAGGAATCCTAAACTCACATGTGCATTCTTCTATGTAGTGATCACTATCTCCACTATGTAGAGATCATATGGAATTGTGTCAATCTCTATGGAGAATGCCACCAGTGGAGAATGGTAGTGGTGCCAATCTCATACCATGACCTGAAAACATGCACAAGGAATCCTAAACTCACATGTGCATTCGTCTATGTAGTGATCACTGTCTCCGCTATGTAGATATCATATGGAATTGTGTCAATCTCTATGGAGAATGCCACAAGTGGAGGATGGTAGTGGTGCCAATCTCATACCATGACCTCAAAACATGCACAAGGAATCCTAAACTCGCATGTGCATTCTTCTATGTAGTGATCACTATCTCCGCTTTGTAGAGATCATATGGAATTGTGTCAATCTCTGAGATCATCAAACTCACATGTGGAATGGAATAGGACACCACTCTCCTATGATCACGGGAATAACCCTCCTAGAATAGTACGGTAAACATTTGTACAAGTGGAGAATTATTAGGCCCTAAGAAATGGCATTGAGAAGCCTAAACCCAGAGATCATATGGATTTGTGTCAATCTTTGTGGAGAATGCCACCAGTGGAGAATGGAAGTGGTGCCAATCTCATACCATGACCTGAAAACATGCACAAGGAATCCTAAACTCACATGTGCATTCTTCTATGTAGTAATCACTGTCTCTGTTGTGTAGGGATCAATGAAATTGTGTCAATCTTTGTGGAGAATGCCACCAGTGGAGAATGGCAGTGGTGCCATACTCATATCATGACCTGAAAACATGCACAAGGAATCCTAAAATGACATGTGCATTTGAACTTTTGCCATTATCCTACTGCAGCCAATAAAATTAGTGGAATGTCAAACTATAGGTTTAGTTTGTCTAGATTACCACTAGTGGAGAATGGCAGTAATGCCAATCTCATGCTAGCAACTACATAATGTCACTGAGACCATCAAACTCAAATGTGGAATGGAATCGGACACCACTCTCCTATGATAACTGGAATACCCCTCCTAGAATAGTAGGGTAAACATTTGTACAAGTGGAGAATGGCAGTGGTGCCAATCTCTTATTAGGCCCTAAGAAATGGCAGTGAGAAGCCTAAACTCAATGGTGCATTCTTCTATCTAGTGATCATTGTCTCCGCTGTGTACAGATCATATGGAATTGTGTCAATCTCTGTGGAGAATGCCACCAGAGGAGAATGGCAGTGGTGCCAATATCATACCATGACGTGAAAACATGCACAAGGAATCCTAATCTCACATGTGCATTGGAACTTTTGCCATTATCCTACTGCAGCCAATATAATTAGTGGAATGTCAATCTATAGGTTTAGTTTATCTAGATTACCACTAGTGGAGAATGGCAGTGATGCCAAACTCATGCTGGCCCTAAGAAATGGCATTGAGAATCCTAAACTCACATGTGCATTCTTCTATGTAGTGATCAATGTCTCCGCTATGTAGAGATCATATGTAATTGTGTCAATCTCTGATTAGGCCCTGGAATGTCAATCTATAGGTTTAGTTTGTCTAGACTACCACTAGTGGGGAATGGCAGTGATGCCAATCTCATGCTGGCAACTATATAATGACAATGAGATCATCAAACTCACATTTGGATTGCAATCGGACACCACTCTACTATGATCATTGCAATGCCCCTCCTAGAATAGTACGGTAAACATTTGTACAAGTGGAGAATGGCAATGGTGCCAATCTCTTATTAGGCCCTAAGAAATGGCATTGAGAAGACTAAACTCACATGTGCATTCTTCTATGTAGTGATCACTGTCTCCGCTATGTAGAGATCATATGGAAATGTGTCAATCTCTGTGGAGAATGCCACCATTGGAGAATGGCAGTGGTGCCAATCTCATACCATGACCTGAAAACATGCACAAGGAATCCTAAACTCACATGTGCATTCTTCTATGTAGTGATCACCATCTTCGCTATGTAGAGATCATATGGAATTGTGTCAATCTCTGTGGAGAATGCCACCAGTGGGGAATGGCAGTGGTGCCAATCTCATACCATGACTTGAAAACATGCACAGGCAATCCTAAACTCACATATGCATTGGCACTTTTGCCATTATCCTACTGCAGTCAATGAAATTAGTGAAATGTCAATCTATAGATTTAGTTTGTCTAGATTACCACTAGGGGAGAATGGCAGTGATGCCAATCTTATACTGGCAACTACATAATGACACTGAGATCATAAAACTCACATGTGGAATGGAATCGGACACCACTCTCCTATGATCACTGGAATACCCCTCCTAGAATAGTAGGGTAAACATTTGTACAAGTGGATAATGGCAGTGGTGCCAATCTCTTGTTAGGCCCTAAGAAATGGCATTGAGAAGCCTAAACTCACATGCGCATTCTTCTTTGTAGTGATCACAATCTCCGCTCTGTAGAGTTCATATGGATTTTTGTCAATCTTTGTGGAGAATGGCAGTGGTGCCAATCTCATACCATGACCTGAAAACATGCACAAGGAATCCTAAACTCTCATGTGCATTGGCACTTTTGCCATTATCCTATTGCAGCCAATAAAATTAGTGGAATGTCAATCTATAGGTTTAGTTTGTCTAGACTACCACTAGCGGAGAATGGCAGTGATGCCAATCTCATGCTGGCAACTACATAATGACACTGAGATCATCAAACTCACATGTGGAATGCAATAGGACACCACTCTCCTATAATCACTGGAATACCCCTCCTAGAATAGTAGGGTAAACATTTGTACAAGTGGAGAATGGCAGTGGTGCCAATCCCTTATTAGGCCCTAATAAATGGCATTGAGAATCCTAAACTCACATGTGCAGAGATCATATGGAATTGTGTCAATCTCTATGGAGAATGGCAGTGGTGTGAATCTCATACCATGACCTGAAAACATGCACAAGGAATCCTAAACTCACATGTGCATTCTTCTATGTAGTGATCACTATCTCCGTTGTGTAGAGATCATATGGAATTGTGTCAATCTCTGTGGAGAATGCCACCAGTGGAGAATGGTAGTGGTGCCAATCTCATACCATGACCTGAAACCATGCACAAGGAATCCTAAACTCACATGTGCATTCTTCTATGTAGTGATCACAGTCTCCGCTGTGTAGAGATCATATGGAATTGTGTCAATCTCTGTGGAGAATGCCACCAGTGGAGAATGGCAGTGGTGCCAATCTCATACCATGACCTGAAAACATGCAGAAGGAATCCTAAACTCACATGTGCATTCTTGTATGTAGTGGTCACTATCTCCGCTGTGTAGAGATCATATGGAATTGTGTCAATCTCTATGGAGAATGCCACCAGTGGAGAATGGCAGTGGTGCCAATCTCATACCATGACCTGAAAACATGCACAAGGAATTCTAAACTCACATGTGCATTCTTCTATGTAGTGATCACTGTCTCCACTGTGTAGAGATCATATGGAATTGTGTCAATCTCTATGGAGAATGCCAACAGTGGAGAATGGCGGTGCCAATCTCATACCATGACCTGAAAACATGCACAAGGAATCCTAAACTCACATGTGCATTCTTCTTTGTAGTGATCACAGTCTCTGCTCTGTAGAGTTCATGTGGATTTGTGTCAATATCTTTGGAGAATGGCAGTGGTGCCAATCTCATATCATGACTTGAAAACATGCACAAAGGATCCTAAGCTCACGTGTGCAATGGCATTTTTGGCATTATCCTACTGCAGCCAATAATAAGACATTGGCACCACTACCTTGACCTGAAAACATGCACAAGAATCGTAAACTCACATGTGCATTCTTCTATGTAGTGATCACTATCTCCGCTGTGTAGAGATCATATGGAATTGTGTCAATCTTTGTGGAGAATGCCACGAGTGGAGAATGGTAGTGGTGCCAATCTCATACCATGACCTGAAAACATGCACAAGGAATCCTAAACTCACATGTGCATTCTTCTATGTAGTGATCACTGTCTCCGCTGTGTAGAGATCATATGGAATTGTGTCAATCTCTGTGGAGAATCCCACCAGTGGAGAATGGCAGTGGTGCAATCTCATAACATGACTTGAAAACATGCACAAGGAATCCTAAACTCACATGTGCATTTGCACTTTTGCGATTATCCTACTGCAGCCTATAAAATTAGTGGAATGTCAATCTATAGGTTTAGTTTGTCTAGACTACCACTAGTTGAGAATGGCAGTGATGCCAATCTCATGCTGCCAACTACATAATGAGAGTGAGATCATCAAACTCACGTGGAATGGAATCGGACACCACTCTCCTATGATTACTGGAATACCCCTCCTCGAATAGTAGGGTAAACATTTGTGCAAGTGGAGAATGATAGTGGTGCCAATCTCTTATTAGGCCCTAAGAAATGGCATTGAGAAGCCTAAACTCACATGTGCATTCTTCTATGTAGTGATCACTATCTCCGCTATGTAGAGATCATATGGATTTGTGTCAATCTCTATGGAGAATGGCAGTGGTGCCAATCTCATACCATGACTTGAAAACATGCACAAGGAATTCTAAACTCACATGTGCATTGGCACTTTTGCCATTATCCTACTGCAGCCAATAAAATTAGTGGAATGTCTAGACTACCACTAGTGGAGAATGGCAGTGATGCCAATCTCATGTTGGAACCTACATAATCACACTGAGATCATCAAACTCACATGTGGATTGGAATTGGACACCGCTCTCCTAGAATACCCCTCCTAGAATAGTAGGGTAAACATTTGTACAAGTGGAGAATGGCAGTGGTGCCAGTCTCTTATTAGGCCCTAGAAAATGGCATTGAGAAGCCTAAACTCACATGTGCATTCTTATTAGCATCAGTGCCCTTCTCTAGAAGGTCAGGTGAGAAAACTCTCATGTGATAACCTTCACATAAGGAGAATGGCACTAGTGCCATTCTCTGATTCTCTGCAATCCATGTGATGAATCGAACTTTTGCCATTCTCCTTAACATCATGGAGGATGGCACCAGTGGCATTATCCTCAAACTCTCATGGAGAATGGCACTTGTGCCATTCTAAACAAACTCACAATCCATGTGTTCAATGGCATTTGTGAAACTCTTCTAACATCATATTATGTTGGAGAATGGCACGAATACCATTTTTTAATATAACCATCTTAACTTTGATATTGTGTATATTTGCTTATTGTGTTGGTGTAGTTTTTCATAATGCATATATAAGTTGCTTCGCCTTGGTTATTTTGTTAATAGAAGTTGCATTGTGGTTGTAATATTTCCTACTACACTTATGATTTTCTATTATATATTTCATTGTGTCCTTGGTTCTTTTGTTAACAGAACATTGCAAGAATGGCTAGCAAGGGAAAGAGAAAGGTTTGAGAGGTGTTAGTTTATGATGGAGTTAGTTCTGGAAGAGGATGGTTTTTGGATATATACAATAACGAACTCCAAAAACTCCATAAAGTGCATTGTTTTGTGAACATTCAAGGAACAACTTTTGAAGATTTTGGACAAGTTAAAGAGATGGAGGATACCGAGAAAGACAACGTTCCTTGTCTCGAAATTCATACATTGGGTGGCAATGTGTATCAATTGGATCCTGCTTGTTTTGATCATGCGAGGATGAATGCTACTGGGGAGGACACAATGACATCTAGGGGTTGGATTAATGAGCCAGAAAATTATACCAACCAACAGATATTAGAAAGCTTTGATTTGGTAACAAAAGGGATAAAGCAAGATATAAAAAAGAGTAGAAAAGTTTCAAAAAGAACCAAGAAAAGTGATGTCGAGGGATCAAGCTCTCAAGTGTCTCAGAACACATTGAAAGAGAAGGCTAGAGAGACCGGTGAGGAGGAAACAATAGGTGAGAAGGAAATAAGGTCAGATGGAAAAACAAGCATTGGATGAAGAAGCTAAAGACAAAGAGACAACTTTAGGAGGAAAACAGGGAGGTACGGGAATAGTCACTTATGGAACTGGAAGTGGAGGTGATGCAACGGGGAGTGGTGAGACACATATAACAAGACATGGTGAGAAATCATCTGAAGCAACTATCATCCTGTATAAGAAAATCCAGCCAGATGTTGACTTTAAGGCACTACAAAAGAAATTGGAAAGGAAGGACACAAGTATGACAGGCTTGATGGAGTACGTAGAGTACTTCCCATTTGGTTTGGAGTTTGAGGTGTTGATCCTAGTGATGAATTGTTTTAGAGCACCAAGCCAATATGTGTACAGGACATTGACCCTCAGCTATGTCAGTGACTTGGTCAAGAGTTTTGCAATGAATGCACGACCTCCTGCAACATGTGCATATCTTATGCCTTACCACACAGGCACAAATACTCCGATGTGCAAGGAAGAGATAAAGGTGGAAAAGTTAAAGGAGTATAATTATTGGATTCTCGCAGGGCAGCATTCGATTTATCTTGCAAGGATGTTTATAACTAAAGCACGTGGAGAATCCTTCAATCAACAAAAAGGTTTCTATACATGGAAGATCGACAAAGTTGGGCTGTGAGTAATAAACTTTGTTTTGTATGCATTTTTTATTTCAAGAATGTTTATGGCTTTGTAAAAGAAATGATAGTAGTGTCAATTCCCTGATGTGAGAATGGCACTAGTGCCATTCTTCTAGTTACCAAGTCATGCTTTTGACATGGTAATGGGAGAATCGCACTAGTGTCATTATCATCTCTATTACATGACTTGGATTAGAAGAATGTCTAAGATGATTTTGATTTTTTAAATAGAATTTTGTAGGAGTTGCAAGCATATCGATGGGCGCAAACTTTGCTACCAAGGACACACACATGGTCACATACAATGATGACATCTACGAACAATGGATTAGGATTTTGACATTGGTGAAGCAGGGTGATCTTGAGGGTCGAAATCCCACAATAACATATATGAGGTGTCTGCTAGGATTGGAAGACGAAGATGTACGTGCACTTTAAGCAGAGATTGAGTCTAAAGAAATAGTTTTGGTCAAGTCAAGCAAAGACAAGGATTCCATTGAAATGTCTCAACGGGCAATGGAGATTAAGCATGATAGAGCCCTGAAAAAAGTGCTCATCAAGGAGTTCAACTCACGTCACCCTTCGCCCCAACATCAAACATGGGATGCCCTTGCAACTTACTTCAAAATTGATTCAATTGTTTATTAAAGCTTCAAGGGCTCATGTGAGTCATGGGTCAAAGAGAAGCTGCAAGTTGGCAAGTCCACACCTGATTTCCCAGAAGCCGTGTCAATCTATGTTGATTGGGTGATTAGTTCAATAGAGGGTAACAAGTCTACATCGTAGTCTTGTTTTCCTTGGACAATCATTCAAGTGAACATGGAGATGGAGGGGGAGAGCTTTCTAACACGTCACTCCAAGGGACAACTTCCAATCAGCTTGTGTGTGCTTGACACCTTAGAGGGATCTGCCAAAGGCATGTGTTGGGATAAGGATGCCTTCAAGAAGTTGCTCTGTGGCTTGATGGAGACCGTTGCCACTCCATCATAGTATGTATTGCTATCATTTATGACAATGACAGAGATGGTAAATCTCAAGGAAGCAATGATAGAGGCTCGATTTTGGCATAGAAGGTTTGTGGGTGTTATCCATGAATCGGATAGTGCACAAAAGGGTTTGTCTGAGACCTTCTATTTTTTGTCATTTGTAAGCTCACATGATGGGTTTGATGGATTTGAGCACATGTTAGAAAACACAAGGCCATACACAATAATTGAGGACAATATTCTTTATTCTGATGAGGACGATGAGTATGAAAAAGAGGCAGTTGTGAAGCATGGCATCATCAAGGAGTGCATCAGGTGCTATTGTAGTAGGGAACATGAAGTTGTTGTTGACGTCTTTACTAATGGATGTGTGGCATTACAAGCATTGTCAAGCAAAAGAAAAGTGATCTCACTGGTGAAGACATCCCAACAGGCGACAGAGGTCGAGGCTATATGTGTGGCACATGCATCAAATAATCCCCATATTAAGATTTGGTCTAGCATTGAGAGGCCTCTTGAGACACATAGATCTGATTCACCTATCGATGAAGGAATTAAAGAGGGTGAGCATCACATTGAAGACTTGCGACCTTTAACTGAAGCAGATCTTGAAGCTATCCCAAAGATTACATTGGAAGATTTGGAGCAAGGTCTTTAGCTACTCATTTATGCCTTGTGTATTTAGTTTCAAAATAATATGACTTTTATGAATTTTCTTGATTGCACATACTCTCATTATATTAAAGAGATTAAACATTAGGTATGATAAAATTGTGTGACATGATGACATGGGGAATGGTACTAGTGTCATTCTCCCTATGTTGGGTTATACATAAGAGGTACTATTAACATTTTATGTGACCTCATATGCTAGTGCCATTCTCTCTTTGTGGTTATGTAGAAATGGTAATACGGTTATGTTCCTTTCTTGAATCTATGTTAGTTGAAAGCATTACATATCTATGCTTTTAGAGCATGCATTGTACATTTCTTTTGGGACATGGGGGAGGCACTAGTAGTATTCTCTCCTCCCAATGAGGATATAGAGAAAGGCACTAGTGGCATTCTCCATAACCTTATATGTAAAATGGCACTAGCACCACCCCAAGAGAAGAATGACACTAGTGCCATTCTCTCTATGAGTTCAAAGAGAAAGGTTTCACTATTTGCATTCTCAATTGACCTTTAGAGAGATTGGCACCAGTGCCATTCCACAAAAAGACAATGGAATCAGTGAACGGCAATGGATAATGTTCGTACTTTATTTTTATTTACTAGTTTCATATGCTTTTGTGCTTCGACATTGTTGAATACACTCTAAAGAATCAAAATATTTCTATATTCCTCAACTTCCACAGGGACCAATGATGCATGGAAGGATATGGAGACATCAAATGTAGAGGACAACATACCACCCAAAATGGGGACTATCAATTACGCGATGGATAAAGGAGGTATAGAAGAAAGCATAACCCCAAAAATGGAGAAAATTGCAAGGAATATCATGAATCCTATACTTTTAGAAGAGAACATGGATGAACGTACTATCTCAACATTGGGGACAAGACTAGATAATCTTATTGTTGTTGCAAACATGTATGAAAACATAGCACCTGACAATTTGGATGAGTCAGAAGCCAGCAACTTCAAGGAGAATTTGGACCTATATCCACATAAAATTTCTTTGGATATGCCACGATTAACAATCATATTAGACTTGAATGGCCTGTTATTAAGTCATTGCCTATTCAAGTCTCTAATACATCCGTCTATTATGCATGGCAAAACTAGTTATATGGTTGTTCGTCCTGGGTGCATAGAATTTCTTAAAATCTTGCTATAAAGATTTAATGTAGGTATCTGGTCAACTGCGATGGAGTATAACGTACTTGATATGGTAGGAAAGCTGCAAAATTATGCAAATGAGAGCCTCCCTTTCTTTGTTATATGGTCTCAACAAGGATGCTACACTTACAGTAAGGTGAGGATAAATAGGCCTGACAAGATTGGTGTTGAGGCAATGTTCAAACCCTTAGCAAAAATCTCAAAGGCATTTGGATGTGATGCTAGAAGGACAATCCTTGTTGATGACTCCCCATATAAGGCTTGCATTAGCCCTCCATCAAATTTCATATTTCCTTCAACGTTTGATGTACAAGACAAGGATGATAATATTCTACTGAGAGAGTTGATGCCGTACTTACTACACCTCGATGAAACTAAAGATGTGTGCAACGTGATTGAGACAAATCGGTATGGACAATTACGTGTGATGGAGGGGCATAAGGATTTCAACCTTGTCCAGAAAGTAATTGATGAATGGAGGGAGGAAAATCATGCATGGTCAAGAATGGAATATAAAACAAGAAATCTTCCTCTTGCAGATTAACTAAGAGAGAGGGATATAGGTGGTAATACAAAACCAAAGGGTGTACACCCTAGGGCAACCCATGGTGGTGATGGCCAGGTGCCTAAACTCAATGCATCCCAAAGAAGACTTTTAAGGAATGCTCCGCAACTCTCTAGCATGAATGCTATGCAAGTTTCTCAATTGGCTATAAACCTCGGGTACAAAGGTCGCTATATCAAGAAATACATTGCTAAGGGCTACATAAACTAACTACAGGAATGCATATTTTTCATGAAGGTACATATGTCAAAGTGTTTTTTGATTTTATCTCAAGTCTATATAACTGTTGTTGCAGCTAATTGAATTTGTCTTTTGTGATGCAGATAGATATACGTTCAAATCAAGCTTGAGTAGGTACATACCAGAACGAGATCCATTTGGACCACCAAAGTTACCTGTCCCTATCAACGAAGTGTTCTAGATTAAAAATGTGGCTTTCGAGGTACATGAGTCAACCATTACAGGTGCTGGCTTGGGCTTGTTTGTGCATGACTCCATCAAGAGAGGGACTACTATTCTCCATTATGGAGGTGACAAGTACTCCTACAGAGACTGGAAGGAATTATGTAGAGTTCATCCAAGGCTAAAGAAGTACTCTATCCAAGAGGACCCTACTGTCCCTATGAAGGATATGGTGCATATTGTTGGTGATGTTCAATATGGCAATGTGGCAGAATTTATTAACAGCAATAGAAATACCAATGTAAAGCCAAACGTTTGTTATGTATTTTCCCCTAATGTTCCACCTTGGTATGACCCCATGATGAACATAGATATTGCAGAATATGGTCACATTTGTATTGAATCCATAGATGATATACATGCAGGAGAGGAGCTATTTGCAGACTATGAGTTTTGAATAACAACATTGTATTTCTTTATATAATCATTACTTATGGGAATTACTACTTTCTTGCCAGCTATGTAAATTGGTGCGTAATTGTTGTGTGTGAATAATATGCAAACATGTTCATAACTACATTCATAATGTATATTGAAGGAGTGTCTCTCATGCCATTCTTTCCAGTGCCATTCTCTTTGGGGCTAGAAATTGAGAGTTTCTTTGGAATCATGATTTATTTCA
Organism: Dipteris shenzhenensis; assembly: GCF_047967505.1. Classification (NCBI taxonomy): domain Eukaryota; kingdom Viridiplantae; phylum Streptophyta; class Polypodiopsida; order Gleicheniales; family Dipteridaceae; genus Dipteris; species Dipteris shenzhenensis. The sequence continues at coordinate 52,474,105 of NC_141620.1, forward strand.
GGGATTTCAATGGTGCATCAACAAGTTGTTATGTTTTCATCCTAAAGTGTACTTTTTTACTTTGCAATGAGTAATCAACATGACATGTAAAGTTATCCTTTTACAATAATGCTAGTCAGTCTAAACATTGAAAGTGCACAATAAATGATTGTCATTGCCACTTAAATTACACCAAACGCTTGTCATTGTCCATTGATTTTCCATCAACTACATATCTTGCATTCATTCTCCTCAACTATACATCAACTACATATCTTACTAAGTTAAAGAGCCTGTGTGTTTTCATTGCAATACTCATGGTTATTAATTACACTCTACATTTTTTAAATGGTGTTTTGGAGATTTTCAAATGAGAATGCTCACAACAAAAGTGAGTCTCAATATCAATGGAAATTCCAAAGACTCGCTATTATGAAGGTGTTTTTGAACATCACTATGGCTCAAGAGATGAATCTAACTCAAATGGGTTTCAAAGTTTATTATTTTGTTGATGATAAGGTAGTTTAGACACTGATATTCTATTTATTATTTGAGAATGTAGCTGATATATCACACTTCATGAATGGCTATCTAGTCTATTTTCACATATTTCTCCTGTTTTTTCATTGAGGGGAGCTACAATTTCTTCCAAAACTGCCATTCTGGGAATTGTGTTTTTCCTGAATTATCTAATACGGTCTTTATATTGGATTCTTGGCCAATGCTTGAGAAGATTGATTATCATAGGATATTGTTGTTGGCTTTTATTCATCAAAGTAATCTATTTCTGACAATATTCTTTTGATCCATATAGCCTCACATGCACCTATAGTAGTGAGTGCTCTATATTCTACTTCTAATGAAAACAAAGAAACAGCTGCCTATTTATTTGACAACCAAGATATAGCACCTTGACCAAGGAAAAATGCATACCCCTGTGTGGATCTCCGAGTCTCATGATCTCCGGCATAGTCATTGTCACAGTATCCATTCACTTCCTCTGTATTCTATTCCAAATTGTCTTATACCTCTGATGTATCTCAAGACACTTTTGGCTACATTCCATTGATACTGTTTTGGATTTTCCATAAATAGTGCTAGTGAACTTATTGCATAATAGATATCTGGCCATGTGATACTTAGATATATAAGAGATCCAGTGAGCTACCAATAGCACCTGTAATTGATAGTAGGCTTTTTTGAATCTTTTGTAAGTTTCAAACTCTATTCCATGGGAGTGGCTCATATGAAACTTCTTCAAGAGACTGTCAACATATTTTAGCTGACTCCTCATGAAGGTGTTGTTTGAATCTCTCCATAACTCAATTCCTGCATAAGTCCAAGATATTTCATGTCAAACTCTGTAGATAAGTCTTGTTTCAATCTTTTGATAAAGCTATCATTGCTTCTGGTCACAATCAGATAATCTACGTACAAAAGTGCAATAGTAATGTCTTCCCCTTGAACTTTGTAGTAGAGAGTATCGATTGGTTCTTCATGCGTGAGTTGATCATCTACATGTATCACCTTAGCATCTATCTACAAGAAGAAGGGGTCTAATGAATGACAGTTGTCGATGGTTGCCAATGTTTGTATCCAGTTATTGACATTGCTTTTTGAATCATCCGCTACCGCATGCTATTGCAGGGGATCTGATTTTCTTGAGATCATCGTTGAAGAGGTTTCATCCAATGCTCTAGGCAAAATCAGTTTTATTGCTCCTGTCCCCACATTCACCCCAACTGCAGTGTCATGATTTTGGATTGTCAATCTATCAGTTTTCCAATCATGGAGGATTGATGCTTCTCAAAACTAAGGACGTCATAGTAAGATTTGATAGGACTTCTTGGGGAGATCCAAGATTGTGAATTGAAGGGAAAAGTAGACTCATGTGACTTTTGTTGACATGCCATTCACTATTCCCAAGGGTTTCATTAGCAACGCATATGTTGAAATTAGCCTTTTGCATTGGTGGGAGACCCCATTCATCGTAGAGCTCCTTTGATAGGACATTTACACCTGCTCCACCATCCACTATGGCTTGGACTTCATTATATGCCTTGTGGATCAAGGGCACAGTAATGTTGCATATGTCATCTCCCTCACCCATCTGTACAGGGATATCTTCAATATCTTCCATAGATGGAGGGGGATTTGCGAGTTCAATCCAGCCTCCTTCAACTCTCCTAGAGATTGGGACAATTCCGTGTTGTGGATTCTATTGTTGAAATAAAGGCTCGACTATAGTATTAATACTCTATGGGACCAAGTCATAGATTGGATCTTGAGCTTAAACAATCGATTGGGGGTCGGTCCCAAAATAGACCACTGACTACACGATAGAACCGAGCCGCAACATAGAGCATCCGGGATCATCTGGGGCTCCAAACAGGCCCCGCAACTCGAGAGTGGGCTGCCCCAGGAAATGCTCCATCTACCCTCAGTGCAGTCAGTCATGGGATGCCTTCCCACACTTGCATGTAGCCTCATCGGCAGTGTGCCAACTCCGTCCAGCCATCAGGCCACACATGGTCCCCATCTGGTGTCCAAACTAGGACCTACTAGATAACCAAGCTACTCAGATGCCTTCTCCTCATATGGGGGCTTACAAGTAGAGTTAGTTGGTTCCTGCGTAGTTACATGAGAGTGGAACATTGATATCTAACACCCCCCCTGAATGTCCACCTGCAAGTGAACTTACCTTTTTGGTCCAATGCCAAGTCGATGAAGATGCCTCTCCAGCAAGTCTCTTCCAAGAGCTTTTGTGAAGATGTCCACAGCATTCTCTGTAGTCAGATAGTACACCAAGTTGACCTCTCCATCCATGATGAGCTCATGTACAAAGTGATATTGAATCTCAATGTGTTTTGTGCAAGCGTGGAACACAGGGTTCTTTGCAATCGCCATGCAACTTTGATTGTCACATGATAATTGCGTAGGCTTATTCTACACTACACCCATGTCCCCTAAAATCCTTCTTAACCACACTGCCTCACAAGAAGCAAAGCATGCTGATTTGTACTCAGGCTCAGTAAAAGAAAGAGCAACTGTGGGTTGCTTCTTGCTGACCCATGGCACAGCTCCAGATCCAAGTGAGAAACAGTAACCTGTCACTGATCTCCTGCTGTCCACGTCTCCTACCCAATCCAAGTCATAGAATCCGGTCAAGATGTTGCCCTTGGTATAGGTGATGCCATAATCAAGTGTGCCTTTGATGTATTTTAGCACCCGCATCCCTGCCCTCCAATGGTTCTCCTGGGGCTTATTGGAAAACCTGCTTAGTACACCACTCACAAAACTATTGTCTGGCCACGTGTTGCACAAGTAAATCAAGCTACCCACAAGCCTTCTATACTTTGCTTCGTCCACCAGTGGTGATGAATCCTCGTTTGAGAGCTTCATGTCAACCTCCATAGGGGTACCAACTGTCTTGCACTCAGCCATGCCAAATGCCTTCAGTATCTCTCCAGCATACTTCAGCTGTGAAATGAAGATCTGTTTCGGCTCTTGCCAAACTTCAATCCCCAAACAGAAATGCATCAGCTGTCATTTCAAACTCTCTTCCTAGCAAATGCTTTGTCTGCGAGATCTTCTCTTCATGGTTCCCTATTATGACAAGGTCGTCCATATGAAGGACCACGATCATACACTTGCCTCCTTCTCTGAAGATGAAACCGGTTATGCTTATGTACTCCGGATCAAAGACAACAATAATCCACTCGCAGTAGCAGGAGAGACCACGAACCTAGCAGAAATGGTTCAAGTCATCCTAAAAGTGTTGGGAAAAGTATGGTCAAGGGCTTGCTCTATGGTGCATATGTGCATCTAGGGGAGTCACATGTGTGTGTGTGTGTGTTGTAGAGGCATATCTAGTGCTATGATGTGTCTAGTGTGTGATCTAAGTGATGATGTAAGCTAAAGTCCCCCACATGGGAGGTTCCTTTGATTTAGGCCAGTCCCATTGATGTAGGGGCTGATTACCACCACTGATACAGGGGAGGTGGCTACACCATTCTCTCTTTCGATCAAATGGAGGTCATTCATTCATTATAATACATGGATTTTGCCTCACTTGTGATCTCACTCTTTGTGCCATGATGCATCTCTTCTATCCCACACTCTTCTGCATTTGATATCAAAGTTGGTAGGCTTTGTAGAACTCATTTTGGTAGTGCTGCCTCATCATCTTCTCCATCACCTCTTTTTGAGCTTTCTTCCTCCTTCCTCTTCAAAAATGGCTTAGCTCTGTTCTCCTCAACCCTTCAATCTTTTGCCAATCCCTCCTAGCTAAAGCTTCTACACTATGGGCTGCTCCTCTGACTCAAAGCATTTCCCCAGATATGAAGGAAATCACCCGCGCTGATCCAAGCAAGCTGAAAAGTCAAATCGCACAATTTCGCCCTTATGCTCAACCATTGCCTAAGCCCTTCTAGCATAAGTTGGTCCATAGAGCCTCCTGCTGGTGAATTTTGAAGGCCAATGCTTGCTGGAGCAAGGAGAAATCAGAGAAAAGATAGTCAAAGAAGGTGCAACTCTCCAAGACAAAAAGGCACACTATTTCATCTATGCTCTGTGGTGAACTTACTTTGATATTTAAGCTTTAGTTTTGCACAGAAATCCCTCTCAAACACTTCTCTAGCTCTATAAATTACACCCTCCAAGTTGAGCTAGTCTACTGCAATGCATTTTTTACAGTTTTGGACATTCGATGCTAGGGTAAATGCTAGAGTGATGCTTGAGTATTGAAGTAATGCCAAAGTATAGATCAGAGAATGCATTTTCAGTTTGAAATTCAGTTGAGATTGATCTCTTGTCAAAATGCCAAGCTCTAAAGGTTCTTCTAATGCTAAGCACTTGAAGAAGGCTACAAGAAGGACAAAGTTGAAAGTGAAGAAGACCCCAGCCAAGAAACTTTGGGAGAAGCCAATTGGGTATGAATATGCTAAACAATTAGGATTCTCTAGATTTATCTCTAGCAATCTACATTTGTATGGTGAGGGAGATTTCTTTGTTCAACAAGATTAGTCATTTTGTAAGAGAGTAGACACTACCTGACAAAGGTAAGACCCTTTCATGGCTACTTATAGATTGATTTGGTTTCTCAGTTTGAGAATCTTGGAAGGGTTCTTGGACTCCTAGAGATCTATGAACATATCCCATGCTTCTTTCGATGTCTTAACGGTGTTGAGCTATCCTAGCATGACATCTTGCACATTTTGCTTGATCAGATGATATGCATACTTATCTTTCTTATCCCATTCTGCCTGAGCTCGGGCAATGGCAGGATCTGCTACAGGTGCGAAAACTGTTTGTGTAGCTGTAGATCCCGCTGCTAGCGCTGTGACAACAGGTGTAGTAGAGCTCCTGCTGGCCAAATCGAACAATGGTCTAGGTGTAGATTCATCGACATAGTCCCATTTATCCTAAAGTACAAGAATGATCTCCATTCGGTATTTCCATGTGCCATAATTGGAGTTGTCTAGCTTAGCATATGCCTCCAGATTGAGGTTGCTAGTCGTAGACATGGTGCAAGAAATGTACTCAAAGTGTCGTGAAAATCACTATCTGAATCAAATGCAAAACATTGATTGTGGCAAGTGAAATCTAAACTGTCGATGAAGATAGAACTGCAATATATAAAATCTGCTTTGAATTACAAGGCTTGTGGCAAATGATGCCGGGAATAGCCAAGAGGCTTTACAAGGCTGAAATGATGTGCACAATGCCGTGAAAATAGCCGAATAGGCTTTACAATGATGGCATGTGTGTGTGAAATCAAATCATGTGCTATCTGCCCACTGAACAATCGGCAATGCCTCTGAACACTGTGAAGTCTACTCGTTGAACTGATGACTCACTGATGAACGTCAGGTTTTAGGTAATGTGATGATGTGAAACTGTGTGTGAGCGTATGGACTGGTACTAGTCGAGGATTTCAGGCATGGCTTAGATTGGCAACTTGGGGAGATTCAAAGCATCCCCTCTATGGCGATCTAGCCTACTCTGATCTAGATCTATACCAACCGTTGATCGATAAAAGAAAAGCAAATAATTTATGTTCTTTTGTTCTTTTTATGTGTTAGGTCAGATGCATCGATATAGAGGCTGATGTGCATGTAGGAAGTGGATTTATCGATGGCGAGGCTCAAAAGTGAGTGATACTTGTGCCTAAATGTGTGTGCGATATGACGAGCGCGTAGAGCACAAAAACTTGATCGATTTTCCTTTTTGGAGCACCCTCAAATTCTTCCAGGATCAAGAGATATGGCTTGATCTAGGTGGAGGGGCAAAAGGAATGCAAATGTGCTCAATGATGATGTGGCACTCAGAAGGTCACATGCAGTGACTGTGCCTAGCAAGGACTATGCCTGTGGAGCCCTGTGCTAAGGTGGTAGGAGTGGTCACCTGAAGTGCCTGGTTTTGACTGGACAGCTTAGGGTCAGGTTGACCTAACCATGGTCTAGTTGACTAACCCCAGGGCTTATTTGACTAACCCCGGGTCTAGTGATGTCAGCAAGGGGTCAAAGTGTCATGTGGCACTGATGAGGTGGTAGCTGATTAGGCAATGATGATGTGGCACAAGTGACGTGTCTACTAACATGGCAGATGACATGGATGCTGATGTGGACTGTTGACCTTCAGTGCTGACATGGCACTTGTGATTGGACTATTGACATGGTAGTCCACGTGGACCTAGTGATGTGGTAAGAGGATAAGGTCTACTGACGTGGCAGTCGACTGCCACATGGATAGGGTGCCACGTGGCTGGTCCTTGACCAAGCCCTAAGGTGTGGTTCCCTTGTGGATGGGGATTATGACCTGCCATGTGTCAGTCTGTGGGAAGCCGAAATATCCCCAGGAATCTGGATGATTCCGTTGACCCCTCCGGATTTTCGTTGACGAAGCTCGTGGCATTTCGTTGGACTGCTCGTAGATTAGAGGTGTTGGCTATGGAGCTGGCCCGTGAGGCGACTGCAGGTCCTTGGAGTTGCGGGACACTCTCATGAGAGCCGCTAGAGCTTAGAGAGGCGTTTTGTCGGAGATGCAAGAGCCACTTTGGAAGTGCACGTTCGTAGGACGGAGCTCAGGGGTCGCTGTGTTGGCCGCTGAGAGGCGCTTGTTGCGTTGTGTAGAGGGTAGCCGTGTGTTATTGAAGGTTGCTTGGGCTATAGGTAGAACTGGTTGCTTTGCCCATTATGTGTGCTGTGTGGCCCACTGGAGATGCCTTTGTGTTGCATGCATCGTAGATATAGAGAGCTGCTTATAGTAGCAGTCCGTTGTTGTGAAGGAGTTGGAAGGATCCCGTTATGGGCTGAGGCATTGAAGGACCCATGAGCAAGAGTTGTGGGATGTGTGAGCCATCTGACTGCTTCTTAGATCATTGTCACTGGCTGGCAATGGTGTTGCAGAAGGTTCCGTTTGGCTTTGGTGTGCAGGCTCGTTGTTGCTGCTAGAGAGGCTGGCCTTAGGAAATGAATGCGAGGCGTTGCAGGTGCAGACAAAGGTCGTTTGGAGAGCCGCACAGGTCATAGGAGCCAAGAGGCTTGGCAAGGTACTGGAGCTCGATGGAGAGCTTGCATGCATTGGCGTTGGCTGTGGTCTAACATTCACAGGGGAGCCAAGGGAGGTGAGCAGCTAGTCGAAGGTAGCGTTGCAGCTTGCGTCGTCTCTGTGGATCGTGGGTTAGACGGAGCTAAGGGCTAAGGGCGTTGTTGAAGGAATAGTCGTTTGCTTTGGAAGCAGATGGCGATAGAGGCGGCTAGCTGGGGGTGTAGCCGTTGGGAGCCCATGAACATTTGATTCCAAGGAGACGTCGAATGGAAGTGCTGCGAGCCTATTGTTGCTGCCAATGTGTTGAGGAAGAGCTGAGAACAGTAGGTCGTGGTAGAAGCTTTTGCAAAGTTCTGTGTAGAAGGACGTTGATGCAGCCGACTGAAGTAGTTGCAGAGGCCCTTAGCTCATCACCTCTCTCTCTTTCTCTTAATTCTCTCTTTCCCTAAGTTCTCTCAGCTCATCACCTCTCTCTCTTTCTCTTAATTCTGTCTTTCCCTAAGTTCTCTCAGGCACAAAAAGACTCACTCAAAGTCTTATCTATCTCTCTTTCAACCGGAATTCTATCAAAGAAATCGAAGAAAACACTCAAGAAATGTAAAGAGATTAACGAAAATCTCTCTATCACTCAATGAAGAGAAATTCTCTCAAAGTGGACGGAAATTCTTTCAATGAAAGAAACTCACGATCACTCAAGAGAACTTTCAATCTCACAATCTCTCTCACTCTCTCAAGAATCGCAATGCCTCAACGAAAGGCAAGGGAGCTCTGATATGATGACAAAGTATAAAGAGGGGAGAGGAGAAGAGTAGAGATGAGGAGAGAGAGCACACCACAAATGACTAACTGTACACTAGATTTAGTTGAAAATGTAATATATATACAAACCCTCTCTCTCTCTCTCTCTCTCTCTCTCTCTCTCTCTCTCTCTCTCTCACTCACTGAGTACGTTATTCCCCTCAGGGATGCTTCATCTTCCCCCCATCATTTGATAGAGAGAGATGCATCCCTTGATGTTCTCCTCGCAACTAGCAAGTTTAATGAGGATGTCGAACAAGAGCCCGAGGATCCTTCTACGTCCACAAGTGGTGGAGCGGGTCCATCCACAAGTGGTGGAGTGGATGTGGTACCCTAGACATGGAACCTAGGGAGCATGTTATAGTGACCTAGCCAAAGAGCAACAAGCTGAGAGCCATACCCATCCTCCACCTACAATCCTAATGAGGAAGCAACGAAGCCACACCTCACATCGATTGATCCAATCACTATTGAGGGTGAGGAATATCTTACCCTATTAGAAGTGATGGAGAAAACCGGTCTTTCAAGAGGATGAGGTACTATGCCAACTTGCAAATGACACCAACAAGGATATCATTGACTTTGGTGCCCCCATTGATCCAATCGTCAATGAGATCACATGCTTTGATGACTCAAGCCTCCACAATTTAGAGGCAATTCGTCTCATACAGAAGGCAATCGAGGATGTTGAGCCAGAGTACCAAATGTCAAAGGAGGAATTCCTGGACTTGTAGAGGTCATTGTTTGGAACAACGATGAAGAAGCTGGCCCTTCAAGTCAACATGAAGTGCAAGGCTGACTAGAAAAGGGATTCTAATTGGACACTGTAGCAGCAGCTCTGCTTGACACCCTTGTGACGATGAGGCCAAAAAGGTATGTACCCTTAATAACTTAGGAATCAGGGTTTCTTTCATCATTTGATTCCATATCATCTACAGACTTCTCTAGGCTCTATTTTTAATGGAAAATATGTCTGTCTTCACCTTGTAGGAAACTAAAACTAGGGTTTTGAGAGTGCTCTCAACGGAAGCAAGAATGGAAGAAGGAGAGAGAGAGACAGAGAGCTAGACAAGTTTGGTGGGTGCAGAACCACCCTAATCTTCTTTTTCATTCATTTATATATGTGTTTGAGTATTGTACATAACCGGGGTAAAGGCACAGTGACCTTTAACCCCCACAACCTCCCACTTAAAGGACAATGTGCCTTTAAGGGAGAACGACCAGTGAACATACTATCCAATGCCCATCAATACATGACAATACTCAAACCGCTGACTAGGCAGACTCTTCGTCAGCATATCTGCAGGGTTGTCATCTGTATGAACCTTGACAAGCTCTATGCGCTTGTCCTCAAGTACCTCCCTGATGAAATGGTACCTGACCTCAATGTGTTTGGTCTTTGCATGAAAGACTGGATTTCGTGCTAGCTGAATAGCACTCATGGAATCACTATGCAGTGTCGGTACACCTATATGAATCCCCAAATCTCCCACTAGTTGATCAAGCCATATAGCCTCCTTGCAACCCTCTGTGGCTGCAACATACTCAGCCTCTGTGGTAGACAAAGCAACACACTTCTGTGCACGAGACATCCACGACACTGCACCACCTGCAAAGGTGAACACATAACCAGAAGTGGATCTCCTACTATCCACATGCCCTGCATAGTCTGAATCTGTGTACCCAAGTACATGCATGTCTCCTTTACCAAAGCAAATGCACATCTCTTTGGTACCCTTCATGTACCTCATGATGCACTTAACTGCCTCCCAATGCCTCTTTCCTGGATTAGCCATATACCGGCTAACAAGTCCCACTGCAAATGCAATGTCTGGTCTAGTAGCTATCATAGCATACATAAGACTCCCAACTGCTGATGCATAAGGAACCTTGGCCATCATGGCCCTCTCCTCATCTGATTTGGGACTATCTGTATGACTCAGTTTCACATATGGAGGCAATGGAGTACTCACTGCCTTCCCCCCCTCCATATTGAAATGTTGCAATACTTTTGTAACATACTCTTTTTGTGAAAGCCAAAGGAGTTTCCTACTCCGATCACGCGTGATGCGCATACCAAGAATATGACCTGCAAATCCCAAATCCTTCATATCAAAGGCCTCATGCAACTTGGCCTTTAATGCATCTAGCTCATAAGTATTCTTGCTAGCCAATAGCATATCATCCACATATAGTGCCAAGATTATCAGGCTATTATCCTTAGCCCTTTTAGTGTAGAGGCAGTGATCAATTTTACTCCTTCTAAAACCCTGGGACCGAATGAAAGCATCAAACTTCTGATACCATTCTCTAGGCACTTGCTTAAGACCATAGAGACTCTTCTTCAGCTTGCAAACTAAATGCTCTTTGCCCTTTTCTTCAAAGCCTTCCGGCTGCACCATGTAAATTTCCTCATGCAAATCCCCATGCAAGAAAGCTGTCTTGACATCCATTTGCATAAGCTCCATATCCTCTAATGCCACTAGTCCAAGCATGCATCTAAGTGTGGTCATCAAAGAGTGCCTTCTTTAAGAGATCCATGTGATGGGTGACAAATTCTTCATTACAAAATAAAAAGGGGGCCCTTTTGAGAATTATTAAAATATTAGAGGCTTGGATAAGGGAATATGTAATCCATCAAGGAGATTATGCCATGTGGACTTCTCTATAACACGTGTCCCAAATCTAGAAGAAATTCCATTTTTTTCACAAAATACCTACAAAAACGTCATTGGTGCTTCACATTATGATATTACCTTTGGCAAGCCTAGCCTGACCATGTCAAGCCTCCTTGTTTTCCTCCCATCCATCTATCCCCTAACTAGAACTATACTCACGTTTTCCTTCTAGTTCAACTATTTGGCTCAGTCCTTTAACTTTCAAACCAACTATCTCACTCCTCTCTCTCTTCCAAAACATTTTACCACCTCCCAAAATGTATTCCTATCACTTTTTAGTAGCTTGTTTCAAACTATCTTTCATGTTTTTCATTCGAAAATCTCTCAAAGAAAACTTCTATCCAAGCTCTACTCGTCCCTCTTCTCTCTTACTTCGCTATCTCTTTCATCCCTTCTCCACTTGCTCCTCTCTCTCTTAGAAATGAAAGATTCACCTGCTTTGCTTGGAAGGAGAAAGAAAAATAGGCGTTTTATCATTTTTCGACCCTCTCTGTGCCTTATTAAAGCTTAAAGAATCATTCCCAGAAGAAAAGACACATATTTTCAAGGTGGGGAAGTGATTCCACTTTCAAATATGTCTTTTTACTAAGTACATACGCTTTTTTATGTGACAATATATCTATATGTTTGTTGTAAAAAGGCAAAGAGGAGAAATAGATAAAGGTAAATGATATTTGAAGCTACAGCACTATTTTTGAAGTTGTTTCTTCTCTAGTATAGGAGAAACAAAGAGAGAGAGGCAGGGATAGAAGGAAAAAATGAGAGAGGGATTGTATTTCAAACTATTGTAAGTTCTTTTATTTGAGGGTGATAAGAGGAGGAGAGTGATCATATTTTGAATTGCTATGTACTTGAATTGTTTGAGGGGGATATGAGAGAGAGAGAGAGAGAGAGAGAGAGAGAGAGATGATATGCATATTTTGTTTGTTTGTGTGAGGGGTAGGGGAAAGACAGTAAGGAATAAATTTTATATTCTGAACTAAGTATTTCAAAATAATTTCTTGTTTGTGTGTGTGAATGAGTAGCTTGAAGGAAAGAGGGAAGGAGGGAGAGAATGAGAGAGAGAGAGAGAGAGAGAGAGATCATCTTGAAGTATTTTCAAACATTTGTGTTAGGGATTAGGTTAAAAGAGAGAGGAAAAGAGGGGCAAATAAAGAGAGAGACAGAGGAAGATAGCTTTAGAGAAAGACAAAGAGAGAGAGAGAGAGAGAGAGAGAGAGAGAGATAGAGAGAGTTTGAAGGGGAGAGAGAGAGAGAGAGAGACAGAGAGACAGAGAGAGAGTTTGCATATAAACATTGTGAATTCTGAGGGAGATATGTTTATGGGTGAGGAGAGAGAGGATGAGAGCTATACTTAATCATATGGTATTGGAGTAGGGACTATGGAGATGGAAAATACTAGATATCGAGGTATTTATGGTTTGTTATACTGAAAAACATCAAGGATGAGCATCAAGAATGGATTCGTTAGTTCTATAGGAAATATTATTGAATCACAATTCAACCCACTAATTGTGGGTGTTATAAAGTGGCTCAAAATGAAATAGAGCACATCTCCAAACATTGGAAAGGTATAGTCTTGGATTTTGAAATGTCTCCTAATAACAAAACAGTCGCTTGTGTATATATACAACATGCCTTTACCCATGAGATAGATAGGTGCATACGGATGTAGGCCTTTCATATGGTAGGCCCAATTGTAAGTACTTCACAGTGTATTAGGGTCATGCTTTAAAGTATTTTCATTTAGCTAGAGACATTGGAAATCCTTGTATTTGTTTGATAGATTTTTGTCCATCCAATTACAGGGAGTGGGATCTTGCAACATGCATAATTGGGGTGTTGGATGTCCTTTATATGCTGAGATTGATAGTCTTCAGTATGAAGGTCAGACACCATCAGAGTTAAAGAAGGATGGGACCTTCTTTTATGACTCTATGTTCATCATATGGAAGATTAGAATCTCTTCCCTTGCCTTCTTTTGGCAGTCCGGAGTGGCTGCTTCCAAGCGAATCACATAGAAGTAGAATGTTCAATGATGTGAGAAATGCTATGAAGCCAATTACTAGTGGACAAAATGCTCCCATGCTTTGTTGATTTCTTTGCTAATTGTAAATAATTGTGGAAAACAAAGATAACATATACTTGCAAGAGCTTAGAAGTAGACTTGTGTGAACTATTTAACAATGGATCGACAATAAGAATAGGCCATAGTGAAGACTTGGTACAATGTCGATTGAACACTTCAAATGTGACATTTCGATAAGTGAATCTAACCATTCTTGCTTATATAAAAAAGGAAAATGTTACAAGCTATTATTATTGATAGATTTCAAATTTTGCAAGTATTTCATTGGAAACCCAAATCTTTGCATGTCTTAGATGGAAAATCCTACAATGGGAAGCGATGGATGGTGATTTGCACGATGGGACTCATAGCCCGATTATTGAGGTATTCATTTATCGGCAAGGACATATGGATCTGATGTTGTAATTGGAAGAGGAGTGGACCATGTGGTTTATTAGAGAAGAAATGCAGTTGGCAACCTCAAGCCCTCCCCAAGACAATTATTTTAGACTTGATAATTGCAACCTTAGATATAGGGATGAGATAAACATCCTTTGTAAGAATTGTTGTCCCCCACATACTCTAGCAAGAATAGAGACATGATGGCCGGGGTCCATCTTTTTGTCCCAAAGATTGGAGAGTAATAATATGTGGTTTCTTTGATTTTAGTGTTTCAACACTTAGCCATGAGGAATTGTTAGATGTATGAATAGACCTTACAAATACTATAAAGCAATCTTTCATTGATTGTTAAGAGTGTATTTAATCATTAGCACCTATAGACTCCATGGGCTGAATAACTAATTAACAAATCTTATCATTTTAAAACCATGTGGATATGTATATATGTGTATTATCCGGTCCATGTGTGTGTGTGTGTGTGTGTGTGTGTGTGTGTGTGTGTGTGTGTGTGTGTGAGAGAGAGAGAGAGAGAGAGAGAGAGTGAGAGAGAGAGAGAGAGAGAGAGAGAGAGAGAGAGAGAGAGAGAGCACAATTCAGAATGAGGAAGGAATTAGGAAGGCCTTTAGAGAATGTTAGGACAATATGACGTATGGAACAATATGCCAACAGGTTGAGTTAAGTCAAGATTTATGTGGAAAAAGAAACAAATCTTATATGGAGTAGATAATATTAGAGCTCTTTGTTAGCTTTTTTCTCTCAAACATTGTTATTCTTCCATTTTTTTAAATTGAATGTATGGGAAATCTACCCTTACAAGCATGGGATTCATGAAATATGGGATTCATGGCATGCAAAAGGCTGTGGCCACGAAGGGGAAGGAGAGAGAGAGAGAGGGGGGGGGAGGAAGAGGGAGGGAGGGGAGGAGAGAGAGAGAAGGGCGGGTGGGGGTGGGGGGGGAGAGGGAGAGGGAAAGGGAGAGGGAGAGGGAGGGAGGGAGGGGAGGAGAGAGAGAGAGAGAGAGAGAGAGAGAGAGAGAGAGAGAGAGAGAGAGAGAGAGAGAGAGAGAGAGAGAGAGAGAGAAAGAGATATTTTTATTGTTTTTACTTTTTAATTTTAGCATTTTTATGGCAATGCCCCTTTATAAAGTGCATTACTAAGTGTCATTTTCACATTGTTACTCTTCCCACTCCTACATGACCCTACTTTCCATAGCCTCTTTTCGTCTTCCCCAGCATCCTCCCAAACTCATGGCTTCTACCAAGAGAAACCTTTAACCAATGGACTTCATCCATACATTCCCATGCCTTAACAGACCAGATTTCCCCTATCCTTTGCAAGCCACTCAATCTCGAATCACACTTGAGATCTTTCCTTCTTGTTGATAATCCCTCTCTTTAGTTTATCGATAGACTTATCCATGGGCAATCTCTGATGATGGCTACCTCCCCTCACCAATGGGTCCATTGGCTATTTTGAGCTCTCTTGACTAGAGCGCTAACTCTAAGAAGACTCTTGGTGGGCCATGGATAATGTCCCCCCCCTCTGTGTGTGTGTGTGTGTGTGTGTGTGTGTGTGTGTGTGTGTGTGAGAGAGAGGATGCTATTCCCTTGGAGGATGCTTCATCTTCCCCCCTTCATTTGATATGCTATTCCCCTCGAGAATGCTTCATCTTCCCACATTATTTGATAGAGAGAGATGCAACCCTTGCTGTTCTCCTTGCAACTAGCAAGTTTGATGAGTCAGCAACCAAGCCACACCTTGCATTGATTGATCCAATCACTATTGAGGGTGAGGAATACCTTACCCTATTAGAAGTGATGGAAGAAAACCGGTCTTTCAAGAGGCAATGCGCCTTGAAAAGTGCATTTTTTATTTTACTATTTTTATGGCAATGCCCCTTTATAAAGTGCATTACTAAGTGTCATTTTCACATTGTCACGATTCCCACTGCTACATAACCTTGCTTTCCACAGCCTCTTTTTCATCTTCCTTTAAATGATTGCTTACAATCACCCACATACCAATAAATCTTCCCAAATTAAAGCCCCTAAGACCTTTGCAAGACATCGTAGATAGAGATCTTTGTGACCAAGATAGGGAAGAACCAAAAATGGTCTTAGTTTACTAGTAGAACCTTCTATAGGCTTGAAGGGGCCAAACAAGTAGCTAGTCAACTAGTGAGAGTACAAGCCATGATCTAGAAAAGAGTTGACCAGGCAATTACCAGCCAAAAGGGTTGCTCTTGGCATATTCTAGACATTCCCTAGGCAATGAGCTAGGTTATTTAAAAATAGGCTAGATTTTTTGATAGCCAATTGCTTTTCTCTTTTCCCATGATCAACACCTTTGGATTGTTGGTTTTTCAAGCTTTAGTAGAAGTTCTTTCATCTATGACAAAAAATTAATTAAGATGATCAAGATTGATTTGAAAAAATGTTTTCCATGCCTCACAATTATTACCATTTATATGAATAGTTTAATAGACAATATAGGCTTGAATACTTTTCACTTAAATTAAGAATTGGTAATTTGAACTTAATATTGTTATCACCAAAAGAATAAGGCAATCAAAATTAATTTAAAATAGTCTTTTTTATGCCTCTGAATGATTACCATATATAATTATTTAGCCATTAGGCAATACTAGAGGTCATGATTCACATGTTCATGAATATAGAAGTAATGGAGATTGACTTTTCATTTATGAAAGACTAGAATTGATACATGGAAAACATTTCACGAGAGAAACCCTTATGGTTTGATTTGCTTGTATCCTTGTATCAAAATTAATCAAGGATTCGATATGTGATATGGCTTTTGTTGGGATATTTTATAGCCAAAGGCGTGGGAACTAGGCCTAGTATTTGTCCAAGAGTCCTAGCAACAATGTCCTAAAGTGTACGGTTACAAATGTGCCTTTAAGGTGGCCACTTGTCCCACTCCTTAGCTTAGATTTGATTGTTTTATTATGTGAGACCATCTTTGAGGTCATGGAGACTCCCTCCAGTAACATCATATGTGATGTGCGTGAGTGTGAGAAGATGAGGCTAGCCAGCCTACAAAATGTCACCATTGTACTTGCCTTTCACAATCAACAATCTATTTTGTGCATTGTGCCCAACAGTCTCCATCATGTGATTGCATCCACTCCCACCATGTTTTCCTACATGCTACTAGAGCTTGGCCTCTCACACATCATCCATTCTTGTTTGCCATGATGCTTTTTAGTCTATGCATTACTGTATTCTTGTCTCTGATTCCCTTTGCTAGTGCTACATTGCTATTCCTCTATAGAAGACTACACTATTCTTCATAATGTAGTTGCTTTTAAATTTGTGAATCACTACTCCTGTTCGCTTGGTTTACTACTCAAGAATTGATCAAGAATTGATCACTGCTACTGTTGCTACTACTGCCTCCAACTGCACTACCATTGATGCCACCATGCACAGTACATTTCTTTCTTTTGTAGCAAAGAAACATGCATCTAGTGCCCTATTCTATTGTTGAAGCCGTTGTTTCTAAAGTGCTCATTGAAGGTCTCTATTGTGTATGCACAATCCTGATTTGTCACTATATTTTTGCAGCAAAAGCCAAGCTCAACCCTAGCCTTCTCCTATGACACTTCCTACATTCTATCATTGAATCTCTTCTTGAAGTTTTCCCTTTCTTGTTTCTCCTCAAAATCTTCATTTGGATAAGATTTTGATAGTTATATCCTTTAGCTTTTAGAGATTTTTTAAATTTTCTTCTCTTTGATTAGAATTGAAGCCTCTAGCATGTATATTTTGAGGCTATCATGAAATTTGTGTAGGTTCACCTTTACTTTGCACATTAAATTGGGGATTTTGCCAAATTAGGCATAACTTCTCCTATTGCCTTTGCCAACATATCCTGACATTCATGCCAAGATCTTCATTGACACTCAAATGCAAGAATGTGTGTATATTTATATTCAGTAGTTGTGTGGGACATCTCTCATCTCAAGATATACATTTTTATTTCTCCACTTATTTATTTATTTTGTGTGAGTGGGCTCTTTGCCCTTGCTATGCATAAAATGAATGCTTTCTTGAGTCAGTAAAGGTATCCCCCTTGAGTAGCCCCTCTAAAATGACTATATTTGCATTATCATTAGTTCAAAACTTTTAGATATTCACAATACTTGGTTAAAAGCCAAAATTTTTTGTTCTCCCATATCAGGCTTGGCCAAGTTTCAAGATGTTAGTGCAGTTGTTCCCTAGACCTATGATTTGGTCATGCTTAGACTTGAGCCTCTGATCATGTTTGAACATATAACCATGAGGGGGCTTAGTTCAACCTCTAAACCTTTAGCCTTTGAGATTGCATGGGGTGTGCCATCATAGACCTTGTTATGGTTTTCTCTTAGTAACATCGCCCTTTTCTCCAAATGGGAACTTGTTGAGATATTTCATAGCCAAAGGTGTGGGAATATGAGTGTCATATCAAATGGTCTCGTACTTACTAATTTATTTTCTTGTTGGGCAGCACATTTTACATGCTCATGCACAATTTATGGCATTGGAAAAGCATTGGAGTGTGGTCCACTCAAGGCATGGAAAGATTGCATTGGCAAGCATGTTGTGCATATCACAGAGCAACCCAACATGGGGGTGGTAGAACTAAGTCAAGCCCAATGATTCAATTGGTTCAATGGTGGTACATGCATATTGAAATACAAGCAAATGCAACACTAGAATTCAAAGAGTCCTTAGTGTCCCAGGTAGTGCGAGATGTTAATGCTAAACATTGAAGAAGAATATACAATTCATCAGATGCAAGATAAAATCATGCAAGGTGGTGTGCAACCCATCACAAAGAAGGGCTAATATGGATGGAGCTAGATGAGGTTGATGGTGTAGACTCTTCCTATTGGCTCTTTCCCACGGCTTCTACAGGAATAGCAGGCTATTCTTGGTATGCAGGGTTTCAAGGCTTTTTGTCACCTACAGATATATTGGGGTTGTTGTTTGTAGTATACGAGTAACTTAGGACCTCGAGTCATATTCCAATGAGAGACGTAGGCTTAAGTGTGGTAAGCAAACATAGTGCATGCATGTGTGAAAGGAACATGCATCATCATGGTTGAGGTAATGAACGCTTTTGCCTTCATTGGGGGTTGAAGGGTTTAGGAGGAGTTTAAGGGTTAGAGGGAGGTTCATGGTTTAGAAAGAGGTTCCAAGGTTTAGAAAGAGGCTCCAAAGTTTAGAAAGAGGTTTCAGGGTTTAGAAAGAGGTTCCAGAGTTTAGAAGAGATTCCAAAGTTTAGAAGAGGCTCAAGGGTTAGAAGGAGGATCTAAGGTTCAGGGTAGAGTACATGGTGGAGAACTCATCTCCCTCGTAGATCATGGAGGTTAAGGGTTGAGGAACTAGCACGTCAATCATCTCAATTCCTAGCTAACCACACTCACAATCATGAAAGTATTAATGGAGGCAGAATTGTAAAAACTAGAAACATGGGATTAATGCAGGTATATGATATTTTAAGAGGCCTCAAATACCATGGAAGCGGTTGCAATCTTTCATTCGTGCTGACCGCGAGAATTTGTCTGAAGAAGCATGTGATGCCCAGAACTGCTGTCTGTCAGACTGTCCAACAGGCATTACCTCATGTGTTACTTAGTGCTTTGATAAAGCACCATTGTAAACCATCTTATCGAGGTGATATGTGGAGCCGAAAGAGGGAGACAACATTTGAATTTCATTGATAAACCTCTCACAATCAAACAGGGATAGCATGTGCATGAGTGTGACACAAAAACCAATACCATTCTAGAACAATGCACACAAATCAGAGTTTCCAAATCCCTAGATGATGTGGCAATGCCATGCAGCAGGCCAAAATTATTTTCCTGTAGGACAAGCCCTATCAGAGATACTTGATAATCTCACCTATGAGGACAATATGTACCCCCAAGTACTTCATCCGCCGCTGGGCATCCACTAAGGGGCTGCTTCTACGCTACTAGACCTGATGGCGAATGTTTTTGACCAACTGCACCTAGATCCAGACAATTTGCAAAACACTTTAATGACGGCTAAGAGACGAGCAACACATTCTGGATCTTCTTGGGTGAAGGACACCGTATCATCAGTAAATAGCTAATTACATATTTGCTTACCTAAGGGAAGTGTGACCCCATTGATCGATCTTGCCATGACTTGTTTCTTTATTATTGCCATAAGCGACACGGTGCATAGTGCAAAAATTAGTAGTGCGAGTGGGAAGACTTGGTGAATGGATATCCTAAGCTTGAAGTGCCCAACCCCTCCCCCATTCACACATAGTACCGGACCGGCATTGCCAACCAAGAATTTGACCTTCTTCACAAACCCCAGGCCAAACCCCAGGTGCTCCAGAGTCCCCAAGATGAAGTCCCACCTGATTCAATCATAAGCCTTATCTAGATCTATGCCAAACATAACTACCTTCTAACCTATGGAGACAGTGTGATCAAGAGCTATACCTACATTCAAGATGTTTTCATAAATATCCCTTCCCTTGATGAAGCTCGTCTACTCCGTGTTGATCACAGCTATGAGCATACACCACGGATCTGAGGAAGAAGGTGTAAGAGCATGGGGGAAAGGAGGGAGAGAAGGAGGGAGGAGGAGGAGGGAGGAGGAGGAGGAGGAGGAGGAGTAGGGAGGAGGAGGAGGAGAAGGGAGGAGGAGAAGGGAGGAGGAGGAGGAGAGGATGGGTTGCAAGGTTGGAGGAGAGGGGAGGAGTTGCAAGGTTAGGACATGCTTTTGGATATGGAGTGCAAGGAAGCATGGACACTTGAGACAATTGCTTGGAATACCAAAGGGCTCTCATGCAAACTACCTAGACCCCTTTGCTCTAAGTAAGATGTTGCTTCCTTGGAAAGAGCATAAGTCGATGTGGGTGGCCAAACAAGTTCCAGTGACTGGGCCCCGTCAATGGCTGTGTAGGCTGGTGGTGACTGGGGTGGCATTTGTTCTTCTTGGTCATGCATGCGGTCACCATGGTTGAGAGGATGTAGATGGCTATGAACTCTGGAGGGGGTCTTGTGGTTGAGGCAGTGGGCTCTTTCTGTGCATCCTCTTTAGTGGCAGCGTCTTTTCTGAACCTACATCCATGTGCATGTGATGTACCATTGATCATTAGATTGGTTGGCATGCAGGTATGACCTTTCTGTATATGTGTGAGAGATCTTATTTTTATACATGCTTTTAGAGTGTGGAATGAAAGTGTGTGGCATAATTATTCATGCAATCATCTATGTGTCTAAGTGAAAGCGTGTGAGTGCACGTGACGTAGTAGCTAGATAGGGACTAACTATATGCTTTTTTTATTGCTGGGAATTTCATAGGGTAGCTAGAACTCAGGCATCACTTCTGAGCCCTAGGTTAGAATTGATTGATGCTACCTATATGTGCGAAGACATACATATGCAAGTGAGTGCTCGTGATACAATCTAATCCTAACTTAGGAAGACTTCATTTCCCAAATCTTTGTTTTTGTCAAGGATGGCTTGCGTGTTGAAGTAGTAACACTTGAGGCGGCTCCCGTTTATTGTTGTGTTGAATTGGACTCCATCCAATGTTTCTAGCAACACAGCTCTGATGGAGTTCATCTTTTGTACTCAGTAGGGTCCTTGACCTAGATACTTCAGTTTCCCTTTGTGTACTTTATCATTGTATAACAAAACCAAGTCACCTTCCTTGATGTCTTTAGCTTTAATATTTCTGTCAAATCATGCCTTTCCTCTGCATTTTTCTGTTGTCATGGCATTGTAGGTGACTAGTCTGTTTTTGTATGCTTCTCTAATTGATAGAGTCTTTCTTTCAAGGATTCATGGTCTCCCATGCATTCCTGTACAACTATGTGTAGGCTTGGTATTACAAATTCTAGTGGGACCACAGCTTCAACACCGTACACCAATTGAAAAGGTGTGTTCCTTGTACTGACCTTGAGTGTGGTTCTGTATGCCCATAAGGCTGCATTCAGTTTCTCTGCCCAATTAGAATGCTATGGTTCTACTACCTTGGTGAGGATAATGCATATTATTTTGTTGGTGGATTCGGATTGTCCATTCCCTTGGGGGTGGTAGGGTGTGCTTTTTCTATGGATTACCATAAAGCCGGACAAGAGTTCTTGGATTACCTCATTGACAAAATGTGTGCCTCTATCCGACACAATTTCAATGGGGCATCCAAATCGAGTGATCACATTTTCGTATAAGAATCTTGCTGTGCTTTTGGCATCTGCCTTTCTAATTGCTTTAGCTTCGGCCCATTTTGTAAAGTAATCAATGGCCACAATGAAGTAGCGTGCATGTGTTCCTTTTGCTACTGGATGGATGGGACCCACATAGTCAATCCCCCATTTTTCAAATGGTTTTTGTGCAACAACTATTGTTAGGGGATTGAAGTCTTTGTGTTGTGGTATAGTAGTCCATTGGCATACATCACAGCCTTTTAAATATTCATAGGCATCTGCCCAAAGTGTTGGCCACTAGTAGCCTACGAGGAGGACTTTTCTTGTTGTGGCTTCCCCTTGGAAGTGTCCTCTTGCAATGCCTTCATGGACATCACTCTTTAGGATTGGCATGATCTCATGAGGCATTACACATCTTCTTAATACCTGGTCCTTGCCCATCTTGTACATTTGTCCTCCAATGAGTTGATAGGGTGCAGCCTTTAGAATTAGTTTTTTGGCATCTACTACTTTCATTTCAGGGGGTGGTCTTCCTGTCATTAAGTACCCAATGATATCTCCACACCACTCTAGAATAGCATCTATTTGAAATAGTGTGGAATCTGGTAAGTCATCTTCTACTCGAGTGGCTTCTTCTTTCGACTTGAGACGAGACATGTGATCGACAATGTAGTATTGGGCACCTTTGCAGACCACTATTTTAAAGTTGAATTCTTGAAGCAAGAGGAGCCATCTGGTTATTCTTCCTATTGTACATGGACAGTTCACAAGATAAAGCAATGCTTGATGGTCGGTGCAGAAGACAAAATCATTTGCCAATAGATAGTGCCAAAATTTCTTTACACTATACACCATTGCTAGGGCTTCTCTTTCTATGGTGGTATAGTTGATCTCTGCATCATTGAGTTGTCGACTGGCAAAGTAGAATGGGTAGTCTTTCTTATGTTCACCAGGTCGACAAAGCACACTCCCAATTGGATACTTGGGCCCATCAGTATGAACATGAAAATCAATATCCCAATTGGGAGATATAAGGATGGGTGCTATGATTAGGCACCACTTTAAAAGCTCAAAGGCTTGGCTGCACTCTTTGGTCCATAAGAATTCCACTAATAATTTATAAAGTGGTCTAGCCATCATGGCATATCACAATATAAATCTTCTATAATAGCCGGCATTCCCATAAAGACCTGTACACCATTGGAATTTGTAGGAGGAGGTAATTCTATGATGATTTTGATTTTGTCCATGTCAGTGGTTGCAATCCCATGTTGAGAGATGATGTGTCCCAAAACAACTCTGTTGGTGACCATGAACTGGCATTTTGTTAGATTTAGGGAGATGCCATACTCCCTGCATTTGATTAGTACTGCTTCAAGACATTTGAAGTGGTCTTTTTTTTTTTGAATGGATGCACAAATCATCCAAGAACACCTGTAAAAACTTATTCATAAATGACTTGAAAGTTGTGAACATGACTCGCTGCTGGAATGTGGCCGGGGCATTACAAACGCCGAATGGCATGACTCTATATGCAAAAATACCCCATTCTATAGCAAATTCTGTTTTTGATTGGTCTTTAGCAGCAATTTGCACTTGGTTATAGCCACTGAAGCCATCCAAGAAGCTATATATTTCGGAGCCTACCAGCTTTTCCAATAGTGTTTCTATTAAGGGTAGGGGATAGTGATCCCTAATTGTGGTGGCATTCACATTTTTTAAGTTTATGCATATTATGAGCTTCTTGTTGTGTTTAGGCACAGTGACAATGGGTGAAACCCAATCAGTGTGCTCTATCTCGTAGATGAATCTGGCATCTAGGAGTTTTTCCTGCTCATCATAAACCATGGTGCCGTACTTAGGATTAGTGCGATAAGGTCCACATACCCTAGGGTGAGCACCTTCCCTTATAGGTATCATGTCGACTGCCACGTCTGGTGAAATTCCTTTCATCTCTTTGTATGACCATGCTAGGCAATCATGATATTCCATTAGGAGTGCTTTGAGTTTGGTTTCATCTTCTTGTCGAAGCTGTTTTCCAATGAAAACCAATTTTTCTTCCTCCCCTTCAAGGGCAAGGTTTATTGTGCGTGTTTTTTTCGATCCCTCATAGATTGGAGTTTTTCCAATGCTATCAATTTCTTGAACTTCAGATTCTCTTAGTGGTCTTGGCATTGCTATTGGTGCACTGCCACTTGTGTAATTCTTGAAGTATTCAGGCATTTCTCAAAGATCGGCCTCTGATGGTGTTGAACTAGCTTGACATGTGCCATGTGTACTAGGTGGCATAGTTGCATTTACCAATTTGTTAGGCTCTTCTTGAGTTTCTTTTTCTGAAGTCTCTTGATCGAGCTTCATCTACACATTTGGCTTTTATTTTTGAAACTTCTTATGTTGGGAAATGTGGGTAACTTTTCCACTAGTAAGGTGTTTCCAAGTAAGGGTTCATTTGCTGTGCATACTCCCTCGAATCCCTCAGGGGACCATTGAAGAGGCAGTGGTTCTAATTTTGACGTGGAGCTTTGCAAGGTACAATTCGACGATCCTTGTTTGGACTCGTTCGAATTCATTGAAGTGTTCGGCCTTGGCTTTTCTGTGATTTCCTCCTTCAGCTTTGTTGCGGGATCTTTTGCTGTTATTCAACTTTGGACGTTCAACTTTTGGGAGCTCAACTACCATTAGGGCATGCAGAATGACTAAGTCATTATCAAAGATTTGATCTTCAATTCTAGCATTCTCAGCCTCTATTTCAAGGTCCCAAGGAAAATCTGAGTCATCATTGGTATGGGTATCTTCTTCAGGTTCATTATTCCACTCAAGGTCAGCCATAAAGAATGGCACCTCTAGATCGATTGGTTCTTCATGTGTGAGTAGAGGATCTACCTGTAGCACCTTAACATCAATCTACGAGAAGATGGGGCTAATGAATGGCAGTTATCGATGGTTGCTAATGTTTGTATCTAGTTATTTACATTGCTTTGTGAATCGCCCGCTATGGCATGCTTTTGCAAGGGAGCTGATTTGCTTGAGATTGTCATTGAAGATGTATCATCCAATGCTCTATCCAGTGATTTTCTCCACAACTGTAGCACTTGATTGGTGCTCAATATGTAATGGGACGTACTTGATTTGCATAAACTGGTATTAGACCCTCTGTACCTTCTACATAGTACATTGGGTACTCTGTTTCATACCCAAATGATGAGTCTACTTCCTCGGCTTGTAATTGATATATTGGAACTACTGAAGGAGCTGGATTTGGCGCTCTTGGATATGGTCGTGTATTCGGATTCCTGAGTAGTTGTGGGACTTGTGTGTGAACGGGAACAGGATTTAGCCTCGGAGCTGGGGGCACTTGTGCAACTGTCGATTGCCTATACACTGGCATGCATGCCACCTGGTATTGTTGAGGTCGAGGTGGGTTGTTGTGCATGTTGAAGATGCAACTATTTTCATCATGGCCGCCGACGACACATATATGGCACCACAACCTTGGTGGTGTATTTGCTTGTGTAGTGATCCTAGCTCTTAGGACCAGGCACTCATTTGCTGTATGATTGGCCATGCAGTGTGGACACCAGACATTTTCTCGCCATGGATATGTCTAAGTTGGCGGCTGACACAAGTGAAGTTTTTGTTCCATGGCCTGCATCATGTCTTCTTTCAGCTTCATGATCATGGCCTCTAGGCGATCTTCATTTAATGTTTTGGCAGTGGACTTTGATTTGCCCTTTTTTGAGCACTTATCTCATGCACTAGATTTGCCGTCATCACTGCTAGTGTTTGAGTCGGTCATGCCATCCTCGATGTTAATGGCTACCGCATGAGCAGCACTGAACGTTTCATAGTTGCTAATCTTTTTCATATCCTTTCGGATTTTCTTTCTTCGTCCTGCAATGAACCAAGCCATGAGGTACTTTGCATCGGGATGTGGGTCACATTTGGCGATTAATCTTTTCATCTTACCCAGGTACATTTGTACATCTTCTCGACGGCCTTGTTCGATCTTGCTTAGTTGGAGAGCGGGATCATCTTGTAGCCTCTCCATTTGAAAGCGTCTTTTAAATTCTGTTTAAAGAAAGTCCCATATGGCACGCTCTTCCACTAGAAGGTCTAGGTACCATTCAGATGCTGCATCAGTTAAGGCCATGCGAAACCAGACCACCTGGTTTCATGGGATTGATCTCCACGTGTTCGGCATGCGGCATCAAAATGCTGGAGGAATCGAGCTGGGTCTCCCCTACCATTATATTTGGAAAGTTTCAGTTTTCCAAGGGGCGCCTGCCTTGATTGTTATTATTTCTTTGATTAAAGAAATTATCAATCTCTCCATCGAGGTCGATATCCCCATTATTGTCGCGATGGCGTCCAGCCATATTGTGGCATGGAGGAGTTAAAGGGATTGCTTGATTTTCAAGGGGGGATTCAGGGTAGAGGATTGTCCGGGGTGGTGGTTGCAGTGAAGTTGTATGTGGATTTGGGAAGTGTTGAAGTCAGAGGCATTGGCCGAAACGTAGTTGCATGCAGATTGGACAAGATTTGCAAAGGGTGTCTCTGTCGCAAGTGCGGGTGTTGATATAGTTTTGTTTGAGGGTTAGAGTGGTGTTAGTTTTATAGGGACAATTGTGTTAATAATGTGTCCAAGATTGGCCTACGTGTGTAGGGAAATGTGTTGGTGCAGACGGATCGTCAATTTGAGGTCATGATGTAAAGATACGAGTGCATTTGTGCGAAATGAGGCCCACACGGGGGCACAAATGAGCAAGTGCTAGGGATGTCAAAATGGTGTTCAATGGACTAGAAAAATGCCCCATAGCGTGGTGTTTTCGTGTGTGAAATTCTGGTTCAAACAGGGTCCAGTTTGTGTCCCAAACGAGCGCGATACGAAGTGTTGAAGTAGGGGTAAAATTGGCCTTTTGGGGAAGGGGGGGACCTTGGTCTTAAGGTTGGTGTGAATGGACTTAAGTCCAACTGAGGGGTTTGAACCAATTGAATTCTAGTTAGTCTAACTGGCCTAGCCCTAACTATGGGTTAAAACTGAGGACATTTGGAAAAACTAACCACAGTTAGTTGACCTAACCTAACTGTCCAATTAGGCTAATTAACTAGAAGTTAAACTAACATAACTGTGCCTAACTAACCTATAGTTAAACTAACTAGATTCGTTTAATCTAACCTAAGTTAGAGCTAACTTGACCTAGGTTGAAACTAACCTAGATAGGGTTAGTCCTAGGGTTAAGTTAGGTTAGGTTTTTTTTAAATAATATATATTTTTTTTGGGAAAAGAATTAGGGGGGCGGGGGGGGGGGTTTCGTCGCGCTGTGGTAGGGAGCAACTAAGAGAGGGGGGGTTGAACGGAGGGGAGGGGAGGGCGGAGGGGAGACTCGCAGAGGCAAGGCAGTGAGGTGAGTGAAGGAGGTGAGGCGAGGCACGGGGGGTGGATGGTGGAGGGCACGGGCGCCTCGCTGAGAGTAGGAGGTGGCAGGGGCGACGGGCGCTGCGCATGGGCACCACCTTGTCGATGGGCGATGTGCCCTTAGCAGCAACTAGGGCTCTAAGCCCTTGCTATTAGGATAGATGTTTAGTTAGTTTAGGGTACGGAGCGGCTAGCGAGGGGGGGGGAGAGAGAGAGAGAGAGAGAGAGAGAGAGAGAGAGAGAGAGAGAGAGAGAGAGAGTAGAGGGAGGGGGAGGGAAAGAGAGAGAGAGGGGGGGAAAGAGAGAGAGAGAGAGAGAGAGAGAGAGAGAGAGGGGGGGGGGGGGGAGTGGTGGTCGAGGGGGAGATGGGGAGGGGGTGGTGGAGATGGAGGGGGAGGAAGGCGGAGATGGAGGAGGGGGGTGGGAGGGGGTGAAGAAAGGGGTGGTGGTGGTGGAGGGGGAGATGGGGAGGGGGTGGTGGAGATGGGGAGGGGGTGGTGGAGATGGAGGAGGGGCGTGGGGGGGGTGAAGAAAGGGGTGGTGGGTGGAGGGGGAGATGGGGAGGGGGTGGTGGAGATGGAGGGGGGGCAAGGTGGAGATGGAGAAGGGGGGTGGGGGGGGTGAAGAAAGGGGTGGTGGTGGAGATGGAGGGGAGCGTGGTGGAGAGGGGGCTAGGGGGGTGGAGATGGAAGGGGGGGAGGGAAGCGGGGGAAAGAATGGACGGGGGGGGGGGGGGGGGGGGGGGGGCAGAATGGAGGGAGGGGAGAAAGTGGAGGGGATGGTGGTGGAGGGGAGAAGGTGGAGGGGGAAGGGAAAAAGAAAAAAGAAAAAACTTGACGGATGGAAAACTTTGACAGAAATCCAAAGTGAGGAAGAGATGGTCACCTGAACGCTCTCCAAGTCTTTCTTGATGTAACGGGATTGTTGAGGACCAATAAACAGTGGGTGGATGGCTAGGTTATCGCTACGAGATGGGCTCGAAGTAACTTACCATGTGAGGATAGGAGTAGGGTGGTGGTCGATGGAGAGGGAGGAGTGTCTTGCGTAGGGCTTGGAATGGGGAAGAGGATGGAGGCAAGGTGTGAAAGAAAAAGTATGAGAGGGATGGGTGCTCTTTTATAGGGAAGAAGGGGGAGGTCAAACACATGTGCACCTTTGAATTTGTCCACTTTTGCCTAGGGAGGTGGTTTTAATTTTTCTTTTGGGTTATGGCATTTAGAACCTTTAATCATTGATTGCCCATATCTTTTGGTGGTTGTGTCAGAATGTGCTTCCGTAAAAAGGAGAAATGTTCAGAATTTCAAGCTCTAAACTTTGACAACCATCCCATGGTCTGATTTATTCCTTAAGGTGCTGTTTTTCCAAAAACCATGCATTTTCCTAAACCGGTAGTAAAGAGTTTCAGCTAGGAATTATTTTTTTATTTTTTACTTGAGTTGGAAAAATTTTAGCTCTCCTAGTTCTTGAGTGATATGTTCGTGAAGGTTTGAAGTAGTTTGTTTTTTACACATACCTGTGTATGTTTACTCTTTACTTGAGATGCTAGTCTCCCCGACAATGGCACCAAATGTTGACTCTTTCCTACGGCTTCCATAGGAAGAGCAGGGTATTTTCAGGTATGTAGGGTTTCAAGGCTTTTTGTCACCTACAGATATATCAAGGTTGTCGTTTGTAGTATACATGTAGCTTAGGACCTCAAGTCGTGTTCCGATGAGAGATGTAGGCTTAAGTGTGGTAAGCAAACATAGTGCATGCATGTGTAAAAGGAACATGTATCTTCATGGTTGAGGTAATGAAGGCTTTTGCCTTCATTAGGGGTTGAGAGGTTTAGGAGGAGTTTAAGGATTAGAGGAAAGTTCAAGGTTTAGAAGGAGGTTCAAAGGTTTAGAGAGAGGTTCCAGAGTTTAGAAGAGGTTCAAGGGTTAGAAGGAGATTCCAAGGTTTAGAGAGAGGTTCCAGAGTTTAGAAGAGGTTCCACGGTTAGAAGGAGGATCCAAGGTTCAAGGTAGAGTACATGGTGGAGAACTCATCTCCCTCGCAGATCATGGAGGTTAAGGGTTGAGGAACTAAGGGTTTAGGGGGAGCATAGGAGTGGGAGAGGAAGAAGGTGTAAGAGCACGGGGAAAGAAGAGAGAGGAGGGAAGAGGAGGGAGAAGGAGGAGAAGGAGGGAGGAGGAGAAGGGACGAGGAGGGAGGGGGAGGAGAAGGGAGGAGAAGAAGGGAGGAGGAGTAGGGAGGAGGAGGAGGAGGGAGGAGGAGGAGCAAATGCTAGTGCCTGCAAGAGAGAATCACACCAAATACCAGGTGCACCCAAATGTGTATGCCACAATAGAGTGAAATATCACCAAAATTCAAAGCTCAAAGCATCAAAAGATGCATCTGACTCATGTGCATATACTATGCATCCATATGAGCAAATCTGGCCCAAAAGAAAATGCCAATAAGTGCCAAATGACTCAAGCTAGAGCATAGCACTATCAGTGCATCACCTGCAATGTGTCAAAGCTGTCCCTCAGCTTAAAATAGCATCCATGTGCAAAGCGTCCATAAAAAATAGCATCCCACAAGGCAATTTGGGCCTATCAGCGCATCCAACAAGGACCGCAATGCATCCAAATGGCCTATAAATCATCCACTGCAACCCAATGCATACCACGAATGAGCGCACACTGCTCAAACTGCAACCAGAGTGATCTGCATAAGGTATGCTCAAGAAAGCATAGTCCCACGGTAATGAGCGCTACTGAAAATAGAACCTGAGATGCTTCAAAACATGGGCGCCATTGCATAATCGGACTCAGTAAGAAAATCTGCAAATATCTCTCTTCTGCCAGAACTCCAAAATCCCAACCGATGAGTGAGAAATGGGAGTCAACACTTATCCACTGCCATGTGGCATAAATCTAAGGTTTCAAAACCTTAGTATGAAAAATGCATAACAGAGAGACGAAATCGAATACACAGAGATTTATAACTCTGAAAATCCTCCACCGAATCACGCAAGAACTGATAGGTAGGGGTTTTTGGGCATCCGGAACGCAATGGGACAGACGGTTTTGGAAACCGTGGCCTCAATCACTGGGTCCAACACACGGACTGAAAAACGTTTTTGGAAACAGAGCTATCTATAAACTCCACCGGAGTGCGAATGATGAGCAACATAGAAGTTTTGGGACTTCCTGAGTCCACCGGAACTGACAGATCTGTAAATGGTTGCTCCAAACTTGAGTTCCAACACCCGAGCAAAAAACGCAGGAACTGACACAGTGAGTCAGAAATCCACTGAAATGATCCCAGATTCAAGAATGAAGGTGTTTCCAAGCTCCTGAAGTAATGTGGACACCAAAAGCAAGCAATAGTTTCCTCTACAAGTCAATAGGGAGTCTCTGTCATCGAACGGAACAGGGAAAAGCTCAAAAAACGACTTTTTTCTTTGAAAGCTCTTAACAGGCTCTCAAAACCACTTCGTAAAGCCAAAGTGACTTTTCCAAAGGTTCCTCCAAGGTCTCTGCACACTCGGATGCAAGTAAAGTCACCCACAAAGCTTCCCACAAAGCTTCTCCTTCCTCCCACAGAGCTGCTGAGCTTCCAAGCATTCACGCACGCTCAGCTAGATCACCCGAGCTCTGATACCAGTTGAGAGTGCTCTCAACGGAAACAAGAATGGAAGAAGGAGAGAGAGAGACAGAGAGCCACACAAGTTTTGGTGGGTGCAGAACCACCCTAATCTTCTTTTTCATTCATTTATATGTGTGTTTGAGTATTGTACATAACCGGGGTTAAGGCACAGTGACCTTTAACCCCCACAGTATGAATACCCCATAATGAAATAAAGCCCACACTCTTTGGGGCATTGTGTTGAGTTCTACTTTGGTATTCCAAGCAATTGTCTCAAGTGTCCATGCTTCCTTGCACTCCACATCCAAAAGCATGTCCTAACCTTGCAACTCCTCCTCCCCTCTCCTCCAACCTTGCAACTCCTTCTCCCCTCTCCTCCAACCTTGCAATCCATCCTCTCCCTCTCCTCCTCCCTCCTCCTCCTCCTCCTCCTCCTCCCTCATTGCTTTATTTGCATCATGGCATCCTCTTCCATGCCTGAAAAGGAGTTTTTCAGCATTAAAAAGTTTGATGGGACAAACTTTTCTTTGTGGAAAGAACAGATAAGGGATGTGCTTATTCAAAAGAAGCAGATTAAACCCTTGGCAGGGATTGAAGCTAAGCCTGCAAATATGTCTGAGGATGATTGGAATGAGTTGGATGCATTAGCAAAGTCTACTATTAGACTTCATCTTGCAGAGTCAGTTTATTTCACAGTAGTAAATGAGCAGACTACGGAAGATTTGTGGAAGAAATTGTGTGCCACTTATGAAAAGGAAACTGCCTCTAATAAAGTTTACCTCATGAAGAGGTTGTTTGAGCTGCAGATGAAGGAAGGGGTCTCCATTGCTTCTCACTTGAATGAATTCAATATTATTTTCAGCCAACTTCAGGCTCAGAAAATGAATTTTGATGCGGAGACTAAGGCAATATTTCTCTTATGTTCATTGCCATCCTCATGGAATACCTTCCGTACAGCTGTCAGTAACTCTGCACCTGGTGGAGTACTGAAATTTGATGATGTTGTGGGTAGCTTGTTGGCCGAGGAGATTAGACGGAAGTCTATGGATGGCAACAAGCAGGATGCAGCCTTAAATGTGCAAAGGGGCAGAGATCACAGTTCAGGGGGAAGTCCCAAGAAAGAGGGAAGTCTCGTAGCAAATCCAAGGCACGGAACATTGAGTGTTACCATTGTGGCAGGAAGGGCCATATGAAAAAGGATTGCTACAAGCTGAAAAGAGAGCAAAAGGATAAGAAAAAGAATGCAAATTGGGGTGCAAATCAAAAGGAAGAGAGTCCAAGGGAGGACAAAGGAAAAGTGCAGATCGAGGAGATCAATGCAGTCACACATGATAGTGACAATGATGTTCTCTTCATGTCTAGTTTATCTACAGAGTTGCTTACCACTTCAGATGATGCATATTCCCAGGATTGGATTTTGGATTCTGGTGCTTCATTCCATGTTACTCCCCATAGGGAATGGTTCTCCACTTATGACAGTGGAAAGATAGGTTGTGTGCATCTTGGAAATGACTATGCATGTGACATAATGGGAGCAGGTGACATAAAGTTTTCTTTTGCAAATGGGTCTGCATTTGTTTTGAAACATGTGAGACATGTGCCTAAGTTGACCAAGAGTCTTATTTCAGTGGGTCAGCTAGATGATGCTGGTTTTCACACTACTTTTGGCTTTCAGAGTTGGAAAATTCAAAAGGGCTCTATGCTTTTGGCCCGGGGTGCCAAGTGTGGGACTTTGTATCCCTTACATGTATCAGGGGTATTTGATCATGTTGTTGCAATAACCGAGCAGCCAAGCACTTCTTTGTGGCATTGCAGGTTAGGGCACATGAGCCAGAATGGAATGAAACTCTTATGCCGTTTGGGTTATGTACCGCATTTGAGTTTCTCTGATTTTGAATTTTGTGAGCATTGTCTCTATGGGAAGCAGACTAAATCAGCCCATAAAAGAAGGGGAAAGAAAGAGTTTGAAATGCTTGATTTGGTGCATTCAGATGTATGTGGTCCCATGCCTACACGGTCATTAGGCGGGGTTGAATACTATGTGACATTCATTGATGATGCAACTAGGAAAGTGTGGGCTTATGCTATAGCTCGAAAGAGTGATGTGTTCCAGGTATTTCAGAAATGGCTGGCCTTGGTTGAGAATCAGTCAGGTAGAACACTTAAATGCCTACGGACTGACAATGGTGGAGAGTATCTCTCTCATGACTTTCAGCATTTCTGTGATACACGTGGGATTAAGAGGGAGCTCACATCCCCTTGTACTCCAGAGCAAAATCCAGTTGCAGAAAAGATGAACCGTACCATTCAAGAAAGGTTGCAATGCATGCTTTCCAATGCAAGTCTTTCTGGTGGTTTTTGGGCTGAGGCAATGAAGACTGCAGTGCATGTGATCAATAGATCACCTAGTAAGAGTTTGGATGGTGGTATTCCTGAAGAGGCATGGAGTGGCAAGAAGCCCTCTTACTCTCATTTGCGTATATTTGGGTGTGAGGCATATGCACATGTGCCAAAAGAGCTTCGAAAGAAGCTAGATCCTAAGTCTAGGAAATGCATCTTTCTAGGTTATGGTGAAAGTGGAGAGATGGGCTATCGTCTCTGGGATCCAGAAGCAAAGAAGATCATACGCAGCCATGATGTGGTCTTCAATGAGAAGAAGATGCATAAGGCACCCATGAGGGATGTGGAAATGAGGAGAATCACTTTCCAGGATGTGAATCCACCTGCATATGTTGATAGACAGCAAGCTGTCCATGCACCAAATGTGCAAGAAATGGTACAACCAAGTACTCCCACAGGTATACAATCAAGGGTAGATGATGGATCATCTATTGGTGGAAATGATGAGCCAAATGTGGCTGATATGCAAGTGGGACAGCAAGCTGAAATGCCATTGAGAAGATCATCTAGAGTGTCTAGACCGCCTGATAGGTTTGTTCCAGGGGTAGACTATGTGATGCTTACTGATTGCGGGGAGCCTTCTTGCTACAAAGAGGCTATGATGCGTGAGGATCAACGCAAGTGGGAGTATGCTATGCAATCAGAGATGAGTTCACTTATGAAGAATAAGACTTGGGACTTGGTTTCTTTGCCACATGGAAAGAAAGCATTGCCATGTAAATGGGTCTACAAAATGAAGGTCACAGGTGATGATGTGCCTAGGTACAAGGCCCATTTGGTTGCTAAAGGGTTCAAGCAAGAGAAGGGTGTGGACTTTGATGAGATATTCTCTCCGGTTGTGAAGATGACCACACTTAGATGCATGCTTGGACTAGTGGCAGTAGAGGATATGGAGCTTATGCAAATGGATGTCAAGACAACTTTCTTGCATGGGGATTTGCATGAGGACATCTACATGGTGCAGCCGGAAGGCTTTGAAGAAAAGGGCAAAGAGCATTTAGTTTGCAAGCTGAAAAAGAGTCTCTATGGTCTTAAGCAAGCACCTAGAGAATGGTATCAGAAGTTTGATGCTTTCATTCGGTCCCAGGGTTTTAGAAGGAGTGAAATTGATCACTGCCTCTACACTAAAAGGGCTAAGGATAGTAGCCTGATAATCCTGGCACTATATGTGGATGATAT
The DNA here is from genome assembly GCF_047967505.1 of Dipteris shenzhenensis. Taxonomy (NCBI): domain Eukaryota; kingdom Viridiplantae; phylum Streptophyta; class Polypodiopsida; order Gleicheniales; family Dipteridaceae; genus Dipteris; species Dipteris shenzhenensis. The sequence goes on from NC_141620.1 coordinate 52,508,396, forward strand.
GCTATTGGCTAGCAAGAATACTTATGAGCTAGATGCATTAAAGGCCAAGTTGCATGAGGCCTTTGATATGAAGGATTTGGGACTTGCAGGTCATATTCTTGGTATGCGCATCACGTGTGATCGGAGTAGGAAACTTCTTTGGCTTTCACAAAAAGAGTATGTTACAAAAGTATTGCAGCGTTTCAATATGGAGGGGGGGAAGGCAGTGAGTACTCCATTGCCTCCATATGTGAAACTGAGTCATACAGATAGTCCCAAATCAGATGAGGAGAGGGCCATGATGGCCAAGGTTCCTTATGCATCAGCAGTTGGGAGTCTTATGTATGCTATGATAGCTACTAGACCAGACATTGCATTTGCAGTGGGAGTTGTTAGCCGGTATATGGCTAATCCAGGAAAGAGGCATTGGGAGGCAGTTAAGTGCATCATGAGGTACATGAAGGGTACCAAGGAGATGTGCATCTGCTTTGGTAAAGGAGACATGCGTGTACTTGGGTACACAGATTCAGACTATGCAGGGCATGTGGATAGTAGGAGATCCACTTCTGGTTATGTGTTCACCTTTGCAGGTGGTGCAGTGTCATGGATGTCTCGTGCACAGAAGTGCGTGGCTTTGTCTACCACAGAGGCTGAGTATGTTGCAGCCACAGAGGGTTGCAAGGAGGCTATATGGCTTGATCGGCTAGTGGGAGATTTGGGGATTCATACAGGTGTACCGACATTGCATAGTGATTCCATGAGTGCTATTCAGCTAGCACGGAATCCGGTCTTTCATGCAAAGACCAAACACATTGAGGTCAGGTACCATTTCATCAGGGAGGTACTTGAGGACAAGCGCATAGAGCTTGTCAAGGTTCATACAGATGATAACCCTGCAAATATGCTGACGAAGAGTCTACCTAGTCAGCGGTTTGAGTATTGTCGTGTATTGATGGGCATTGGATAGTATGCTCACTGGTTGTTCTCCCTTAAAGGCACATTGTCCTTTAGGTGGGAGGTTGTGGGGGTTAAAGGTCACTGTGCCTTAACCCCGGTTATGTACAATACTCAAACACACATATAAATGAATGAAAAAGAAGATTAGGGTGGTTCTGCACCCACCAAAACTTGTGTGGCTCTCTGTCTCTCTCTCTCCTTCTTCCATTCTTGCTTCTGTTGAGAGCACTCTCACATACAAGTTGGAGAGCTTCTCTCTCTGCATGTAGAAATTGTAAGACATTCTCTCTCTACAAGTAGAACTTACATATAGAAGTTGCATGTAGGAGTTACATGTGGAACTCGCATGTAGGAGTTGCATGTAGAAGTTGCACGTAGGAGTTGCATGTAGAACTCGCATGTAGAACTCCAATGTAGGAGTTGCATGTAGAACTTGCATGTAGGAGTTGCATGTTGGAATCGTATGTAGAACTTGCATGTAGAACATGTAAGTTGGATTTCTAAGAGGGATTATTTCTAGCCTTATGCAAGTACAAGTGGAGCTTTGCCGCCGCTACTCTACACACACATTCTGTTCTACCTAAGTCCATGTTGGCACAGAGACAACAGACTACAAATTACAAAACATTCATTCACATACTATTAAAAGAATAAAAAATATTAATTCAAAAGCAAGTGTAAGAATGTGAATACTTAAAAGTTCATACACAAAGAATACATATGTATTCTTTTAATAATAAGTGTAAGAACTTATAACTTGATTAGAAATTAATCATGTATGCAATAATAAAACTATTTTACCAACATTAAAATTAAATAAATTATAAACTAAAATAAAGAATAGTTTTAGAGATTTTAGGAACACACATACATGAGATCTAAAGAACTTTATCAAACAAGATTTTTTTTTTACAAATTACAATTTGGAAATCTTAAGAACAAGATCCACAGAGCTCTAAACTTAATAGAAGCACAAATTTACATTCTCATAAGAGATCTTACAATGTCAAAAGAGATTATTAAGAACTCACACAAACAAAATAAACTCCATACACACTCAAATCTTTTCCACTCACAATTGATACCTACTTTAGAAACATAGAAGCCTATTGGCCCATAGGAACAAGGTAATCCCAATCAAGTAGAAAAATTTGATTTTGTGATTCGAAAATTACGAGAAAATTGCTCAAATGATTTGATGGGGAGACTAAATGAGGAAAAAAAAACGCTGCCACATCACGTTTTTTAAGGAATCCACCACATCATCTTATAGTATTCGAATGAACACAATTTATTGGTACGAATAAGCAAGTATTCATACGAATAACTGTTCGTACAAATACGAATACGTGTTGTGATCCTATATATGCACACAGAGGAGCTTTTAGTGTTCATCTCGCACTTTGTTTTTTAAGAGATCAAAGAAGAAAAATAAAAGAAGGTTGGCCTTGGACGTTTCTAAAGCAATCTTAAAGGTCCTAAGAAAAAAGAGGTTTCTTTGTGTGAGTTCTTAGGACTCACTTTTGAGATTCTAAAATCTCTTTTGTGAATGAGTTCGTTTGTGTGAGTTCTTAGGATCTCTCTTTTGAGACTCTAAGATATCTTTTGTGAATTGTGATTTGTGTTACGTTAAATGGAATAGAAAATTCTCATGAGGTTCTTGAGGATAATAGCTAACAATTCCAAATAATTTGGATCTTACAACTTCTATGTGAAAACCTTTGATGAAGGAAAAATACAAAACTCTACTTAATAACTCGTGACCATCATCTTCACATATGCATACCTATATCTTTATAACCACAATATGGTAAAACCATCGCCACCATACTATACACTAATACAAAAGTGAAACAGTGGATGGAATATGTTCTTGAAATCCACTATGGTCATTCAACACATAAAATTGCATGTAGCTTAAACAAAATGAAAAGCTTGCATGATGTGGCATAGCCACTAAAGACACTCCTAAAACATACCCATATATCCTCATTCTCAGGAGAGCCTATTCTACATACATGCCTTGAAAACATGACATGAGATTCTAGGTTTGAAGTACTTCAATATGAAGTCAGAGTACCCTTCTTTTTCACAAGATTGTAGTAGCTCCAAGACGAGTCACTCTTTTTTTCTTTTACACAGCCACCCCACACTCACCCACCTGCGGTCCTATCGAGGCGCACACCCCCTTGGACTCGTGGATACAAGGTCCACAACAGTGGTTAACTCATGCACAGACCGGCCTCCCGTGACTTGAGGATTATGCTCAAACCTCTCTCTTCTAATGAACAAGGTCACATGCAATAGTTATGTGTGCGTGCATAGGCACGCTACAAAAAGAAGCTCATGTAAATTAGGTGCAACTTCGAGAGAGAGTTGATCGAGAGCTTAAACTTTGGTGGCTTTATCGGGCTTGCTTGTACGGATCGAAAACCATGGATGATGCACAAGAGCGAAAAAGCTTGCAAATCTATCCTCCCAGAACAGACTTAATCTCGGAATTTTGGCGAGGTATGATGATTTTCCAATTGTTGTAATGTAAATCCTGCACTCTCATACTTTTCCCTGTGGCTGTGCCTTTTGCGCCAGACTGGAACTAATATTCCTCTTAGTGTGGCTCCCGGCTTACTTGATGAAATGCCCAATCTAGCTAAGTATCAGACTTCCTGTCCCAAAGCTACGTCAATCTTGAAGAAGGGAAAGCAAAAAGATAACTACATGAAGCATATTCATTTTCCACCATAAGATCCATCGTGGGTATCATAGGTCACCCTTCCTGGCTCTCGTCGTGTGAAGTTGCTGTACTTACGTTGTGGGTCCTAGTAATTAGCTGCATTGTGTCTATAGAGGATAGGGCTTAACTACAGCACTAGCAAGTGGGGCTTCAATGGGAATCACAGACAAATTCAAGCCACTGATTTCCAGTTTAGTGAGAGCTTTAAGGACATGTTTCTTCAAATTTCATTGTTTATGGTTTTATCATGTATAATGTAAAATCGGTTTTTTCTTTGAAAGTCTTTGCATATCGAGAATGTCCACGTTATCCACGTGTCTCTTGTAAATACACAGCGCGTGAAAATTGTAGGTTGGTGACCGGTTTTCAAGTAAAGTCTTTAGTATGGGTTCCTAAGGTAGCCAATTCTTTGCTCGAATTGCATGCAACTCTACATTCTAGGAAAGGGTATGTTCTCACCAATGCATAATTGTTATTAGACGTTGTGGCGCAAGCTTCTCACTAACTTGTCATGCCATAAGCTGCAGATGCCCATGAATATACACATCTAAATTCATCGGCGACAGGCAGATAGCAAGAAGAGTGTAGTGGGAGTATTCCATTCGCCACCAACCAAGGGAGAAAAGATACTCTCCAAGGTTGATGTTGTAAACTTCTTAAGTTGAATCTCCTTTTAGTCAGTGCTTTAAAAAGTGGCAGTAGTCGAGGATCAGAGAACTAACTTGAGATTGTGGCATGAGAGGTTTGGTCACAGTAACTACAACAATTTTTTAGAGATGTATAGATAGGTTCGGTGAATGAATTTCCACAGATGGCAAGCATCTTAGATTTGTGCCTTGGGTGATTCAAGATAATCTATCACAACTGTGTAGTAATGGGATTTAGGTATAAGCCCTGATGTCACTTTCTTAAAGATGCAACTGACATGCATCCTTTTTCATGGGCTACTATGGATAATTTATCTAGACTCTCACCACGGACGCCTCCATGCATGCCAACAAACGAGTGCCCACGTGGTCCTTATCCATCTACTCAACACGGCCCTTGTAGAGGGTTGCCACCTTCCCAACAGGGATGAGTGTGGGCTAAGAGAGGGCAAGGAGTTGAGAGAGGGCTGAGTAAGGGCTGAGAAAGGCAAGGGACTGAGAGTGAGAGAGGCAAGACCCGAGAGCAGAACGAATGCCAAGGTCCAAGTGGAGGAGTCATGCGTGATGGTGATGTTATCTGGGTGAGCTTCCGTGAAAAAGCACCCCCCCCGCAGAACGTGCGCTCAAAAAAAAGTCGGAAGGAGCACACCTAACAATTCGAAGCGTTTCAAAAAGCCTAAATGCTTCAAATGGCAGCTACCCATTAGGTGCGCGCTTTGAATCTACCATGCTCAAGAGACAAAGTCTCAACCCCAAGGGAGTTGTTCCCATTGCACCCTTGAAGTGCCTAAATGAGTGATTTGTGAGAAGGTGATGATATAACCAATTGAAGATGTAAGTGTGAGACAGAGTAGCCAAAAGCACTAACGAAGGACACTTCAGTTTATAAGAACACCAAGAGTACTAAAGGATTACATCCCTGAGAGTAGTTCCACAGGAGCAAGGAGGTTTCACCGATTGTAGGACAAGGTTTAAGCATCTAAAGTATGCTTGGATGGCTCACATGTGAGCAATCAAGGAGAAGGTCTATTGATGATGCAAAGTGAAGGCCTGCTACAAAGGTAGCTTATTCTGATTCAAATTGGGCTAGAGATGGGATTCGACACACTCTCATACTCGATACTATTCGTCTTGCCGAGGGCAAAGGCCATGTAATGCCTCACAAGAAACAATCAACGGTCTCTCTTTCTTTTGTAGAGAATGCAAAAGCAATACGGTTCTGTATTGCAATATTGTAAAATTAGTGCAAGAAGGCTAAAATCATATTTCAAACTATTCATATACTAAGCATATTAGCACTAAGAACATTTGTATCTTCGAGAAAAAGGAAGGGACCAACATCAAGGATCATTTGCTTTAGATAAAGGAGTTGAAATTTCATCTCACACATATTTGGGAAGGGGATATGCTCTCATGAAATTATGCAAAGTACCCTCAATGGTCTTGTTGTATCACGTAGACTGCTTGTGATAGATATTTTAGCCAAATAAACCTTTCAATTTTAGATATACTTGCAGGTATTTTGATGTAGGAATTGCAAGAGAATGAGGACATTTACAAGCAAAGCACTCAATGCAGTGATTGTCATTGTTTGCTAGAGAAAGAAAGAACGAAAGAAAGAAAGTCTATGAACTTCCACTGGAGACCAAAAGGTCTATGGGACAGCAAGAAACCCTCTAGTACATTTGCTTTAGGGAGGGTACATGGCAGCTCCCAAGGAGTGCAAAAAGCAACCCATATTATTTAGAGTACCTGCATGATAATCTGGAAGAGTAAACAGCCATACATCAGTTTAGACTGAGAGTCTTTTGGTTTTGATTTAAACTCTCTGATTAGTGCTACGCCTTCACGGTAAACTGCCCATTTTCCATCCTTTCTAGCAGCCTTGACTTTAGCTAATTCAATTGCCTTAATCTTGAGTTGAGCTTGTGTAAGCTCTTGTGGTATCCATACTTTGGTGCCCTTCAACTTGTAAGAATGTCGAAGAAGCTTGATTTGCATATCTTTTGACTTAAGAGTAAGGATTGCATGACCTCTATAGTGAAGAATAGAAGCTGGCTTGGAGTCGTCATCATCTTGCTCATCATCATTCACCCATTCAATGTTGGGCAAGCTTGCTTTGATCTTTGTCAATATTTCACTATATGTATCCTATACCAATCTTTTGGGAGTCCCCCTATTCTAATCTTCAGAGCATTATCACATCTAGCTTCGTGTTCTTTAAGTTGAATATCAGGCTTACTTGCTTTGTTGTCCACTTCCTTCTTAGCAGTTTGTACTTCACTGTGAATCTTTATCTTTGACTATAGAGACTAGCTGCGGGGTAGGGGGGGAATCCTTACAAGATTTTACAGCCTCATCAAGTACTGCCTGCTTACTAGGCCCTTCCGGAATGTGAAGTCGGGCCTTTACTTCTGCTAGCTCCAATCGTAGCTCTCTCACTGCCTGCTGTAGATAAAAAATCTGATCCTGTTGCCCGAGGATGGGCTGTTTTGAGCCTTCTTGTTGGTAATTCTGTGCATATGGAGAGGGTGTCATGGCTGCAACTATAGAGTATCGAGTCCTGATGGATGTTGAAGGAGTTGAGGGAGTTGAGGGGGACTTGGAGGAGAGGGTAGGCCAGTCCATAATTGGCTGTATGTTGAACCCCCTAGATTAACCTAACCCCCAGGTTGGGTTGGGGGTTTAGCCGTTAGGGAGGACTAGGACTAGGTGCGGATGGGACGAAGGTATGGACAGGCTGTACGGTATAGGGAGAGGCTGAGCGACTGTACGGGAGCGGCTGTACGGAGGTACATATGGAGAGGCTGAGCGGCTGTACAGAGGTACGGACAGATAGGTACAGCGGTACGGAGGTACGGACGGAGAGGCTGAGCGGTACGGGGGGAGAGAGAGAGAGAGAGAGAGAGAGAGAGAGAGGTGTGAAGGAATAAATTTATGTAAGAGGAGGGTTCACAAGTAATACAATTGGAAGAATTTATTTGTATGCTAATATAACTTAGAACAAGTCTTCTAACATGGTGGTGACCAAGGACAAGGCAGTGGTAAAGAGAAAGGGATTGCCTTAGTATGGAAAGCATGGCCATTATGCGAAGTCTTGTTATTACAAGGAAAATTTTGATCAATAGAAAGTCTGTGCAAGAACCATCAGAACATAGTGACCACTTGTTTCATGCTGTTTCCTCTGGTCTTTGGCAATGAACCAAAGAATGCATGATATGTGGATAGAACTGCATTAAGCCACATGATAGCAAATAAGGACTAGTTTTCCCAATTGAGATTTATCAATGATCTTGAAGACATTGAGCAAGCAAATAATAAAATTTCAACTGTCAAAGGTATTTGAGTCGTAGATATAAGTATGCTGCATGGAGGGATCAGGTGTATTAACAATGTGTAGTATGTGTAGATCTACTGCATATACATATGTTTTGTGATAGACAGGTTATCTGCTAATGGTAATGGAATGTCACAGCACAAGGGTGAAAGCCCTTGTAGCAGTGACACCTGGCACGACCCCCCAGTAGCCCTGTTTGGGACCCAGTTGGGAGGGCCAGCACCAGCCCTTCAAGGCTGGTCTGGTTGACCCGATCGGCATGGTCGGCTGGCCCTACCACATGGTTGGCAAGGTCTGCTTGGCCAGGTCGGTCAAACCGACCAGCTGGTCAGCCAAGTCGACCAGGGGCCAGTCCTATTATAAGGGAGTCCAGCCCCCATTTGGGGCATTCAGTCGCTTTCTCTTCTACAGTCGCAATTAGGGGAGGTTTCATGCGCAGTTTTGTATGCCGATTTGGCAAGCATGTAAAACAGAAGTCAGGTCATGCCATCAGTATAAATAAAGCAGTGTACTATAATTAGGTAGATCTCTTGTATCTCTCATGCTTGAGTTCCCCATCTATTTTCCGCATGCTACATGGAATTCTAGGTGATAGACTTTGAAAATCGAATGTTATATGTGGTTAAGCGTTAGCATCATTCATAATTGATGGTGGAGGGATTTGGCATTGGATACGTGGTCATATAAGCATTCTTAAGATCACAACTT